>NW_026067922.1:11765507-11803509 GCF_014885135.2 Alexandromys fortis
AGATGGCTGTGAGCCACCATGTGGTTGCTGGGAATTGAACTCAGGACCTTTGGAAGAACAGACAATGCTCTTAACCTCTGAGCCATCTCTCTAGCCCCCGGAAGCAGTCTTTTCTCTGACCTGATTTTTCCTTGAAACTCCAAACCAACCTCCAGTGAGACACACCCAGACTGCCTCAGGACCCTTCCTTCAGCGCTCATTGGGGCCGTGGCGGCAGGACTTAGACATGCCAGTCAAAAGAATGGCTTCCACGAGGAGAGCTGCTTGCCCATCTCTGTCCTTGGCAGTACAGGCCCCATGTCCATCTCTGTCCTGTCAACTTAGATCAGGTCCTGGGCCCTATCCACATCTCTCCTGGGTTCTTGGTGTGGTTACTGCTCCACAAGAGTGTCCTTTAGGGGTCAGAGAGACGGATCAGTGGTTAAGAGCACTGAAGACCCAGCTTCAGCCCCCAACACACAAGTGTGGCACCTCACAACTGCCTTTGGCTACTGTTCGGGGAATCTGATGCTCCCTTCCAGCCTCCTCAGGTGCACATGCATGCATACACACGCACACACACACACATGTGCACACACATACACTCATGCATGCACACACACATGATGTATTTTAAAACTCTTCTCTAGGGGCTGGGGAGATGGCTCAGTGGTTAAGAGTGCTATCTGCTCTTCTAGAGGTCCTGGGTTCATTTCTTAGCACCTCCATAACAGCTCATGACCCTCTGTAACTCTAGTTCCGGGCAATCCAGTGCACTCCTCTGGCCTGTGGGAGCACCAGACATGCATGTGGCACACAGACAAACATATAACCAAAACATCCATACACATAAAATATATTTAATCCCAGCACTCAGGAGGCAGAAGCAAAACAAAGCATATCTCTGAGAGTTCAAGACCAGCTTGGTCTACAAAGTGAGTTTCAGGACAGCCAAGCTGTTACACAGAGAAACCCTGTCTCTAAAAACAAAGTTCTGTATGTGTGTGTGTGTGTGTGTGTGTGTGTGTGTGTGTGTGTATTTTTCTTAAAACTTACCAAGGTGACCTGACTCCCCAACACCTTGCTAATAACACCTTGGGGTAGCAGGGAGTGAGAGCATATGACCAGATTCCTGAGGGTCAGGGTGTTCCTGCTATTGGCCATGTGATTGTAGGAACAGAGTTGGAGAGTCCAGATGAAGGACACCAGAGTTGGTGCCCTTGTTCCCAGAGCCAGCATGCCTTCTGATCACAAAGAGACGCCTCATCTCAGGGGCTGGGTCCTGCTATGGGGAAGTCACGGCACGGGCCCCTCAAAGTTCAAGCACCAAAGATGAAAACAGCATAGCTGCCCGTGAGATGAACGAACGAGAAAAGGAACGATGCAGATCTTGTTAGGTAATGCTGCGAGTTCCGTGAGATAACCCCAGTGCATACACGGCGCTTGGGCCTAGAAGGAACTCAGACACTGGTCACTTCCTCCTGCCACCTCCTCACCTCCATGAGTCAGGCACAGAAACTGCTCCCTGGGGAGGGGGAGCCATTCTCTTTAGTGGTGTAGCCGTTGGTCAGTTGCTCAGGAATAAACACCCCCATGTTCATACAAACAGCCCTAATTAAACTCAGTAGGTCTCACACCTAAAAACACATGAAGATAGAAGGGAGACCCATTGGAAAGGAGAGTTAGGAGAAACGGGAAGGGGGATAGAGAAGGTAAGGGGGGAGCAAATATGATCAAAATATGTTATAACCATGCATGACATTATCAAAGAATGAATTTTAAAATTCTCACAGTTTCGTTTCTACTTTCAGGATGTACACACACACACACACACACACACACACACACACATGATTTGTGGATCTATTTAAAATCCAGAATCTACAAATAAGAGGGAAAGAAGTATTTGCCTCTCAGAGGCTGACTCTGTTGGCTTCCTATGACAATCTCCAGTTGTTTCTGCTCTTCTTCAAATTATATAATTTTGTTCTTCGTCATGGCCAAATAAAATCCCATTGTGTATGGTTGCGAGGAGGAATAGGAGGGAAGGAGGAAGGGAGGGGAGGAGGAAGGGTGGAAGGGAGGGAAAAGCAAGCCCCATTTCCTTTCCTTTGCCACATAGGACTAGTCTTGTTGGCCTGGCATGTCTTCTTTCTACACAGTGCTCTGTCCTGTCAGTCTACCGGCTCCAAGGTCAAGGCAAACAGTGCTGCACTTGGTAGTGGACAGAAGGGGGCCATGCTGACCCCCCCACCTCCTCTGTGGAAAGCTGCTGGCAGGAGTGGTCACTCTGTCCCCCTGCTGCCCAGCAGCTGAGCAGCCCTGTTACATCACAGCCCACACACCCTCTGCCTGTCAGCCACCTGAACAACACCCCCGGCCCTGGCCAGCGTGGCTGTGATGCACCGTGTGTGTGTGTGTGTGTGTGTGTGTGTGTGTGTGTGTGTATGTGTGTGCGCCTCTGGCTCCTAGCTTGGCCCAGGGGCCCAAGGGGGCCTGTGCTTCTCTCACCGTGAAGCCCTGTTGGCCAGATGCCAGGGAACTTTAGGATCTGCCTTAGATGATCGTGGTCAAGTGATGCCCAGGGGCTGTGCAGGAGTAGGTACCAGTCTGAGAATCAGATGGCTTTGCCACCGACTCTTGGAAACTCGGGGCCCATTTCCTAAGGTCTTTAGCATCTGTGAAATGGGGGTGTGAATTGCACACGCAATGAGGGCATGTGTGTGGGTGTGAGGCTCTCAACACCATGTGCTCGGTGGGGAATGACAATGAATGGGACTTCTTAAGAATGGCTCTTCCTTGCTAGTCGTCACAAAGCCGGGCCAGATGTTCTGCTATTGTTATTTGGTTTTTGTTTTGTTTTGTGATTTTGCTTTTGAGATGGGCTCAGCATGTAACCCAGGCTACCTTTGAGCTTGAGGTCATCCTGTCTCAACCTCTTTAGTGCTAGGACTACAAGCCTGAACCATCACACCTGGTGACCAATGCCTGGCTTGAAGGAACCCATAGAAAGACAACATCATCTCATGTCACCGTGGTTCTGTAAGAAGCACTAAGCAGGGTACAATTAGGGTTCCAGAAGTTGGCTACTCACGGTTCAGAAAGTATGCCTTTCGGCTGGAGAGGAGATAGTCAGAAGGTAGGCAGATGCTGGACCGTGGGGTGAAGCCTGGTCCGGGCTGGAGTGGGGGCGTGGCGATGAGGAGAGAGGGTATGAGGGTGTAAGGACCATGTCAGGACTGCAGTGGGTAGATGGCAGGAGACCTTCCCTTGACTCCTGGCTTCCTGAACAAAGGGGGAGAAAAGATGATCCACACCTGGTGTTTGCCCAAGATGAAGAACAGTGCTGTCCACATGAAGACTCACACGCTGAATGTTTCCCACAACTTTATCTGTAGTAGTTACCGCTAGAAATAACCCAGGTGTCCACTGACGGGTGACTGGATTAATACATTGTAGCAAAGCTCTCTGAAAGGAACATGTTTAGGAAATAAAGACAGAAGGAAAAAATAAGAGTTGGGAAGGTGGGAAGAAAGAGAAGATGGTAGAAGAAGCGGAAGAAAATGAGCCACAAGTCTGCTCAACTACACAGATGGATCTCCCAACATGGATGATTCTCAGAATCATCACGCTGAGAGAAGCCTTGTGAGACGGACGTCATGTGATTCCAGTTTACAAAGTTCTCAAAACACAGCTAACCTGAGGCAAGAGAAGGCACACTGTGGTTATCTGGGGCCAGGGTCGCTCGAGGCAGGGGAAGCAGAGGAAAGTTAGAGGCGGCTAGGGAAGGGATCAGTCAGTGTCTTCAGCAGGTGGTGGCTTCCGGGCATGCAGATCTGCAACGCACAGGTGTGTAGGTGTGCAGGTGTGAGGAATGTGCAGGGGCCGCTGGTACTGCGAGCCCCAGGACTCCCTGGCTCCAGTCACTAAGGCAGGACTGAGGTGGGACAGCTCTAAAGGGGGGTCTGCATCTGCGGGGCTGCTTGGGTCTTTTCAGTTCCTTTCTCTGCAGAGTCAACTCTCTGTTCCCAAGTCCAAGATCAACCAGGCTCCTTCAGGAATCACTGCTGAGAAGGCTCAGCCCACGTCTCCAGATCTCAGCATGTCAATGGCAGTATAAGTTCTCATCAGCCCCAACAAGACCAGTGCCTAGTGGAATGACACCATTCGACTTTGTTTCCAATGGCTTTCAAGTGTGGTCCGAGGGAAGGTCAGAGTCCCCTCTGCTCCCTACAGCCACACCCGGGTCAGGTCACCAAGACTCTGACATGCAGCCAGTGATGAGAGGAAGAAGGGGGTGAGCAGGAAGGTGTTTTGCAGGAGGCTATCACACATACATACATACATACATACATACATACATACACACACACACACACACACACACACACACAAAGACTGTCCCCAGGGCACCTGGGTATAAGGGAAACTACACCTTACTCTGTGCTTAGTAGGAAATGGGAGTAGCAAGGCTGCAGGAAGCCAAGTCCACCTGTCTTTCTAGTGTCCAGCATGCAGCAGGTACTGGGGATCCTTCTTAAACAGCAGTGGCTGGCCAGATGCATATGAAATCAAAGTAAGAGCCAGTGTCACTGTTCCTGGGTACAGTCCCTTGTTATGCCCTCCCCCACCATCCATCCAAAATCTCCGTGACCCTGTTATGTCACCTACTAGTGTGTGAGACCCTGAGAGGTGTGAACCCCAAGCTGGCTGGTCCTTGTCCAGGGCCACTTGCCCTTAGAGTTGCTGTTCAATTCAGGGGCTAAGTTGGACTCATCTGGACCTAGCCCTGACCTCCCAAAGAGGCTTTCTGAGTTCATTTCTATGACCTGACATTTGGGGGGCAGAGTTTACTCAGTGGGTTTCTCTCCCCAGCGACTGGACTACCTACAGCAGGCTCTCACCACCTGCCACCAGCCCATCTCTCCAGAGATACCAACCAGTTTGTCCTGTCTAGAGAGAAGCCACCTGGGTTCCAATGTCAGCCCAACATCCCTGAGCTGGTGTATTTGAACAAGACATCTAATCTTTGAAAGTCTCAGCTTTCCCATCGGTGAAATGGTCCCGGCACATTGGGCTCCTACTGAGTGTGGACTCAGTTCTTGGGAGCGATTCCCTACCCCCAATGCAGAAATCAGGGCTCGGTTGTCTGGGATGCTCCTTCCTGTGGGGAAATCTCACCTCACAAGTCCAAGGTCAACCTCTGTGACTCCGATGATAACGGCCTGGAATTTGTGAACTTTGGAATGATCTTTGTTGGGTCACAGCTTGTCTCCGCCTCTGTGGCCTCACCTAGGATGGGCTGTGTTCCAGAGGCTGCTGGAGCTCACGCTTTGCAAAATAAACAAAAGCCTGGCTGGCTCCCGGGACAGTTTCTGGTGAATCAGTGGGACAGTTTATAAACCCTCTTAAGTAATCAGCGACTGTCTTGGGGTTTTCCCCTCGTTCCAGGATGTGACATGAAAGCCTGCTGCTTCCGATGAGACCGGTCCCAGCGTCACCCCTCGGGTTGCGTCAGTCACCAGCCAGTGGGGAGCGAAGGGCTGAGCTGCTGAGACAGGTGCTTCAGGAGGTGACACAGGCAGCGCAGAGGCTCCTGAAAGCGTGACCGGGGATTTCCACGCAGGGCCAGTTCTTGTTCTTTTGTTGTTACTTGAGTATGGCACTGTCACCCCAGGACAGATGTTCCATGACCCACAGTCATTCCCGGGGATGAGATGCATGCTTCCCGTGGCTGAAGGGCTCACTCCGCGCACAGAAGATACCAGCCGAACGGGTGAGCATTTACCAAGTGCTTACCATACATCCAGCAAGGGTCTCGGTTCTGGTCCCAGGATGGTAGCTTGAGTCAGGGATGGAGAGGACTCCTCTGAGGCAGCTCTACCCTGTCTTAAGGTTTCTGGGCAGACTCAACCCTGCTTTACGATGCTCTTCTGTGATCTGGAATCCATCCTGTGAAGTAGACAGCACAGCCATGGAAGATGCTCACATCAGGCGAGCGCTAAGGAAAAGCCTTTACCCACCAGGGTTGCCAGCTCCCTGCAGAGCCGCAAGGCCTGCAGCTACCTGCTGGCTCATGGTACCCACAAACACGGATCCCACAGCTGCACTCTTCACCCATATTCCTTGTGTGTTTAGACCTATTTATTTATTTGTTTGGTTGGTTGGCTGTGTGTGTTTTCCTGAGACAGGGTCTATCTGTCCTGGACTCTCTCTGTAGACCAGGCTGGCCTCAAACACACAAAGATCTTCCTGCCTCTGCCTCCAGAGAGCTGGGATTAGAGGATTAAGGCCTGTGCCACAACACCCAGCTTTGATTATTTTTTTATTTTTAATTTCATGAATGCATGTGTCTCTGTATGCGATTTTATGCACCTGTGAATACAGTTGCCTCCTGAGGCCAGAAGAAGGGGGTGGGATCTCTTGGAGCTAGGGTTATATAGGCAGTTGTGAACTGCCCAGTGTGGGTGCTGGGAACCAAACTTGGATCCTCCGGAAGGACAGTAATGTTCTTTTTAAGTGTTGCACCATCTCTGCGGCCTCCTTTTTCCTGTTTTAAATCGAGAGCTCACAGTCCACAAAAGCATTCTTTCAGTATGTTATGACTTCCGTGGATGTTATTGCCTTCGTGATGCCAGGCAACCATCACCGCTGCCTAATGTGCAAGGGCTGTCATCAGCCTCCAAAGCACCTCCGTCCACGTTGTCGCCACTCCCCGCTCTTCACCCCAAGTCTCTTCCAGCTGTTTGCCTCGCCCATATTTCTGTAGACATGCTTATTCTGGATATTTCATATCATTTGGGTTCATGTACTAGGTGACCTGCATCTAGCCTCGGCCACTGTCATATTCGTAAGGCACCCCTATGTTGTAGCGAATATCAGTACTCTATTCCTGTTTATTAACAGTGAGTATTCCGCCGTCTGGATATCCCGCAATATCACTTATCAGGTGACAGACGTTAGATTGCTTCCATCTTTTGTCTGTTAGGAATCATGCTGCTGTGGATGTCTGTGAATGTTTTTGTGTGAACACAGGCTGGCCATTCATTTGATAATGTGCCTAAGAATGGAGTTGCCTGGTGTCGGGGTGCACTGTGTTGTTCAAGTCAATTGAAGTCACTCCAAGATGGAATGTTAAGGCCTGTGTGGCATTAGGACGGTCCAGCCTCATCTTACTGGAGGAAAGCATCATGTGCCCCATGACTCTATTATATCCTTTATTATGTATCCTTTGCAATACACAATAATACAAGAGCCTCAGGTGTGCCTGAGGTGTCATGTGACCAAAGTCCTGGGCCAACTACAATGTTCCTTCAGCAAAACAATTCTACAGATAATGGGAAACAATCCCTGTTTTCCACAAGGATTCTTCAAGGTCAAAGTACTTCTGGGAAAAAAAATGGTTATTCTTTCTAATATCTACCCTGATACAGTGGCTCTGCTAAATTCCTACAGCATCCTGGGTCATCTGATGAGTATTTTTCAAGCCTTTTAATTTTTCAGTTTTTGTTTATTTTAAATTTTAAAATTATTTTTTAAAGATTTATTTATTATGTATACAGCATTCTGCCTCCATCTATGCCTGCAGGCAAGAAAAGGGCATCAGATCTCATTACAGATGGTTGTGAGCCACCATGTGGGTGCTGGGAACTGAACTCAGGACCTCTGGAAGAGCAGCCAGTGCTCTTAACCTCTGAGCCATCTCTCCAGCCCCTTAAAATTATTCTTTAAATTTTTATTTTTTTATTTTGATGTTATGGGTGTTTTGCCTACATGTATGTCTGTGCACCACATGTGTACCCAGCTGGAGGCCAAAATGGGGCATTGCATCCTCTGGAAATGGAATTAAAGATTTTTGGTAAACCTCCATGTAGGAATTGAACTGGGTCCTCTGGAAGAGCATCTACATTAACCATGGAGCCATCTCTCCAACCCCACCTTCCTGTCTTAAATTGCTTCCTTTTGTTTTGTTTTGATTTGTTATCACAGTGTGGAGAAAAGTAATGGTGACTTGAGTCGAGAACCAAACATTAAAGTACTTTATTTTGGTTATTTCTTTAATTTTATTTATGTTTTTATGGTGCAAGCTGCTGAGGTGAGAATGTCTCATACCTAACCCAGCAGGCTTCTAATTCTGAGGAGGATGCTGTAGGAGGAAGTGATTTAGTGATTTCATAGTTAGCAGAAACGGAACCACTTAGAATGGAAGAAATCTGAAGCCCTATGGTAAGACAGATCCTGAGCCTGAATGAATGGGTACCTGTCTAGAGTGTCAGCTGTGGGTACTCTAGGCCTCAAAAAAGAAAAAGGAAAGAAAGAAAAAGAAAGGAAGGAAGGAAGGAAGGAAGGAAAGAAAGAAAGAAAGAAAGAAAGAAAGAAAGAAAGAAAGGGAAGAAAGGAAGAAGGAAGGAGGGAGGGAGGGAAGGAGAAGGAGGAAAAGGAAGGTAGAGAAAATTCTCCTGGGCTGAGCCCCACAGAGGGAAGACAGACAGATTGACAGACCCCAGACTTCTTGCTGACATAGTAGCTGTTATGGTCCCCAGTGACTGCAGTGGGCAGCAGGCCACGAGGGGCAGCACATCCCAGGCAGGGGGCAGCACAGTGGGTGAGAGACGTTGGCAGGGCAACCCATAAGAAGCCACAGCCAAGTGGGTAAGAGACAGAGACCTATTGGGCACGCCATGCAGAGAAAGTGGGCATTTATTTAGTGGGTTATGGAGGGTGAAGGAAAAGGGGAGAGGGAGAAGAGAGAAAGAGAAAGGAGGGGAAAGGGGAGAAGTGGGGAGAAGGGAGCGAGGCAGAAGCTGCCTCTTTGGGAGAGAGACAGAAAAGAAGGGGCTTGGGCTGGAAGCAGAAGGAAGATGGCTTGCCTCTGTGGACGTGGACGGGTGGTGGTGGGGCTTCCCTCTTAAAGGGAAAGGACAGACCATTACCATGGCTTCATTGCATTAGGGAAGTGGGAGAGGAGAAGTCCTTGAGATATTCTGTGTTAAGTGCCCAGGCTGCAGATGTACCTAAGGTGTGTGTGTGGGGGGGGGTGTGGCACACACCCCTAGTGGGACCTGTGCCCTGTGTGCTCCTTCTCTAATGGCCAGCCAGACTCACTGAGGAGCGAGGGTCCCTGAAGTGAGGCCCGCTGGATGCCAGAGGATGGGAAAGGGCAACAGAAGTGATGCTCCCTGAGGAGCAGGGGGTGATGAAATTGGCTCTCTGAAGAGGGGGTTATAGGGAGACAAGGACTGAGGGACCATGGAAGAAAGGGACCTTCCAGGGCAGATCTATGTTTTGTGGGAGTAGTAGAGCATCCTAGAAATGTTTCCATTGCATCATTTCCAGCCTGGTGGCCCCGTGGAGTAGAATTCAGTGCTGAGTGACACATTCCAGGCCTCTACACCGGATATGACAAGCCTGAGGGCAGGGTACTGCCCAAGGCTCCTCTTTGCCTCAGGAGAGAAGGCACCAGGCCTTCCTCCAACTCAGGACTCTAGATCCCTTGAGTCACACAAGCCAGAGAGGCTTCACAGCCGGGTGTGGGGTGAAGTGGAGGAGTGAGGTAACAGCTCTCTGAGTTGGCCTTGAAAGTGAGCGCAACTGGTGCTTGCTCCTTGGCCTGCTCAGGTGAATAACAATTGTTTTGCAATTGGGTTGTTCAGGAGGACCGCCAAGGCTCTGAGAGGTAAAAATCCCCCCCCCCCAGGGCGGGGCAGGGTGGAGGTGGGCTGCAGAAGAGACCAGGTGGGACTTTGTCTATTTATATAAAGGAGGTTAAGGACTGGAGAAGCCCAGCCTTGCCCAAGGCCAGACATCAGGAAGAGAATAAAAACAGCCACTTTACATCCGACTGCTAAGATACTGAGACCCTTTTATTGGACAGAAACTGCTTTGACTTGGAGGAGCAGCCATAATTCCCCATGCTCATCCCCGTGTGTGCAAAACCTCCGAGACAAGCCTTGCTGAGCTTCAGCAGACCAGGAAGTGAACCCCCAAGTGCTATCTACTTCCAGAAAGAGACATAGAACTGTTATCTTGGAATATATATTTGAATATTTTGAATATACATACACATATACATACATACATACACACGTTTATATGTTTTTATTTTATTTTTTGAGACAGGGTCTCTGTGTAACAGTCCTAGCTGTCCTGGAACTCAGTCTGTAGACCAGGCTGTCCTCAAACTCACAGAGATCCAGCTGTCTCCCAAGTGCAGGGATTAAAGTCATGTGTCACCACTGCCCAGTCACCTTTGACATTTGGGAGTGTAAATGTGGTATTCCTCCTGAGGATAGTAACACAAGCTGATTGCAGAAATTTAAAGCAACAAAGTCCAGTGATGTTGAGAAATAATTTTTAAAAATAAATAGGATGGTTGATATCGGCTATCCACTTGACACGATCTGGAATTGAGAAGTTTCTGAATCCCAATAAGCCTCTCCGTTGGCGCAGCAATCCAAGTCATACAAAATCAAACCGAATTAGAAAAATCCCAGGACAAAGGTTGAAGAGATGGCTCAGTGGTTAAGAGCACTGGCTGCTCTTCCAGAAGACCTGGGTCCAATTCCCAGCACACAACTGTCTATAACTCCAGTTCCAGGGGACCTGATATGATACCTTCATATCGATACACATAAAGTTAAATACATTATTAAAAAAGAAAATGCCCAGGTGATTTTTTTTCAGTCCTCCAGAGAAGAGACAAAAAAGAAAGACCAAAAACCACATGTCTGTTGGGGGGGGGGGCAGTTTAAATACCTTTTGGGAGTAGTCATGAACATCTCAGGGTCATCATTTGGTGAGCTTTCTGAGAAGTGGCAGGGTTTGGAGAAAGACAGGGAAAGGGGCTTGGAGTGGAGTTTCTGCCAGAATATTCCAGACTCTGGGTATATGGATGCCAGGGGCAGGGGTGGAGTTTCCGCCAGAACAAGAATGACCTAGCTAATAAAGGTCTGGGCATGACTGTTAGGGAGTGTCTAGGCTAAGTTCACTGAGATAGGAAGACCCCACTCTGAAGGCAGGCAGCACCATGCCGGCTCTGACCCAGCCCCTCAGGCTCCATGACTTCATGATGGATTGTATTCCCTGGAACTCTGAGCCTATTGTCCCTTCAGATACTTCTTGAAAGGTGTCCCTCACAGCAGCAAAAAGAAACAAGCAAACACATTTCTCTGTTATCTCTGTGAATTTCCTTTTTGTTTTTGTGTTTTAGAAAAGGTTCCTCTACTAGCCCTGGCTGTCCTAGAACTGTAGACCAGGCTGGTCTTGAATTTGCAGAGATCCGCTAGCCTCTGCCTCAGGAGGGATAGGATTAAAGGTGTGCGTTGCCACTGCCCAGTTAATAATTGTTTTTAACTAAATGTTATTTTATGCTAGAGCGATGACTCCAGAGTTAAGGTCAGTTGGTGCTTGCTATTCTTCCAGAGGACCACAATTCCATTCCCAGCACCCAAGTCAGTTGGCTCGCAATCGCCTGTAATTCAGTAATTCCAGGCCTCTGCAGGCACCTGCATAGACATATACACATAGATACAAAGAAAATCTTGAAGAAAAATAAAATGTTTGGTGTGCATGTACCTCTTTACAAGCTCATAGTCACTGAGCCATTTCTCCAGGCTCACCTACTTTTAAAAAGACTTAATTTATTGAAGCTTTTAAAAGGAATAAACATCACCAGGCGATGGTGGCACACACCTTTAATCCCAGCCCTCAAGAGGCAGAGGCAGGCAGATCTCTATAAATTCAAGGCCAGCCTGGTCTACAAAATTAGTTCCAGGATAGACTTCAAAACTACACAGAGAAACTGTCTTGAAAAAACAAACAAAAAAAAAAAATGTCAGGTGATGGTGGTACTCGCCTTTAATCCCAGCACTCGCCTTTAATCCCAGCACTCGGGAGGCGGAGGCAGGCGGATCTCTGTGAGTTCAAGGCCAACCTGGTCTACAAGAGCTAGTTCCAGGACAGAAAGCTACAGAGAAATCCTGACTCAAAAAAAAAAAAAAAAAAAAAGAAAGAAAGAAAAGAAAAGAAAAGAGAAGAAAAGAAAAAAAGAAAAGAAAGATTACTAACCCCCAATTTGTTACTAAAAATGTTACTATAACACAAATAAAGGAAAAGAAGGGTGACTCAGGCGAGCGCCTGGCCAAGAGCCAGGAGAGCCAGGTGGGACTGGCGCATTTGGTCATCCTGACACAGCAGGCAGCCTCTTCCTGTAAAATGTAGCAAGCGGGAACCAGAGACGTGAGTATACCAGCTTATGCTTATACAGTGCCTAGCCACGTGGAGAATTATTCTATTTTCTCCTCATCACTGATAAGACGGTAATGTAATCTCTCCATGTCCTCTGTGAACATTCTCCAAAACATGTATGGAGAACTATATTTAGATACAGATCTATGTCTCTGCCTACCCCCAGGCCTTGGCACAGCACCCCCAAACCCTGATCGAGAGATAGGGTGCTAGGAGAACCTCTTTGTTCTAATTTGTCGTCTTTGGCCCCAGTTCCTGACTCAGAATTCCTAAGACGTTTGTAATTTCCTGAGAGACGAGGCTGTCTGACGTAGATTCTTCATTCCCTGGGATTCTCTGGACGGCAGGAGCATCTTCAAGTTCCACTCATGTGACTCTTGCTGCTAATGGAAGACCAAGCCATGATTCAAAGGTTAGTCTCCCTTAGTGGGGAGGGGCCGGAGACGGAAGTGATATCCATCATGGTGTCCTCATATCTACACACATATCTACATCACAGAGCCACACTAAGAATCGCTGGTTCTGAGAACTTCTGGATACTAAACACACAGAGATGGCCAGAGGGCAGCACTCCCAGCGAGCTGTGGAAACGCTGTACACCTTCCTAGGTGCCTCACCCTCGGCATCCCTTCCACCTGTGTGTGCCCCATTATCTTCCCTGAGCTCTGTGAGTTGTCCTCACAGGTCAGTCAAACTTGAGGGGGGCTCAGGACCCCTTTATAGAGCTGTTCAGCCCTAAGCACAAGCCATAGCTTGGGTTTTACTATTGGTGTATGGCATGGTAACAATTATGGAGCCCCTCCCTGTTCCTGGGAAGAGCGTCAGGCCACACAGTAGATGAGACACCAGCTAGGGTCGGCTAGAGGATCGCTGGGTCTACAGGGTCAGGGCCAGCCCCACCAGGAGGTATCAGAATCCCACCATGTGTGAGAAGTGAGATATTTTGGGTTCTCTTGTCTTCATAGGTTTCTTGTTATGAGTTGATGTCATTTATGCAGTTTCCTCCCCCCCACACACACACACACACACCGCCCGAGACTGGGTTTTTCTGTGTAACAGTCCTAACCTGTCCCGGAACTAGCTCTTATAGACCAAGCTGGCCTCAAAACTCACAAAGATGTTTCAACACAAGAACCTGCTCGGAGACACGTACCATCCCTGCTTCTGCGCCACCTGCTTCTACCCCCACCCCTACCCATCCCCTCACCTCTACCCCCACCCTCACCTCCCATGTCCACAGAACTCATAGTATTGTTCTGTTGACATCTAAAGAGTCAGGGAAACGGGGAGGCTTGTCTTCATTTATTGGGTTGGGAAAGAGTCCCCATCCCCTATCCCCCGTGTGTCCCCCCATCCACCCACATACACACACACTCCCTGTGTCCTGGAAGGAGCTCACACCTGTCATGTCTAAGTAACCACTTCTGCTGTTTTGTGAATAGATTTCAGTCTCCTCAAGCCAGAGTGGTTTGACTGAAGTGGATCAAGAACACTTGATGGATAACAAGTCCTTCCCCTTGTCTCAATCCAGTGGACACTAAACCATACAGTTCTGGCCATTGTCCCCTGCGGCATCGAGGACCCAAAGGAAATCAGAAACCCGAGGGCCATGGCTGTCGGGATATCTGGAGACTGGCAGCAAAGCTGGAGCCCCTGGGAGGGGCCAGATGAAGCCTCTGCTCCCTCTGACTTCCAACCTAGCAGGAGAGGCAGAGGCTACCCCGTCAGCTGGGGGTGAGTGGGAGCAGGCATTTAAAACAGCTCCCCTCAGAGGCGCTTGGCAGTGCCTGGACAGCTTCTGGAAGAGAGAGAGAACAGCACTCCCCAGCCCAGAGGAGGGACCAGAGCCAGTGTGTGAGAAGAGAAGGATATGCAGAAGGAGGAGCCAGGGAGACAGTGAAGGGGATGGTGTCTCCCTCGCTGTTACTGAGGAAAACTGAGGGGAGATGGTGTGTTCTAGGACCTGTGTTCTAGAACCTGCCGCCTGAATCTGTCAGAGCTCTGTCAGATTGACAGCCTGGCTCAAGAGCTTGAGGGGATGGAGGCAGTCGAGACTCCATCTTGGAAGACAGGACTGGAGACATATCCTTGCTCAGGTCAGAGAGTATCTCATACAGGGATAGATCTCTCCCCCACACACACCAAATATCAATACTAATTTAAATGCCTCTACAGAGGCCACTGTATGCGGGCAGGGCAGCTATGTTAGTCAGATCTCTGTCACTAGAATGAAACGCCCAAGATAATCACCTTCTAAAGAAAAAAGGGTGCATTTTGACTCACAGTTTGGAAGGTTTCACCTTGTAATTGGTTGATTTGGGTCTGTGCCAGGGAAACCCATCATGGAAGGTGGTTCATCTCAAGTCAAGATTGAAGTGAAGGAGAGATGGAGATCCCACAGTACCTTTCGACAGTGTCCTGTGTGGTCTGGAGAATCATAGTTGTGCTTTGGGTTCAAGAGAGTGAATCTAGAAAGCAAGCAAAAGTACAAAAATAAATAGCAAGTAGCCAACAGAGGGAGGCAGCGGGTAGACATCTTTAGTCAGGCAGAGACGCCTGGTGTGGCCTGATGAGAGAGCAAGTGGGGGCAGAATTATCAAATGGGAGGCTTAGGACATCCAGTAGAAGCCACCAGGGCAGCAGCAGTCACAGTGGGGCTCCCCATTAAAAGGCTCCCCACCAATGCTGCCCCTACCACAGTACGTTATACCCCAGGATGAAGGCTGGTGACCCCGGCTGGGAATGGTTCACCTTCTACCTGTCCTCGGGAACACAGTGGTTTTACTCATGCACTGTTTGGCTCTTTTCCATTCTCCCTCTCACAGAACCAGGGAGGACACTGGACAGGACGTGAGTGAGTCTGAGGCCAGGGCATGTCATGCACTTAAGTCTGTTTTCGATAAGCTTAAACAGTTTGCAGCAATTTCCCAAATCAATTCATAGCACAAAGAGCATCGCTGAGGGACCTAAGTGTCCACCTCTTAGGAGTTCCACACACCCCCATAGCACCACTAAATGGCCCAGATCTTAACACAGTGACCTTTAGGGGACATTTAAGACACAAACTACACCAGAAACATAAGAATATGTGGATTGCTGGGTCCTGTCGCAGACTGGCAACTTACAGACTCTGTCAGGACAGCTGGCAATGATGGCGGCACTTGACCCCGATCTGCACTCACTGAAGTGACTCCAGAGTCCAGTGTCACTCCTCAGCATTGTGTCCTGTCAGTTCCAGCCCTGCTGTCCTGAGTTTGTGTTCCTCTCTTTCTATCTGTTCCTCAGTTACTTGCACAGGTGTTGATGAGACCTTAGGTCATTTTGTATCACTAAACAGAATGTGGATATGGCTGCCCAACATGAGGCTAACTGAAACCACAAAAAGGCTGAGAAAGCTTGGGAAAGAGTAAAGCATGCATGTTTTCTTGGTAGCAACAATTTTTCGTGTCTACTCTGCTTGCTAGAGGTAAGCAAGCACTCTCATCTAAGAGAGGCTTCCTGACTCAGCTTCAGCTGCAAAACCCTGCAGCTCATTAAGAGGTCCTGCCACGAAACACTTAAATGGTGTTGACGAAAAGCTGAACGCATGCTTTTCGGTTTTCAGCTGTAGCAGGAAAAAAGCTGTAACGTTTAAAAATGCTGGCTTTCTGGGCTGTCCTGCCAGGGCGAACTCTGACTCTTTTACGCAGGCGGTTCGTGCGGTTTGCAAGCACAGGCTGCTGTAGCTTACTTGCTGGCAGGGACCTTGAAATGCCATAGAGTTGTGGCAGTAAACTTGGCTACAGCCTGTATATCTGCCATGAGGCTGGAAAACTAAGGAATGGACTGGATCTAGCTGGCAAAGCCACGGCTTTAATCCTACCCATATTGCTCAATAAATTAAAGACTCATGTGGTCAGAAAAACAGAGAGAGATACAGTAAAGAGAGCGTCAAAGACAAAGAAAATTTTTAAATGATTTACAGTGTTAAAAATGTATGCAGACTAAAAGTTAAAATTCTTAAAGTAAAAAAAAGTAAGAAAAAGAGAAGTCTTGTGTGGTAGTACACACCTTTAATCCCAACGCTTGGGAGGCAGAGGGAGATTGACCTCTGTGACTTCAATGTGTGGTGGCACACGCCTTTAATCCCAGTGCCCAAAAGGCAGAGACAAACAGATCTCTGTGAGTTCAAGGTGTAGTAGCAAACACCTTTAATCCCAATGCCTGGGAGGCAGAGACAGGCATATCTCTGAGAGTTCAAGGAGAGCCTGGTCTACAGAGTTATTCCAGGTCAAAGAGATACAGAGAATATAAAATAAAAGTAAAAATAAATGAAATAGACTTAAAATAAAGTTGCACAAAGATGGAAAATGCATAGAGAATATTGATACTGTATGCTATTATGCTCTCTTTGAATTGTTTTAAAGCTGAGGAAGGAGCAACAGATGCTAAAAGATATTTGTTTATAAATGCTGCTGAACTAATCCAACGTAGAGATTTTGATGCCTTGACTTTGAAATTTGGATCTAAGGACATGATGCTTTCGAAAGGAGTTTCCTATTTTGTTTTCACAGAGGATGAGACCCTGTTCATTTCTTCTATTCCTATATGGAATGATAGACCACGCCCTCCTGAATGGTTGCTGTGAACTCCTTCAGAAAATTGCTTCGCTCAACTGCCAACTGAGATGAAACTAGCACACAGGTTATACCATGAAAGACCTAATTAACGACGCCCCCATTCAGCAGGAAGCAGTTTGGAGAGAAAAAACTGCACCCATATTCCCAAATATTGTTTATAAATGTTCTTTTACATTTAAAGGGGGAGATGATATAGGTATGAATAACTTACATTGATATGGATTTTGCTTTAGTGATTTAAATTTAAGGTCAATTTTGTAATGTATATAGGTTGTTAATGAATAATCATTAATAATAGTCAAGTTTGTAGTCATGTTAGTTAGATTTTCTAGATATATAGATATATATTTCAGTTAGATTGGCATTCTTCATATCTTTCAAAGACTACGGAATATGCTATTAAATGTTTTTATAACTTAGGACTTTTCATAACAATGAGACACTCTGTTCCTGGCAGCACCAATCTACTTCAAGAGGAAGATGGGCATCGAAGAGGATCCTTATGGAGTTTGATAGCCATTTGTGCAAGAAACTGCTCTTGCCTGGACTATTGCATAAACTGGACACAGAGAACCCGCAGAGAAAGGACTACTGAACTTGCCTAAAGGTGAGATGACCTTTTGGGGTTCCTGATTCATGAAAGAGTCTGCAAGACATTCTTCAGGACAAGCAGATAGTGACTGCC
Source organism: Alexandromys fortis (assembly GCF_014885135.2). Lineage (NCBI taxonomy): Eukaryota > Metazoa > Chordata > Mammalia > Rodentia > Cricetidae > Alexandromys > Alexandromys fortis. Next base: position 11,783,037 of record NW_026067922.1, read on the forward strand.
TTTGAAATTTCCTGCTTTGTGGAAATGTCTTCTGAAACTATGGGCCTGTAGGCCGAAGATGGATGCCCCAACGGTACAGAGGAACTTTGGGTGACTGTCCAGGCAGTGAGATGTCTCTGTCATTTCTAGAGATTTGGATTTCTTGTTTGCTTAGGTAATATTGTATCTTTCTGGACTCTTTGATGGAGTTAAGAATAGTTAGCTATAGTTATAGTTTTCCTTAGTTATGATATAGATTATTGTAATTTTTACTTGATAACTGTTTTGTTATATGTAATTTTGCTCCATTAAAGTTAAAGCTTTCTTTTTTTTTTTTTTTTTGTTTAAACAGAAAAAGGGGAAGTGATGTGGGAGTGTCATATCAATCTGTTGATTTCATTGGCTGAGCAATAAAGAAACTGCTTGGCTGGCCCTGATAGATTAAATCATAGGTGGAAGGAGTAAACAGAATAGAATTCTGGGAGGAAGAGGAAGTGAGGTCAGACTCTGCTCTGCTCCCGGAGAGACTCGACAGCTCTGCGCTCTGGAGCAGAGACGCCATGCTCCACTCTCCCAATAGCTCTGCTCTCTGAGGCACACACGATGAAGCTCCGACCCAAGATGGACATAGGTTAGAATCTTCCCAGTAAGCGCACCTTGGGGTGCTTACACGAATTATTAGAAATGGGCTAGTCCAGGTGCGAGAGTTAGCTGAGAAGAGGCTAGATATAATGGGCAAGCAGTGTTTAAAAGAATACAGTTTGTGTGTTGTTATTTCGGGCATAAGCTAGCCAAGCGGCTGGGGTGTTGGGGACGCAGCCCCGCCGCCGCTCCTATTTCAACATGGATATGTGTGTCATTTGGCAAACTTAAACTTAAAAAGAGATGTTCAGGCTGGGCAGTGGTGGAGCACGCCTTTAATCCCAGCACTCGGGAGGCAGAGAGGCAGGTGGATCTCTGTGAGTTCGAAGCCAGTCTGGTCTCCCAAAAATAAAACTGTGATTTACATCGAAATTCACAGGAAAAAACTCCATAAGCTTAAGGTTTACTCCTAAATAGTGGTAGTTTGTGCTCTCTCTCTTGTGGCAGGAGAGTCTTTGGAGAAACATTGTTCTTTCTCCTCTCTGTGGCTCTAGCTCTCTTCATTTTCCTACTGGTGAAAAGCTGGAAGTCAGGTGGGGACTGATGTCCATCGGGAGAAGGGAAGGCAGGGGCCTCCTCCAAGGCGATCAGGAAGGCACAGGTAGACAATATTGTGGGTTTTGGTGGGATTGATAGGTTCCCTCCTTGCATCCTATCTTTCCATTCCTCCTCTTCCTCCCTCCTTTCCCTCCCTCCTCCCAATCCCTCCCTCCATCTTTCCATCCCTCATTCTTTCCTCCCTCCCTCCATCCCTTTGGATATGCATGGAATATCTTCTATGCGATAGGGATGAACATGTGTGGTACCCAGTGTCCTGGCAGCTCAAGATCAGACAAGACACCAAGCCAGCCTGGGAACAGGGAGGGCTTCCTGGGTGAGCCGAAATTGCCACTGAGTCTGATAGGCTCAGATGTCACTCAAGAAGTAATATAATATATGGGGGCTGCAGAGGTGGCTGAGGGGTTAAGAGCATTTGCTGCTCTCCTAGGGGTCCTAAGCTTGGTTCTTAGCACCTACTTTGGGCAACCCACAACTCCAGTTCTGGGGTCCCTAGCACCCCCGCTGGCCTCTGAGGGCACCAGCACTCACCTGGCATACACACAGAGGGACATATAAATAGAATAGGGGACCAGAGAGATGACTTCGCAGTTTGGAGCACTTTGCTGCTCTTCTAGAGGACCCAAGTTTGATTTCCAGCATCCGTGTTATGTGGCTCATAATTGACTGTAACTCCATCTCCTGGGGACACAATCCCTCTGGCCTCTGCAAGCATTCACACACACACACACACTCACACAGACTCAAGTAAGCGTGATTAAAAATAAAGCAAATCGTTTAAAAGGTAAAAGCCAGCAACAACAAAAAAGTAATAGGTACAGCTGACCACAGGAAAGATAAGGGAGATGGGTTTAGAGACTCTCCAGCAAGAGACAGAGGAGGCACACGGCATCTGGCCATCACCCACCACTGGCCAAGCCATTCCAAGATTGATTGATGAGCTGTACGTCCTCCCATGTTGGGCAGAAATGGTTTCTCCTTTCATCCTCTGCCTCTAGCAATGATCATGCCCTCAGAGTCTGCTGAGGCCACCACCCAGCTGACCCCACTATGGCCACCATTTTGTCTTGAATCCAAAGGGCCTTGATAATCTTTCTTCAATGGAGCCTGGGATTTGGGATTCAGTCTTGGAGTGTCTTTGGGACTCCAAGTATAATGCTCTCTGAAATTCCTGCCCCCCTTAAACATTTTATTTGTGTGTGTGTGTGTGTGTGTGTGTGTGTGTGTGTGTGTGTGTCCTGTGAGTGTAGAGGTGCCTGAAGGAACCAGTGGGTGTATCAGATTATCCAAAAAGTTACAGGTGATCGTGAACTGCCCAGGGTGGGCATTGGGAACCAAACTTAGGTCCTCTTGAAAGACAGCAAGTGTTCTTAACTACCACACAATGTCTCCACTCCTCTCTACCAAGTCATAGAAACTGTGACCAAGTGCAGCCATTCTGACAGTGTTGGAAAGCAGTCACTAAAGCCAATGCCAAGGCCATCTCCCAAACAGGATGTATGGCCTCTTCCTGGTCTACAAGTGAATGTCAAAGCTAGACACACAGTAGAACATCACACCCTTTGAAAAAAAATTCTTTGATCAACGGAGTATGTTTGGTAAACTTGCCCAGAGTTAAACTAATTGGTTTGGGAGCAGATACAATCTCCCAAGGTGTTCTACTACTAAATTAACACTGGTCAAGGTGTTTGAAGTTCAGAGCAGAGCAGATTCTCAGAGAAGCCCATTTGAATAATTGGCATCTCTGCTGTTCTCAGCACTGGCTCCCCACAGCCAACCTGCCTGAGGAGATGAAAGAGTTCCCTTGACTGGTCTGGCTGCACTGGCTGTCGCTGTGGATGGAGGACTGGAAATCTTCAGGAAAGGAATAGGTCTCTCTCTCTCTCTCTCTCTCTCTCTCTCTCTCTCTCTCTTTCATTTTGGGGAAACAAGAAGCCAAGGTGAAGCCTGTGAAGCTGAGGTGGCAGGCAGCAAGTTTCTCAGCCCCAGCACTGTGTAGATGTTGGGCCTGGCCATTCTTTGTTGTTGGGCTGTCCTGGCATTGAGTCATGTGACACTGGCCACTGGCCTTTGGTGTGATCCCTGACCTCCACCCACTGATGCCCAGGCCACCTGGCCAATGTGTTGACAGCCAAAAATATCTGCAAATGTTGCTCATTATTCCCTGGGAGCCTAAAACTCCCTGATGAGGAACCACTGGACTCTCCAACATCTATAACTTCCACTTTGTCAAAGAAGGAGTACTTCAGCCAGGCGGTGGTGGCGCAAGCCTTTAATCCCAGCACTTGGGAGGCAGAGGCAGGCGGATCTCTGTGAGTTCGAGACCAGCCTGGTCTACAGAGCTAGTTCCAGGACAGGCTCCAAAGCCACAGAGAAACCCTGTCTCGAAAAAACAAAAAAACAAAAAAACAAAAAAAAGAAAGAAAGAAAGAAAGAAAGAAAGAAAGAAAGAAAGAAAGAAAGAAAGAAAGAAAGAAAGAAAGAAAGAAAGAAAGTTAGTTCTTCTGGCTACTTACCTTGAGCTCTGGCTCTCCTGGAACTGCTTTGTAGACAGACTAGCCTTGAACTCACAGGATCCGCCTGCCTCTGCCTCCCGAGTGCTGGGATTACAGGGGAGCATCATGCCACTGTCTGGCTTGCCACTTATCTTTTTTTTTTTTTTTTTTTTTGATTTTTCAAGATAGGGTTTCTTTGTAGCTCTGGAGCCTGTCCTGAAACTAGCTCTTGTAGATCAGGCTGGCCTGGAACTCACAGAGATCCGCCCGTCTCTGCCTCCCGAGTGCTGGGATTAAAGGTTTGTGCCACTACCACCCAGCACCACTTATCTTTTTAATGGAGGTTTAGCTTGCAGTCCTCAGGGACTGATCTGTGGTGTTAAGCTTGGTCGCCTAGACTTTGAATCTGTTATGTCCCTCATGAGACCTCAATAAAGGCTTGTGGTGGCTTGGATGGAGCCTCAAGGTCCCCACCAGGCAAGGTGGGGAATACCTATCCTAGCCTTATTGTGGAGTGAACTACACATGGTGACAGTAACCACACGTTGGCTACTGGTGTTGTGTCTACACTTCTTCCTTTAGTGCATGCATCCCCAGGGCCCAGGCATCTACCCTGCTACAACATCTTTTTGCTATCATGGAACTCATCCAAACCTTAGAAAGAACTAGAAGGATGTTGCCTCTGTGATATGTACCAACGTTCAGGGGACGCTGTGGGCCTTGGAGGCAGTCAGGCCAGAACTATCCTTAGTTTCGTCATTGTCCAGAGCCCAGAACCACCACTCAGGGTCCTTTACCCCTCAGTCTTTACCTTCCAAGGCAGGCTCACAATGTGGTAAGATCATCCACTCCAACAAGCCTCTCCAACAAGCCTGCAGCCCAGAAGGCGGCGGGGTCAGTGAAGCTCACCACAGAGCAGCGGTGATCGGCACCGAAAGCTGTTGTGCCTTGCCTGGGTTCTCTCCAGTTGTGACAGCAGGCAAAACTGGGAGAGCTAGGCTCACAAAGCACCGGTCTGTGTGTGCACCCCCATTCCAGAGTGCTGGTATGCCACCCTGCAGGGATCAGATCGCAACCCCCGTGGGGTGCTCTGGCACAGTATTCCATTTCCCAGAAGGCCGTGTTCTTCCAAGTCAGATTACAGAGAGTCCTGAGACTATGAATGGGAACCTCTGGAGGAGGTTGGAGGTTTTTCAGCTTGGGATTTGTCCTTAAGGAGCCTGAATGGCTGGACGGTGGTGGCACACACCTTTAATCTCAGCAGTCAGGGAGGCAGAGACAGGCAGATCTCTGTGAATTCAAGGCCAGCCTGGTCTACAGAGTGAGTTCCAGGACAGGCTCCAAAAGCTACACAGAGGGAAAAGATCCTGGATGGCTTAAATAGCTCAGTGATTCCAGGGTACCTGATATCCTCATACAGATTTTTCTGGAGCTGGAGTTATAGATGGTTGTCAGCTGCCTTGTGGTTGCTGGGAATTAAGGCCAGGTCTCCTGGAAGAGCAGCCAGTGCTCTTAACTGCTGAGCTGTCTCTCCAGACCCATTACTCTTTTCTTAAAATTATGTAAAATTGTGTGTGTGCGCGCGTGTGTGTGCATGTGTGGGTGCGTGTGCGTGTGTGTGTGTGTGTGTGTGTGTGAGTGTGAATGGTTTCAAAATTACCGCAGTGAAGGCAAACGTGTTCAGGTGGGTCTAGAATTCTCCACGCCCCTCATCCCCATCCCACCTGCGCGTGTGCCCTTTCTGCCTGCTCTGAACAGCCCAGCTGGCATTGCTGTCTGCTTTTCCCTCCCACCGTTTCCTTGTGAAAGATGGGGGCAGTACATCTGGGGTTGTCCATTTTTTTTATATTCAGTTACTGTGTGTTTGTGTACATGCTTACATGCATGCACGCGCATGCCACGGTAGACATGTAGGGGCCGGGGGACCACTTTGGGGAATCTCTTCCCTCCACCTTCCACCATGTGGCTCTCAAGGATCAAATTCGGGTCATCAGGCTTGGCACAGCAAATGCCTTTTTGCACTGGGCCATCTCTCCAGCCCCCACGTTCGTATTCTTAGTGTGTATGTGTGTGACTGTGCGTCTTACATGTGTATCTTAGAAACAGACAACTTCATTCATTCATTACTTTTCCTGCTGCAGTGACCAAATGCCCGAGAAGCAGCAACTGAAGGGAGGAAGGGTTTCTTTGGGCTCATGGTTCGGTAGGGGAACAGTCCGTCATGCAAGCAAAGCAAGCATAGCTGCAGAGGTGTGAGCCAGCTGGGGTCTGTATTCAGAAAGCAGAGCGCCAACAAGAATGGGCCCAGTTGATAAACCCTCAAGGCCCGCTCACAGTGACCTACCTCCTTCAGTGAAACTCCACCTCCAAAAGGTTCCAGAGTCTTCCAAAACAGCTCAACCAGCCTGAGGCCAAGTATTCAAGCATGGACCCTGTCAGGGACATTTCACATTCAAACCATGCCCACGTTCATACAAGGTCTCTTTCCCTTCCTGTGGAGTTCTCCTCCACAGCAGAACTTGCACTTTCCCTGATGCTGAAATCAGGGACTGCATCCCCTTTCACTGAAACTCGGCTAGTCAAATGCGATTAAACAGTGCCTCAGGGTCACCTGCCACTATACACCAGACACTTGTGCCCACAGGCCCTCTGAGATAGTGGCATTTCCCTTTTCCACGGCTGCCTTGGAGGTGTGTCTGTCTAAGGAACCTTCTCCCTTATTCAGACTCCAAGGGTCATGAAACTATCCCGAAGTATAACAGTGTCTGCCTCAGACAAGCACCTTGAGGTAAAAAAAAAAAAAAAGAAAAAAAAAAAAACCCACAATATGATTGGCTTTTTCTCAGTTCCAAGACATTAAAGCCACCAAACCTTCAAGCTGTGCTTTTTGGGTGTGGAAGCAGGGCTCTTCTCAGAGGGTCTGCAGAGGCTGGGCTGGAGATTAGGAGGAATGGTACAAGGAGACAGATACCTTACCCCTGTAGGGCCTCAGGCAAACCATCTGGTCACCCTAAGCCTCTGGGTCTTTCCCTATGAGCCAGTGAACCTGTTCTACAGAACTCTTACACAGAGGTCCTTAGTGACCTGGACAGGAATACTTCCTGGTACACCATGGTGCTCTATAAATGACAACCTTTAGCCCCTAGGGGACACATTAAGAACACAGCAGCATAAGACTGAACACCAATCAAGACTGGGGTGATACCACCGGAGGTAAGGCTGCCATCCCAACAGGTCCCCTCTCTGTTCAGGTGGACCGGAGTCTGTCCAAGGAAGGTGCTGAGCCCCTCCAGCAAAGGATGAAAGATGAGCCAGCTGTTCCCTGCTGCATCTTCCCTTAGGGGGTCCCAGAAGTGCAGAACCCGAGGCCCTGCCCTGCCCTGCCCTCTGGGGCCCCTGCTCTCTCTTCATCCCGCTGAGTGGTCACTTCCTGTCTGGTCACATTCCCCAAATGGCTGTCCAGCCAGAATTCCTATACTCGTGATCCTCCGTTTCTCTCCTCAGTGCTGGGTCTGCAGATGAGAATTCCAGGCTCAAAATTTAAATGGGGGTCTGGGAGGGATAGAGGGATAGATAGGTAGATGGGTTGTAGTCGGGAAGCACAGGAAGAAGCCTTGTCCATCTGTCCTAAGAGCCAGCTCATTTCTTCTTTTGTATGCAAGCTTGATCTCAGATCTTTCTCTTTCATGTACTCAAGCCATCTCAGGAGCTCCTAAATAATGCTAAGATTTGGCTAGTGAAGACCTCACTTCCTACGAAAAGAGCTGCCTGGATTTCTTTCTTCTTGTGCATTGTGTTGACCCCTGTATGGAACCTGTGCCCATACCAGGTGCCCATGTTGGGTGTATGTATGTGGGGGGGGGGTCCTTGCCCCGTAGTCTGTTCTACAGGAAACCTATCTCTCCCAGGTCTCTGTAACCAGCCCACAAACTCCAGCACCCATGGACGAGCGAGCACAGAGTAATCAGACTTAGCTGGGCAGTGGTGGTGCATGCTTTTAATCCCAGCACTTGGGAGGCAGAGGCAGGTGGATCTCTGTGAGTTCAAGGCCAGCCTGGTCTACAAGAGCTAGTTCCAGGGCAGGTTCCAAAGCTACAGAGAAATTCTGTCTTGAAAAACCAAAACAACAACAAAACCAGAGTACTCGAACTCACCTTCCTGTGCAGTCTCTAGCAGAGCGGGCCTGGGAAGACCATGAGTCCACCAAGGGCAACGTCGAGAAGGCCTTTGGTCCCTGTTAGAGGTTTTCTGTTCTTCCCATCTTATGGAAGGAACAGTGGGAAGCCATTTCCTGAAAGATCCCGACACTTTTTGGGGATCAAGGAAATAAACAGAAAAGCCAAGGCAGGTGCAGGCCAGGGGTGGGAAGTGGGAGTCCTCCCAGTGGGAGTCCTCCCAGGGAGACTACCCACCCAGGAGCCATGAGGTCCTGATTCATGGAGTCCTCATGACCCGCAGATAAGGAAATTCCCCCAAAATTAAAATGCAGCCAAAATCATGGGGAGCAAACAGCCAAGCTGAGAGCCAGCCGAGTGGAAAAAGTGACTAGAAATTGTGTCTTGTTCTGTTTTTGAGGCCTGGGGAGGCTAGTAGGCTCTGACTTCATTGTCTGCTTCAGGAGCTGTATGTCTGAGAACCCTGCTTTTAGGTTTGCCTTGTGATCTCAGACCCTCCCATTAGATACACACAGACATAAATAAATCACACAACACACACACTTGTATCTCTTATATATGTTATATGTATATACATATGTTATATGTATATATATATACACACATACACAGAGACATATAAACACACATGCATACACATGGGTATTATACACAGAGATACATAGATCACACAAGTAGAAGATCACAGAGACACATCATGCACACACATTTAAATTATACATCTACACAGACACAAAAACACACACATGGGGGGGGGGGGACTCTCTCCTTAGACACACGAGTCCTGGAAGGAGCAGAACAAACCCATCCTTCTCTTCGTTGTTGCCCATTCATTTCAGGCCATCATTTTCAAGTCTCCGTGTATTTTTCCATTTGTCAAGTACATTGTGAAGCTGTTTGGCTATTGTGCTCACCAACACGCTCCCATTTCTCGTCATACAAACAATCATTGTAAATCACATCACCACTGCCATCATCACCACTCATCACCCACCACCCATCATTCACCACCTATCCACCACCACCCCATCACCACCACCATCACCACCACCTCCACCATCCACCACCAGGATCAGGGGTTTTACCTGTACTGACCTAAGATCTTCAAGTGTTTACCCCAAATCCCACAGCCAGAGCCAGGCCTTCTCAGTGGCAAGGCCATGGTCATCTCCCTTGACATATTAACCCTCCATTAGAGAACTCTCTTAATGACATGGGCGTGTCCTGCTAGCACCCCCCAAGCCTACCCAAGTCCGGGACTTAATTAAACCTGTGTGTAAGCTTTAGGTGAGATGAAAGAGCCCGGCTACCCCAAACTTTCTATATATAGGCTACTCATCTCTAGACTTATCTATTTATTGTCTATTAATTGCTTTGGAAAGAAGGTAATTTGCTCCACAGGCAGGTGGAGACTGTGTTCCTTTTCTTCTTGTGAAGAAAGGAGCCTAGGATGTGGGGTGGGTGGCTTTCTTGGAATGCCGGGTGTTTGGACACAAACTAGACCACAGGGCAAAGCTTGCTTCCTCCTCAGACAGTACCTCCCAGACCTCCACCGCAGGTAAGTCTCAAATCTGCTTGACGATGTCCTGCCTTAGGGGATTGCCACGGCCCCCAGCACAGTTTCAAATGCAAGGACACCAGCATTCTTGGGCAGCATCCTTTCTCCTTACCGACGGTGTGGTGAGCATCTGTACCCCACAGGTCACTGTGGCATTCCAGCAGATAACTCACTTAGCACGTGGAGACACTTGGTGTCATTTGCTGGCTAATGACTAAAAACTATAATTACCCATATTGCATTGATTATTGGTAGGAAGAAGACGTGTTGTAATTTTAAAAAATTACATAAATTATCTTCTAGACTTAAAAAAAACTTTCTATTACTATATCTGCCTTTGTTTCTGCTTGTATAGAAATTAAAATTTTTGCCTTTTCCTGCAAAATTGTCTTTTATAGCCGACAGGGAGTATGATAATAATACTTTGTACTTTCGCAGGGCCTTTTATCCGGGAATCTCAAAGCGCTTCATAAACTTTAATTAATTCTTGCAACAAGCCCCGTGAGGTAGGTAAGTCTTATTATCCCATTTCACAGATAAGGAGAGCTAGACATTGAGAAGTTAAGTAATTTGCCAAAGGCCCCAAAGCAGTTAGAAGTTAAGTCTGAACAAGACCACTAAGTACCAGTCTCAGGCCTGGGTTGGCCCACTGGGGCTGCCCTGCTGGTCTCTCGGTCCCGGGACATGATTGGTGGGGTGTTCTCAATCAATTGCAGAGCCTGCGCTAAATACATGTTATATTTAGCTCCCAGGAGTTATGGGGAGTTGCTTAGGCTGACTCAGACTTCAGCCCTGGGTCCTAGAGTATCCTCAGGGGAGCTGAGGGGAACTTGCAAAGCCCCTTCCCAGATCCAAACCCTGCCATGGCACAGCTGTCTCCTGACAACAGACTCCTCCCCCTCATTCTTGGATTCCATCTGCTCATCGTTTGGACACTGAGTGTGGCTCTGGGGGTTGTGACCAGTCTTCAAAATACTTTTTAAAAAAATTAAAAAAAAATACAGGGTAGCATGCACATGTAGCCCAGGCTGGCCTTGAATTCAATATGTAGCTAAGGAAGGTTGGTCATAAGATGCTGATCCTTCTGCCTCCACCTACCAAATGCTAGGATTATAGGTATATGGACAAACACACTACCAACTGAGCAGCATTCCCAGTCCAGCAAAATAAATTACTTCTCATTCTTTCTCTCCCCTACCCTACGTGGGGGGGGGGGGCGGTTATGAAAGCCAGAGGCCAACCTCAGGTGTCATTCTTCAGGGCTATCTACCTTGCCTTTTGATACCAGATCTCTCACTGGACCCTGGGGCTTCTAGGTTAAATGAGGTCGGCTGACCAGTGAGTGAGCCCTGGGGAGCCACCCACCTGTCTCTGCTTCTCAGCCCTAGCATTGAGCAAGCAATCACCACGCCCAGCGGCTGGTTTCACGTGGTTGCCGGGGATTGAACGCAAGCCTCAGGTTTGTATAAGGAAAACGTTTACCAACTAAACCATTCCCCAAGCCCCTCCCCCAAGCCATTCAAGATAAATCCCACTAGAGAGTCTCAGCAACCACTGTCACCATCTCACAGGACCAACCTCACATAGCAAATCCCAGATCCTGACAAGCCCAGATCACTCAAAGGTGACCCCACCTCTGGCCCTGTGAGCTGTCTGTCACACAGGATCAGAAGCAGCTCTTACCCCCAATCAGCTGACACTTGGCTGGAAATTGTGTGGCAAGGAGGAGTATGGATCCTGCGGTTAACGTTTCCAAGGACAAGAGAGAACTTGGTCTTGCTGTGGCCTGGGCTGAGCTAGATGCGTCTGCTGCTGGTGCACAGGCTCCAAGCGCCCTTTCCTAGCAGGCCCGGTGGTGTGCTAGGATGTTTAGTTTCAGTCAAGCAGTGGTGGTGCACGCCTATAATCCTAACATCCTAGGTGGCAGAGGCAGGTGGAGCTTTATGTTCCAGGCCAACCTGGTCTACAGAGTGAGTTCCAGGACAGCCAGGGCAACACAAAGAAACCCTGTCTCAAGAAAAAAAAAATGATATTCAGTTTCAGAAAGGAGCTCAGAGGGTGGTTTTCCTTGTCTGCCCTAGGCTCCTGACCTGTGGTCAGTCACATCTATAGCATAACTCTTGGGGTGTGGAGAGCTGGAGACACTGGCCCAGCTGCAGCTCCTTCCTTCACTTTCCTCCAACATCAATGTTCAAGTCCAACAAGCCTGGATTTGAGTTCGAGCTCTGTCCTCACATGTGGTTTATCCTGGGCAAGTCTTGACCTCTCCCTGCCTCAGTTTCTTCAGGAGGATGAGATGGGTTAGTAAGCACAAATGCCCACAGCCCAGCCTGGCACTACAGAAGGCGCTCTGTGTGGTGCACATCTGCTGCCCCCTCTTCCTCGGGCAGGCTGCCCATGCTCCAGTCTAACAGACCCTCAGGATCAGGTCACTGTGGTTGCTGCCAAAATCACAGCCCACGCCTGGCCTGTCTCTACCTCCAGGTCATCCCAACTCAAAAGATGCCAGTGGCAATGGCTCCTGTTTCCATGTGACAACTCACAGGGCCAGAGTCTGAGTCCAAGCCTTCGGACTCAGGCCCAGCACCTGCTCTCAATGCGTCAATTAAGGAAAGAAAACAACAATGGAGAACAGTAAAGAGGAGATATATAGTCAACAGGACCATGTTGGGGGAGAGGAGCCAAGGAAAGTCCAGTGACTGCCAGGCTCATTTAGGGGTCCGGACACAAAATTTAGGTTTAAATGAAGGTAAGACATGTGTGTAACTGAACTGTCCTGACCATGGTGCAGTCTATAGCCCTGACTCCTCATCCAGACTCTGTCTCTCCTGAAAGGTGGTCTGACCAGTTGTCGGGACTGTGTGAACTCTGTTTCCCGGAGGCACTGCCCTCTTTCTTCTCCCAGCGTGAGATTCCTGGGGAAGTTCCAGTTGCTCAGTAGGGTTTCAGTGGTCTGATAGCCAAGGGGAGAGTTTGAAAGTCTACAGTATCTTCATCCCCACAAGGATGGCGACAAGAGGCGTGGGAGCAGGCTGTCATGTTGGTTACTTTCTGATCCTGCAGCCGGTCCCTACTCTCTGGAAACTAAAGCAGAGTGGGCCTCAGCCTGCTCTGGGCCTCCAGGCCTGCAGCCCCCGGGCCCAGAGTTCCCATGGTGCAGATCCAATCTCACTGACAATGCTGGAACTGTCCCACTGGGTGATGGACAGGCACCTGGAACCAGTTACACAACCAGCTCATTTGGGCCCCGGCGAACCTTGCAAGTGCCAGCCGGACTTTTCTACCATTCTTCAGCGCACACACGTACATTCCAACCCCCAAATAGAAATTACTTTTTAAAAAGTGTTTAAAGGCTGAGAATGGGAGAGTCTGGGGGTAGAGTGCTTGCCTAGAAGTCGAGTCCTGAGTTCAACCCCCAGCACTAAATGAACCAAATTTCGTCTCTCCCAGGAAAAGTTACACAGCAACATCCATAGCTGAGACAGGCGGATCTCAGGTCTACCTGTTCTCATAAAGTTCTAGCCAGCCAGAGCTGCGCAATGAAACACTGTTTCAAAACAGAAAGAGAAGCAAGAGAATTGTTCTTATTTTTAATCCAGCATGGAATATTCTGACAGCTCTGTAGCCCAGCCTCTGATGCCCAGGCTCACCTTGAACCTCTTTGCCCTGACCTGTCCCCTCTTTTCAACCCTTCTGGAGTCGTCCTAGGTCTGGGTCACTGGTGCCTAGCAGGCGCACAGGCTCCCACTGCCTGTGGTCAGGCAGAGGTCCCCACACTCTGTTGCTAACTAGCCTGAGTTCAATCCCCAACACCACATAAAAACAAGGTGTGGTGTAGCCTAAAACCCCAGGCCTCAGAAGGCGCGGGGGGGGGGGGGGGAGTGCAGAGAATTCCACCCAAGCCTGGCCCCAGGGCCCGTCTTGCCCTCCTCCCAGGGCTTCCTGCCTTCTAGGCATGACTTGTCTATTTAGTGGTAGATCCTGTACACAGTTGCCTAGATAGCCTAAGGACTGCCACTCTCAGAGCAGGGAAAGCTATCACTGGGGAAAGTAGGCTTTTCTTTACCACCCTTGGTTCCTTCTAGAAACTTCAGGTCTATTTGAGTATACTCAGGAATGAAGACTCTGTGTGTGTGTGCGTGTGCGCGCGCGCGTGCGCGTGTGTGTGAGTGTAGCCTATGTGCTCCAGTGGGCACAGTCCCATAAGACACATCCCACAGTTCTCAGTTCTATGTTCTCACCTCGCTACCTGGTAATCACCATGAGTGGAGGAGGGTCAGCCAAGAAGTGCCAACCACAAACCCCTGAAACCCACACTTGCTATTTGTGATCAGAAAGTTAAAAACTGTTAAGTACTGGGGCTGTAGCTCAGTAGGTGGGGTTGCCTGAATGCAATCCCCAACATCACAGAAACCAGGCATGGCGGCACACATCTGTGACTGGGATTGTAATTACTTGGGAGGTGAAGGATAAGATGTTTAGAGTCTTCCACGGCTGGTCAGAGAGTGTTCTCTGAAGATCGTAAGAGGTTCCAGCCTATGAAGGTCCTCCCCACTGTTTGGACTTTGGAGAAGCCTCATGAAAAACAGAGAACTCTATCCTCTGAAAGGCTGCCCCTGGACTGCCACCCGCTCCTGGGAGCCTCTTCAGGGTTTCTTGGCTCCTTGGGTCGGGCTCCTGGGAGCCTCTTCAGGGTTTCTTGGCTCCTTGGGTCGGCTGGTTCTGAGACAGGAACTAGGGAAGTTCTAAACTGCTGCCTGCAGCAGCTGGGGATTCTCTTTGGCATCCTCTACTGTGTGGGTAAAGCCAGATTCTTGGTTTTGCTGCTGAAAAGGAGTTGGGACGGTCAGGTCATCTTCAGCCGCACAGTGCGTTTAAGACCAGTCTAGCATACGTGAGTTCGAGAATGTAGGTTAATAGAGGGGAAAAGGGTTATATTTACCATCGCAAAATACACGATTTTGATGGCTTCTGCCTTTGCCTCTCATATAGTTGCTAAGTATTTAAGTGAGGTCCTAGGGTGGTCCGTTAGGTGTGTTGGGCCGGGTATAGCTGATAAAGTGAAACCTTTGCAGAAAAAGTTGGGATCTTGTTTTTACTAAAAATAAGTTTATAGTCAAAAAAGGTAGAAGCTGGGTGTGATGGTACACACCCTTAATCCCCAGCAGAGGCAGGAGGATCACTGTGAATTAAAGGCCAGCCTGGTCTACAGAGTGTTCCAGGACAACCAGACCTAGATAGTAAGGTCTCAAAAAATTTTTTGATTTTTTTTTTCTGAGACAGGGTTTCTCTGTGTAGCCTTGGCTGTCCTGGAACTCATTCTGTAGATCAGGCTGGTCTCAAACTCACAGAGATTTGCCTGCCTTGACCTCCCAAGTGCTGGGATTAAAGGCATGTGCCACCACTGCCTGGCACCACATATTTTATTAATCCTGCTGGATTCTTGACTCTCCCACTGAAAAGGCTTTAATCCAGTGATTCTCAACCTATGGGTCATGACCCCTTGTGGGGGGTCACATGTCAGATATCCTGCATATCAGATATTCACATTCTGAGTCACGACAGTAGGAAAATTACAGTTATAAAGGAGCAACAAAACAATTTCATGGTTGGGGTAACCATGACATGAGGTTATTAAGGGGTTGCAGCATCAGGAAGGTTGAGAACAGTTGTTTTAACCAGACTTCAAGATGAGGGGTCTTATTTCCTTTCTGTGGTCTTAAAGTTTCTATGTTTCTATCCTTGCACAGATGTCTGTCTGGGAAGACAGTCAGGCTCAGGTGTCAAATCAAACTGGACATATCTGAAATTCCAGGCTATTTAACAGCCATAGGTTTTCTTTGGGGGAGAAAAAGTTTAATTCAAAAAGCTATGTAAACCGGGCAATGGTGGCGCACGCCTTTAATCCCAGCACTCGGGAGGCAGAGGCAGGTGGATCTCTGTGAGTTCGAGACCAGCCTGGACTACAGAGCTAGTTCCAGGACAGGCTCCAAAGCCACAGAGAAACCCTGTCTCGAAAAACCAAAAAAAAAAAAAAAAGCTATGTAGCCAGGTGGTGGTGGCGCACGCCTTTAATCCCAGCACTTGGGAGGCAGAGGGAGGAGGATCTCTGTGAGTTCGAGGCCAGCATGGTCTACAAGAGCAAGTTCTAGGGCAAGTACCAAAAACTACAGAGAAACCCTGTCTTGAAAAACAAAAGCAAAAACAAAACAAAAATAATGTAAGGGCCAGGCATGGTGACTTACTAGCTTTTAAACCACGGATTGCTGAGGTTCTTTGTCCCATGAGAACACTCTGCCACATCTCTCTAGGAGCCCCATGCTGTGGGTGTGGGTTCCCATTGACAAGCCTTGGGAGCTGAGGCCTCCAGTAGTTCAAGGACTTTGAGAAAGCCTTGGGCATAACAAACCTTGAGATAGCTCAGCTGATTGGGCTACCTAGACCTGGGAGATGAGAGGGAAGGAGATGCTAATTCCACCAGGTGAAAATAATACCACTACCACGATTTTTTGAGCCTAATTTAGAGCAAACTTTATTAAATATTGGCCAGGACCATGGATTCTGGCCAGGTCCACACCCTGGATCCCCAGAGTACAGTCTTAAATTGCGTCAATCAGGGCCTTACAAAGGCAAACTCACAAGGCTATGCACTTCCTACCTTCTTCCAATCAGGTGCAAGCATCCATCCTGG
The DNA here is from genome assembly GCF_014885135.2 of Alexandromys fortis. Taxonomy (NCBI): domain Eukaryota; kingdom Metazoa; phylum Chordata; class Mammalia; order Rodentia; family Cricetidae; genus Alexandromys; species Alexandromys fortis. The sequence continues at coordinate 11,799,135 of NW_026067922.1, forward strand.
CATACTTCCTGCCTACATACTTCCTGCCTACGTACTTCCTGCCTAAGTGTGAAGTGCAGTTGGGGCAACCAAACTTGTTGACAGGCGAAAACATTCAGCTGTTATCTTACACAAACAGCTCCTAGCATTCCAGGACATTGTCTGTCCTTCAGCAACTGGGGCTTACTGCTTAGAGGCGTTTATATTGTTTTACAGATCCCTTAAGCACAGCACTTTAAACTTAAAACATAATGTTAGCCATCACAGAGACACGGTAGAGCCAATGATACCCCTTTTCAACTCCCTGAAGGAATAGGCAGGCATCAGTGAGGGGAGCTCTCCCTTCAGTGCCTGCTGATGCCATTAAAAGAACTTTCCAACCCCATGAGTGGAAGGAACCAGAGAACTCTTTTCTTTTCACCTTGCTTTGTTTATTCGGTCTTTGGATACTTATGGTTCACTGGTTATGGGCCTGTTCTGTAAACTAGGGGTTAAAAGAATAGTTGTTTGCCAGTGTCCAGAGTCAGCAGGGTTGGAATCACAATTGCAGGACACAAAACACCCTGAGTTTCTGTCTTTATCTTTGAACTAGTTCTTACTTTACTGAGTCACCCCAAGGGAGCAAAAGCTCCTGTCAATTTTTTTTTTTAATTGGACAGGGCTAGGTAATATCAGACCACAAGGTAAACATAAAAAGTGTGGCCAAGTGACTTCAGGGCACAGGTTTGTCCAGGGTTTTATGGTTGTTTTCTCTATGATAAAATTAATGCCAGACTGCAAATGCTTCAACCCTCAGACACCTCAGACAAGCACTCTGCCCCATCCAAACACAGTGGTGAGTCCAGCAGGAAGAGCCAAATGATGCCAAAACAAGACAAGCCTCTGCCCTGTCCCAGAAGAAAGACTCTATGCTGCTCCTGGCTCATCTCATGACAGTGGCTCAGAAAACTGATGTTTGCAAAGCACTGCCCTCCCCTCAAACTACAGACTAGACCCTAGGTCTCCTGATTTCCAGCAAGCTGTCCTGCAGCCCCCAGAGGACACATACACATCACTGCTCTGACCAGATGTGGTCGTGGTAATTCTCAGTCCCTCAGTCTCGGTGGCAAAGAGGTCTCAAAGGACCTCTAGGTGCAGGACAGTGGGTCACAGGCTGGTCTGTGTGAGTGGCCCTCGGTGATGTCACTGGGAGTTGTCCATCGGTGACTTCACAGCGGTGTGAATATAACACACCTCCCCTTTGCCTTAGCTCTGTAGCGTGGCATTTTTCCAGGCTTCACTCAGGTCAGTGTGTGCTTTAAAAAAGCTAATGACAGCCAGGAGTCAATGTGGTGTAATAAGGGGTTTTGGTTTTATGAGGAGGAAGAATTACCTTTGTCCATGAAAAGGTGGTTTTCAAGTCAAAATTATGTCATCGGGTGCCTCTCAGACGCTGGCTATGAATGATAGCTGCAGGGGTGGTTTCTTCCCAACAAGACCAGAGAAGAACATGCACCGTTGTGGCAGGAAACAGTTCCCACTTGCTCCCGAAATGCTGAGCCAGCAGACTTGCCAAAGACTATCCAATCCCAGACCAGAGTTCTGCCCCGAGAGCACAGTTCTCCAAGGGCAGAATGGGAAGATCCCAGAGCCCCTGTGAGCCTCAGTTGTGCTAAAAATGCAGGTCTAGCTGGGGTGGGTTGCTCCGTATACAGCTGGTGGCAGTGTTTATAGTTTGGCAGGAGCTGTAATCTCCAACACAGCACTGACCAGCTACAGATGTTCACTTCTTATTCATAAATTATTTTCAAGTTTCTTTACATTTATTTATTTTGTTGGGGAGGAAGGGTGAGTACACACAGGGTACACCTGCAAAGGTTGGGGGACAAATTGTACAGTCAGATCTCGCCTTTCCCATGTGGGTCCTGGGTATTAAACTTAGATGGTCAGACTGCTGTGTCTGCCTGCCTGATATACATCTGCGCAAGCGCATGCACACACAAACACATACTTTTAAAAAAAAATTTTTTTTTTTTGGATTTTTGAGATAGGGTTTCTCCGTAGCTTTTGGTTCCTGTCCTGGAACTAGCTCTTGTAGACCAGGCTGGCCTCGAACTCACAGAGATCCGCCTGCCTCTGCCTCCCAACTGCTGGGATTAAAGGCGTGCGCCACCACCACCCGACTCTAAAAATTTTTTAAATTTATTTTAAGAATAAACAAAAATTGCCAGGCATGGTGGTGCACACCTTTAATCCCAGCATTCAGGAGACAGAGGCTGGTGGATGTCTGTCCATTCCAGGCCAGTCTAGACGACAAAGCAAGTTCCAGGACAGCCAGGGCTACACAGAGAAACCCTGTCTTAAAAAAACAAAACAACTGAAAAGAATAAACAAAAATTGTCTGGGCAATCTAGCTCAGTTGGCAGAGTGCCTGCGGTCTAACACACACAAAGTTCTGGGTTCAATCCCAGCCCTGGAAGGAGTTATGAAAACCGGGAGAATTAGGTCAACCTCCAGGAGTTCAAGGCCAGCCTGGGATGTAGGGGGCTATATTTTAAAAAGCAAGCAAGCAAACAAAAAAAAAAAAAAAAAAACCCAAATCCTGATCCTAAAATGGCTATTATGTTTCCTATGTTAATCTTCTAAGGGACATTTAGTAACAATCGCATCCGCAGCCCACACACAATGAAAGGAGTATTTTACTTGACAGAAGCGGAAAGTTATTAAGTAACCACTGTAAGGGTATGCAAATGCTCACCAAAGATAGGAAGGAATCCCAATCTCTGTAAGTTTCATTGTAGCAATGAAGTATCCAAATTCACCCTGAGGCCTGGGAGAGGCCCTTCATCTAATTACTTTAAAAATGAAATAAAGAAGGTGCCTCTCTGGGCACAGGTCTTTAGTACCAGCACTCAGAAGGGAGGTAGTGACAGGCGGATCTCTGTGAGTTTGAGGCCTGTCTGGTCTGCATGGACTTCTGGGCTATCCAGGGCTAAGTGAGACCTTGTCTCAAAAATAATAATACAAAAAAAATGTTAAAAACTAAGTAAAGCAGGGCATGGAGGCATGTATTTGTAATTCCACAAGAGAAGAGGCTGGGGCAAGGGGATTGTCACAATTCCAAGTCTTCCAGATTGTATACGTTTCTACATCCCTCCACTAGACAACACCTCTTCCTCTTGCTATATGCTTCACCTGCCAGTGTCATTCTTGTTGGCTGTTTGGAGTATTCCTAATGTTTGATTATTTTAAATGATATTAAAAAATAACTTTATTTTACATGCAATAGTGTGAGAGTATCAGATTCCCCTGGAACTGGAGTTACAGGCAGTTGTAACTGCCATGTGGGTGCTGGGAATTGAACCTGGGTCCTCTGGATAAACAGCCAGTGCTCTTAATGGCTGAGCCATCTCTCCAACCCCCATACAGTTCTTTTTAATGTATAAAATTCCATATGCCTTTCAGGCCAAACATGGTAGTGCCCACTTGTAAACCTTGCACTTGGTGTGGTCAAGGCAAGAGTCAAGGCTACATACTAATACCCTATCTCCAAAAACTAAAAACAACAAAATAAACCTAGAGGGGGGTTCCTTACAATGGAGTCCTAAAGTGAGCTTGAGCTAGCAAGCGGACTCGAGGTTCATAAGTGCTTATCATAAAGCACCTCCCAAGCAGGGTCATGAGATGGAAGGACATGCATCTTTCAGTCCTTGAATACCTGTTGCCAGATTGTACTCATTGAACATCCTCTCCTGGATATTCCTGAGAGAGTTGCTGTCAAAGCTCAACAACCTGAGCAAATACATCTTAAAATGTTTTGTTTTGTTTTTTGAGATAGGGTCTCAAAAATTTATGTAAGTCCTTCTTACATAGATCCTCCTATCTATGCCTTCCCAGTGCTGAGATTAAAGTCATATGCCATCACACTGGCACCATTCATATGTTTTTGTTTTTGGTTTTTGGGGATTTTTTTGTTTTGTTTTGTTTTGTTTTTCGAGACAGGGTTTCTCTGTGGTTTTGGAGCCTGTCCTGGAACTAGCTCTTGTAGACCAGGCTGGTCTCGAACTCACAGAGATCCGCCTACCTCTGCCTCCCAAGTGCTGGGATTAAAGACATGCGCCACCACCGCCCAGCCATTCATATGTTTTTAAATTATGTGTATGCATGTGTGTCTGTAGGTGGGTATGTGCATGTGAGTGCAGTTACCCAAGAAGGCCAGAAGAGGGTGCTGTATCTACTGGGGCTGGAGTAACAGGCGGTGGTAAGTCACCTGATTTGACTACTGGGAACCAAACTCAGATCCTTTGCAAGAACAATACATATTCTTTAAAAAAAAAAAAAGACTTATTTTTGTTTTATGTGCTTTGATGTGTATGTCTGTGTGAGGGTGTCCAGTCCCCTGAAACTAGAGTTACAG
>NW_026067922.1:11804079-11811207 GCF_014885135.2 Alexandromys fortis
CTTTTTGGCCTGTCCTGGAACTAGCTCTGTAGACCAGGCTGGTCTCTAACTCACAGAGATCCGCCTGCCTCTGCCTCCTGAGCGCTGGCATTAAAGGTGTGTGCCACCACCACCTAGCTGCATCTCTGAGTATTATTCTTTTGTTGGGACCAAAGTCATGGATACTTGTCACAAGGAACACTGGCAGAGTGTCTCCAAGAACCACCGAGGTTGGTGTGCAACACAGGCCAGGATTCAGGCAGGTATGTTCTGGAAAGAGATGTGGGAGTGGGCTGCAAACAAGGCGTTGGGGGTCAGGAGATGAAAGAGGAGGGTATCCTGAGATGTGTTAGCCTAACCAGAATACCGCAAGCATCAGACCAGGGTCTATACACCACTTACAAATGTCATCTGGGACCTATGTCTATCTTTGGTCATTCTGTATAGAATGGGATATGTATAGGGTTGGCATCTCTGTGTGTTTACCCAAGAGCGTGGTGGGTGCAGGGAAGAGAGAACATTGTCACCCAAGAATAGTGCTGGCATCTCACCACATGGGATAATGACAGCAGCACATCCACCCACCTGCCAAGCTCCAACTCATCAGAGAAACAAGAGACCAGGTGAGATGGGTATGGCCAAGAAATCCCAAGGAAGTCAGAGACAGAGTCCCCCAAGAATCCCACCTCTGAGGCTCTATGCCTTTGTGGTGAGGTCTGTGGAGATCCTCAAAGTCCTAATGGTGAGATACTCTGAGTGAGGGCACCCTGTAGATACTGAAGCAGGTACAAGGAAGGGAGGGAACAGACAGGAGCTGAGCTTCTACCTGGGACAAAGCCAAGTCCCACCAACAACTCTGCAAGATAACAGTGAGGTCCCAGACTCAGAGAGGTGCAAAGACTTCCCTAAGCCCACTACAAGTCATGTCAAACTCACCTTGGTGCTTCCTGGGCAGCCACACTGGGCCAGGAGCCCGTGGTTCAGCAAGGGCGGGACAGTGGGTACCGCCTGCAATAAGGAAGGGCATTGTCTGTAGATCATAAGCTGGGCTCACAGATGCCCTGCTTGTTATTATTATCACCCTGCCCATCAACTCTAAACAAAGGCAATGATAAATAGCCTTCCCTGAGAACGCTCCTTTGTTCTAGACAATGGCTGTGGTTATGAGCTTTAATGGAGTGCATGGAACATCACATCTGCATGACTTCTGCTGTCCTAGAGGATTCTGCACCAGAATTAATGTTGGTTAACTCCCAGTTCCACCGCCAGGCCCTGATTCACAGGCTTTGCCCCGCGTGTCCATCTGGGAATGAGTTTCTTATGGGCCCTAGTCTTTCAGCTAGCTGACCGCTCATCCTGGCTCACCCAGGGCTCTGCTAGTTTTAGCACCAACAGCTTGAATGTCGGCCACTCCACCTTGGAGCCTGGTCCCTGGAAAACTTCAGCTGTCATGATATGCGAAAAGAATGTTGATATTACAGGCATCGTGAATGCTAAGAAACAGAGTTTGATTTCCCTGCTATAGCACTTGGCCTATCACAAGCCTGTCAGGCAGGCCCAACCCAGTTGAATATTGAGTATGGCCCTGAGAGAGGCACAGATAAGAGCAGACCTTTGATATTGGGGTGTGTGCCCAGTTTTGAGACATTACAAATAATTGTGCTATAGCTGCCTCCCTAGACTGCTGGGGTGCCATCTCTTCAGACCCTGACATGTCAGGCATTCGCTGGCCATCCACTGAGGAGCTGTAGATGATTTTGCCCCGCCCTGGTCATCCTGTCCCTTCCTCCATGGAGGCACTGCCTGTTTACTTCTCACCTGCTGACCCCTGCGTTACGCCAAGAAGAAGGCCATCTGCCTACAGATGCCTGCTGTCTCTGAAGAGTGGAGGGCTGTGCCAGAGGGGAGTCCTGTGAGACAAGTTGGGATGCACACTGAGTAGGGACAGGGGCATCGTCACTCTGGAAAGGAAAGAAAGATCTAGAGGAGGAGTGGGGCTGGAGACACAATAGTGAGTCTAGTTTCTTTTTTAAAAGGAAACTGTTATTTTTATTTATATGTATGTGTGTATGTGTGCCTGCTTGGGTTTATGTGCACTATGTATGTGGAGATACTCCTGGAGGCAGGAGGACATTAGATCCTCTGGAATGAATGACTGGCAGGTGTGACTCTCCATGTGGGGGCTGGGAACTGAACCAGAGTCCTCTGCAAGAGCAGAAAGAGCTCTTTACCACGGAGCCATCTCTCCAGCCCCTGCACAGTGAGCTTTCAGTGGTATAAACACACACACACACACACACACACACACACACACACACCCCTTCCATTGTCTGAGAAGGAAGCAAGAGACAGCCAGGGTTTGTTTGGATTTTCAGGGTGCTCAAGCCAACTTGAAAAGTCCCCAGGGGCTCACTGAACTTCATTAGGAAGAGTAGGGGCAATGGCTAGAAAGATTTGAATGCGTCTTTGGGAAAGGGCAGAGCCTGTCCTCAGCCTGCCTGTTCTCAGGCTCACTTTGAGAGGACCGTCCTATTCTCTTGCTGGATTTTCTCCCCATCTCATTTAGGTGGTTCAAGCTCCCTCCTAGAAGAAGTACTGTCTGTGAGCCCAATTCCTACTGGTCAGCCCAGGGCTTGCAGCCCTTTGAGGACCTCACCTGCTTCTATCCCTAGCCCAGGTGTTGGTCTCTCTCTTCAGTCATGAGATTTTCCTGGTCACCCCTCCATCAAGTGGTCTGCTTGGGCCCTGGGTAACCCAGGCACAAAATGGAGAGATTTTGTGTTTTCATTTGGTGGCCTGCTTACCTTCCACACTACTAGGCCTGATGGGAACTACAAGCTCAAGCCATGAAAAAGGAGGCTGGAGTAGGGTCTGCAGCTCACATAGCCCACAGCCCTCTCCCAAAGGAGAGCTGGGCATGGGCAGGTTTCTGTGCCCAGAAGACTGGTTTTTGCCCTGGGCCCTTTCAACTCACTCTGGTTTTGTTTAAACTTTTCTAAGCCCAGCTCACCTCTATTATTTCTGATGTCGTCTCTGCCTTTGAGTCCCAATACTGTCCAGGTGGCTGGCACAACAGAGCAAAAGCCTGAGGCTAGTCCTCCCCTCTGAACACTACTCAAGAACAGGTACATCTGGGGTTGATGAAATGACTCAGTGGGTCAGGGTGCCTGCCACCCACACTGACAGCCTGGGATGCCTGGGACCCAAATGGTAGAAAGAGGGACCTCACTATTGCGGGTTGTCCTCTGGTCTCCACATGTGCACTGTAGCTTATGCATGTACACTCCCCACAACAACAACAATAATAGATAAAATTCTATTTGAGCTGGGTGGTGGTAGTGCACGCGTTTAATCCCAGCACCCAAAGAGGCAGAGGCAGGAGGATATCTCTGAGTTCAAGGCCAGTCTGGGTTAAGTAGTAAATTCTGGCACAGCTAAAGCTACATAAGAAAGAAAAGAAAGAAAGAAAGAAAGAAAGAAAGAAAGAAAGAAAGAAAGAAAGAAGAAAGGAAAGGAAAAGAAAAGAGAAGAGAAGAGAAATAAATTTGAAAAAAGAATGAACACTTCCTTGGGTTCATCTCTTCCTTCCTGGGGCCTGCTAGGGTCCTGGCGGAGAAGTACAGAGGAGAGGTTCAGAATCACTGCATCCAGTCATGCTCCCCCTCCCCCACTCTGCGCAGGTGCGCAGGCTTTCTCTTCCTAGCAGCCCCTCAAGGTATTTTTGGCCACAACTTGCCAGGAATGCGACTCCGGGAAAAGTGTTAACCTTCCCGAAGCCTCCATTGTGCAAGGGCCATCCAGGCACTGTTCACTGCCACAGACGGAAGAGAGAAGCTTGCTAGCTCTGGGGCTTCCCAGAGGTGAGGCCCACGAGGGTGTGGCTCCAGCAAAAAAAAAAAAAAAAAAAAAATGGAACAGGGCAAAACCCAGCAGAGATGTTATGCCTCGTGGGCATCACCGGGCACTTGGGAGAAGGAAGATAAAAGATGCCATTTTCTTTAATTATCAGAAGCCAAGCCTTCTATTGGTGCCGGCAGACCCACAGTGTGTCCCTGCCATCTTGGAGGAGCTCAACAGACAGACAGGATGAGTGTGACCTAAAGATGAATGCTCATCTTCTAAGTCCTTGATTTCCAAGAACACACTGAATGGGGAAGGGATGGATTCTCAGCAGCCAGCGGCTCACACAGAAACCCCAGATGCCTTGTCACATCTAGTTTTGTTGCTAACACTTATTGAGTTCATGTGTGTGCTTTTTACATGTTGTTGCCTCAGCGCACCTGAAGGTTCTCTCCTTCCATCATGTGGGTTTAGAGATTCAACTCAAGTGTAAGGCGTGGTGACAAGCTCCTGTACCTGCTGGGCCAGGATGCTGGCCATAGTTGTGTGCGTGGGGGAGGGGATTGTTTGTATTTTACTGTTTTGCTTTGCTTTTGAGACAAGGTCTCTTTGTAGCCAAGTATGGCCTTGAATTTATGCTTCTCTTGCCCAAACCTCCCAAAGGCTGGGATTACAGACTCGCTACCATATCTGGTTTTAGAAATGCTGGGGATTTAACCCAGGGCTTCACTCATGACAGGCAAGCACTCTGTCGCTGAGCTACAGCCCCAGCTAGCCCCAGTTACAACAGAACAATACACAGTGACTTCTCTGGGTCAGGTTGAGGGTTAGAAGCTGGACCTATAGTGTCAGAAGCAAATTATGGTTCTGGCCTTAAAGGGGGGAATGGAGGGTCAGGAAGGATGAAGCAGGAAGTTGAAGGTACCCATCTTCGGGACAGTGTCTAGGTGATGGAGCAGACTCTGAAGAGTGGGTCTCAGTGAATCTGTGGACTACAAAGGCACTAGTGAGGGTTTTTTGTTTTGTTTTTTGTTTGTTTTTATTTATTTATTTATTTATTTTGGTTTTTTGAGACAGGGTTTCTCTGTAGCTTTGGAGTCTGTCCTCAAACTCTCAGAGATCCGCTTGCCTCTGCCTCCCATGCACCCACCGCCCGACCTTGGAACTAGCTCTTGTAGACCAGGCTGGTCTCGAACTCACAGAGATCCGCCTGCCTCTGCCTCCCAAGTGCTGGGATTAAAGGCATGTGCCACCACCGCCCGGCGTAAGGGGTTTTATATAGACAATTTATAGCCAGTTCTCAAACCTGCTGCCATGCCACTCTATGTGAAAGGTGACATGTCTTAATGCCCACTCGGATCATGTGTACTGGCATTCAGACTTCAGCCCACTAACTGCCAAGGGTATGGGAAGCAAAGAATAGCCAAGTACCAATGAATCTCAGGGCAAGGGTTACTTTATTGCCAAGTTCTGTGTAACCACAGACCTGTCCCTGAGCTCTCCTGGGCTCCGGAAAGTCCTGTCCCCATTTTCACTACTCGGCTTGCTGTCTGGTCCTGTCCCGGGAAGATCTACTAGGGCTGGGTGAGGTGGGGCCTTGATGCAACTTCACTCTTTATAATAAAAATATTCCAGGACTTCCACACACGCATAGGTGTCTGGTGCTTAGAAGAAATCCTTTGGAGAAGTGCCATCGTCTCTGATGATGCCATCATTGCTCAGAGCAAGGAGGGACTCCCTGGAAGCCGCCTTCCCTGCCCTGGGCACATCATTTGGATTATCAGCACAGGTGGCACACTTTCTGCCTTGGAGGGAGGGTTAGCTTTTCGGAGATGCTTAACACAATTCCAGGGCAAGTCTAGCATTGGTGAGTAATAGCAATGGAACATGATTTTTGATCAAATATTCAGATGTGATTTGATTGCCAGGTGGTAGTGGTACATGCTTTTAATCTCAGCACCTGGGAGGCAGAGGCAGGTGGATCCCTGTGAGTTCAAGACCAACCTGGTCTACAGAGTGAGTTTCAGGACAGCCAAGGATGTTACACAGAGAAACCCTATCTCGAAAAATCAAAAATCAGCAGATAAATAAAATAAAGTTAGGGTTTTTAGAACCTCAGTGTGTAATGGGTCTGAGTTCCATTTGGCCCAACCACCCCCACTTACAGACACTGAGCTTCCACTCCCAAGGAGGGGAGTGAGAGCCAGGGCTCCCCCATGGGGAAGATTAGAGTCCCTAAGAAAGTCAGAGGCAGCCCCAGAATGTAGAGTAGTAATTCAGATGACCGCTACTCATTCTTCAGTGCCTCTGCACCCAACCAAACACTTCTCACTCCATAGCGGGGTGACATCCAGGCATCAGGCACTGCCCATTTTATAAGGTCCCATTACTTTATTTCAGTGGGCAACGGCATTCAGGGCCTCAAGATTGCCCCCAGGAGAAAGGGGGCAAACACTCTTGTGCTGAGTGGTAGCCTAGCCTTTGTTGATTTTTCTCTGAAGGAAAATGGAAAGGGGAAGGGAGGAGCCGGATGGAAACACATTGACGAAAGCAATGGCTCTTGTTTGACTAAGAGTGGGTTTAGTCACCACGGGCCTGTCTTCTTGAATGCAGGTTAGTAGTTGAGTCTTATGACTCAAGTATAGCTCCCTTCAGACCGGCTTTGGGGGCCTCTCCTAGCTGGAGCCTGTCCACCAACAGCCAGCAGGGCCAGTACCCCAGGAAGCGGGCCCCTCCTTCCCTACCTTCTGTCCCCACCCTGACAGTCAGCTGAGTCACAAGGAAGGCCTCACCCCATCCCCACCCCCAGGGGAAAGCACAGCCAGTGTTTGGGCTGGAATAGGAATGTCTGGGTGGGTTGTAGGGCGATTGTAGTTCACGTGGGATGATGGCATGGTCTCCTGCCTCCTGGATGAGGACCTGCTCTGCCCCTTCCAGGTAAGGTTTCCAAATCTAAAGCACAAAGAGGATCTTCCAGCACAGAGACAAAGCTGTCTCACCTAGTGCTTCTCTGATGGGTGCCAACAGCTCATCTCATTCTTGCGGAAGAAAAGCGTTAAGGGGGGGGGTGGTCCCCACACCCTTCTCCTGCTCTTCTTGGCATCCAGTGACTGCTCCAGGATTATATAAAAATAAGATAGGGGGCTGGAGAGATGGCTCAGCGGTTAAGAGCACTGCCTGCTCTTCCAAAGGTCCTGAGTTCAATTCCCAGCAACCACATGGTGGCTCACAACCATCTGTAATGAGATCTGGTGCCCTCTTCTGGCCTGTAGACAGAATACTGAGAATACTGTATGCGTAATAAATAAA
>NW_026067922.1:11812353-11823907 GCF_014885135.2 Alexandromys fortis
GGGGGGGGGGGGGGGGGGGGGGGGGGATACAAATCCATTGTTGAGACTTCCTAAAGCGTGTTGGTTGTAGCTAACCTGAAAGACTACTGATCTAACTCCATCCAATAGAATACAAGGCGCAGAACCCCACAGCCTCTTCACTCGCCCCTAACACGCTTTTGGGTAGAGCTCTTACTTAGATAGAAGGCATATTTTAGCATATTAGGCAACTGGTGCCTAACCTCTATGGAAGATGCCTACAGAACCGCTAGTGTGCTGAGCTCCATGCATAGGCATGCGGGGCCGGGAAGCAGGATCAGTTTGCGCCGCGATGTCTACATGGGCTGCATCCAACTCACGGCCCATCCATCCGCGAGCCCGCCTGTCCCGCTAGGGAATACCACGCGCAGAAGGCAAAACCGAGAAAGAATTTTGCTAGTCTTCCAGGCCTGGGTCCCGCCACCGGGAGTCGGGGGTAAGACGGTAGAGGGAGAGCAGTCGACTAGGTGAGCCTGCGCATGCTCCGGCCGGCTCCCGCCCGCTGCCCGGAGGGCCCTGCGGCGTGCTGGCAGGCCGGACTCGTGCTCGGTGCGCGTGCGCGGGCCTGCCGCAGGGCGTGTCCGGCACGAGGCCGGGCAGGGCGGGGCGCGCGGGCGGAGGTCTCTCCCCACACACCCCCGGGACGCGAGTGGGCGGGCACGCGCGGCGCTCCGCCCCACTGACGCGCGCGGCCCGCGCCTCCCGCCCCCAGGCACACCCGGTCCGGGGTTGGCCGCCGCTGAGCCCCCGGCCCCTCCCTCGCCCGCGCCTCCCGGCCGGAACCGATCGCGGCTGGTTTGAGCTGGTGCGTCTCCATGACGACGTGCTCAGCGTATAAGTAGCGGCGCGGCGCGCCGTCGGGCTTTGTCAGTCCCTGCAGCGGCCGCCGCCGTCCGCCCGCCCTCAGCCAGCAGCTCGGCGCCACCTCGGGCCGGCGTCTGCGGCGGGCTCGAAGAGGCGGCTGACGGGGCGGCGGCGAGCGGCCGGACGCTCCTCGGAGTTCGGCGGCGGCGGCAGCGGCGTTTCCATGGGGCTGGCCGTGGGCGTCCGTGCGCTGTGAGGTGAGCGGGACGCGGGAGGGCTGGGTGGCGCCACGTGTCGCGAGGCCCCGACTGCGGTCGCCGGCAAGGGGACACGTGGCCCGGGGCCGGTGACCTTGCTAGCCGCTGCCCGGAAGGCAGATGCTCCCGGTCCGTGGCTGCTAGCCCTCGCGTCACCTCCGGAGTTCTCCCGGCAGCCGGGCTCGGCGCTCCACCGGCCGGCGCGATGATAGAGGGCAAGCCCCGCGGCAGGTGCAGGGGAGCGCGGCCGCCCTGCAGTTAGTTCCCTGCCGCTTTTAGTTTCGCTACGTGTACAGAGCAGAGTCGATGACCCGATGTAGAAGTTGCTAGACCTAAATTTAGTCCGGGAGTCACTGCTGATGGATGCCCACCGTTTGTGACTTGGAATTAGAACTCCTTGAATGACTTAGTGGTTTAGGAAAAGTCTGACTCCCGGCTGGCCGGCGTGCACGTTTAGAAGCCCGGCTTAGAATCATCAGTAACTGGTAAAAGTGTGGGGAGCTGAGCCTGTCTGTGAGAGGACAAAGAATGCAGCGGTTTTTATTCAAATCTAAGATCGAGCAGAATTTGACTGGTGGAATTCTTTTTGTTTTAATTGGCTTGCATCTCTACTAGACTTGTGTTAATTCAGTCAATTACGACTTAGCTATGCCCAGTGCAAAAAAAAGGTGTTAGGAAACATTTTTTTTTCAGATTTTATGTATTTAATTATTCAGGAAAAAAACGTTTAAGAGATACAGAAAGGTAAAAGTAATTGGCATCTCAAAGATTTCCAGGTTTAAGCCTGAAGGGTACCTGGAAACTACTTAAGACCGAAAATTACAGAGTTCCGCCCCGAGCCTATTCATCAGTTGTAAGTGGTATACGCATAGGCAGACGTGAGTTGGCTGGCGCTGGTCTCTATACTTAGGAGTGGTTTAGGCAACTAATGAAGTTGACAGTGCCAAAAAGTCTCATTAAATGGAGAGGCTTAAAGCGTGTTTTTACCGTGCATGGATTTGGATTTATGGCAGGCTTGTCACCCTGGGCCTCTCATAGTGTCCCATGCTAGAGCAAACTGGCTCCTAACCATTGCCCAGCCTCTGTGCCTGTAGGCTGTTGGCACTGAATTGGGTCGTACAGTGGAAAAAAGAAACCTTTACCTGGCCCCTGCCTGGTGTCAGTTTCATAAGACTAAGACAGAAACTTTTATTGTTCGGTGTGATGATCTTACTTAGTATTCATAGTTAGCCAGAAATCCTACCATATGGTTATTATCCATAACTAAGCGAAAGGCATTTGAGGACAGTTGGATTCACTGAAGTGCTCATTTGGTAGGCAATACAGGCTCTGTAGAATACCGATTTCTGATAACAGTAACTATTAAAATATACTGTGTGGATTTGAATAGGTTTTTATTTTTGTTTTTGTTTTTTCGAGACAGGGTTTCTTTGTAGCTTTGGAGACTGTCCTAGCACTAGCTCTGTAGACCAGGCTGGCCTTGAACTCACAGAGATCCACGCCTCTACTTCCCTGAGTTCCAGGATTAAAGGCGTGCACCATCACTGCCTGTTTTTTAAATACCAGTATGGCATGGAAGTTTCCTTATGGAAATTTGTTGGTGGATTATTCACTAAAATATCATTAAGCGTAACTTAGTCCAAGTGGAAAATGATGTTTACAGGACTGTGTGTAATTACTGTAATGCCATTTGAAATTTCTGAAGAGCTAGAATGGCTCGCAAATAGAGCAGATAGGAACAGTGACAGCCAGTGGTCTACGTGCAGATAAACTTCTGAAACTCACATGCTGTTTGAAGAGGGCTAGGGATGGAGATGCCCTATGTATATGGAGCAGAGCCTGGTGTCCATTGTGGAATCTGCAGGGTTTGGGGATTGTGTGGCTCACCTAGGCACTGGGATTCCCACCCATCCCACTGATCTTCCTGTCCTGGGCGATTCATTCCACCCGCTTACTCTGGTATGCTGTTGCAGTGTCTAACCTTTAATGGTAAGATTCCAAAGGAGATACCAATGTCTGTGTTTCTGTTCATAGACTGCTCAGAGTTCCTGGATAGCTCGCCTGGTGAGGAGCTGGCAATAATTGAATTCCATCTCTAGCTTTTTTGTGTGTAAGTATTCAGTTTATCCTTGGGTTTGTGTTGAATCACTGCTAAGGCTGTGAGCGAATTCACCCTCACTCGCTCTGTTTCAGAGGCACATCGAGAACCATGAACAATTTTAAGAAGGAAGAGTTTGACTGCCACATCCTTGATGAAGGATTTACAGCTAAGGACATTCTGGACCAAAAAATTAATGAAGTTTCTTCTTCTGTAAGTATGAGAAGCCCTTGTCCACAGCTAGGCTGAGTTCCTAGCACAGTGGGAGTGAGCATGTCTTGATGTCTTGCCAGAGACTTTAGATTTTAATTGGCTGTGGTTGTCCATCAGTGTGATGGTCATGCTGTGTCAGTGACCCCTAACAAGAATAGAATCAGATGAAGGAAGGAAAGGAAAAGAGGGTTTTTAGTGTCACACTGCAGGACTGCTCATGAGGTCCCCAAACCCACTCTCATTCCAGGATGACAAGGATGCTTTCTACGTTGCGGACCTGGGAGACATCCTGAAGAAACATCTAAGATGGCTAAAAGCTCTTCCCCGCGTCACTCCCTTTTATGCAGTCAAAAGTAATGACAGCAGAGCCATAGTGAACACCCTAGCTGCAGTCGGGACAGGTTTTGACTGTGCAAGCAAGACTGGAATCCACTGGTGCAGGGCCCCGGGTGCCTCCAGAGAGGATTATCTATGCAAATCCTTGTAAACAAGTATCTCAGATCAAGTATGCTGCCAGCAGTGGAGTCCAGATGATGACATTCGACAGAGAGATTGAGCTGATGAAGGTCGCCAGAGCACATCCAAAGGCAAAGTGAGTCCTGAGAGCGAAGGCTGGCCACTCTGTCCTTGCACATCGTAGAACTGGGCTAAACCCTGGGTTAGTCAAACCACAGGGCTGCACCCATTCCTAGGACAGGGCTCTCTGGTGTGTGGATTTATTCGATGTACTTCTGTCTAGGTTGGTTTTGCGGATTGCCACCGATGATTCCAAAGCAGTTTGTCGCCTCAGTGTTAAGTTTGGTGCCACACTCAAAACCAGCAGACTTCTCTTGGAACGGGCAAAAGAACTAAATATTGATGTCATTGGTGTCAGGTGAGATCTCAGTGACATAGCCAGCGGCTGAGTCATTGGACAGTGCCAGTTTTCTGGGCCCTTCTCATTTTGAGAACTAGTGAGAAAACCAGCATCCTGTTTCTTTTGATTTCAGCTTCCATGTGGGGAGTGGATGTACTGATCCTGAGACCTTCGTGCAAGCCATGTCGGATGCTCGCTGTGTCTTTGATATGGGAGTGAGTACACGTGACTCATTAGAAGTGGAGGGGCTGTCTGGAATAACTACTCTTGAATCTAGAATTAGCCTTTTGTAGGAGCCTTTTCTGTATAACAGATTTAAACCCATCTGCTGTGTGCATTTTTATTACTTGTTATGAATCTGGCAGTCTGACTTCTGAATTTTTCTTGGTTCTAGACAGAAGTTGGTTTCAGCATGTATCTGCTTGATATTGGTGGTGGCTTTCCTGGATCTGAGGATACGAAGCTTAAATTTGAAGAGGTAATTTGCAGCGTTAACCTATAAAGACTCTTTTAGACATAGCAAGTTCCATTTTGGTGTAGTATAGAATCTAAATGTTTACTGATACCAAAAGGGGCCAAACAGACATGAAAGTAAATGTCCTGGCATTGTGTTTCCACTGACTTTATTGTTTTGAGCCAGAATCTCATTTTGTAGCCAGGCTGGCCCTGAACTTGGAATCCTCCTGCCTCAGCTTGTGCCTTCATCCCTGGCCCCCATATATTTTAATGTTCAGTCTCTTAGAAAGTGAAGCCACTGTCTAGAGCTTGTGCTGCTGCTTGTACAATCATGTGAGGCAGAGTGGAAGGGTTTTGATCTTGTTGGCATACATTTATAAACAGAACTATTTTGGCATGTGGCCGGCCGGCCACTATTATTATGTTGTACTATTGTTTAATAAAACAGTATCCATAGTGTCTTGAAATGATAGAGACAGGTCCCTAGCAGAGAATGGGAAATGAAGTGGTGTGCAGGCTGGTTTCCATGGAGATAAGCTGTTACGTGATGACACCTGCTGGTGCCAGCTCCCAGGCTCGTGTCATGTCCTGTCCTTTAACACTGTCCTTTAGCAATGTGATCTTTCTCTTCTGTGTGAACTGAGTAACGAGTGGCTACACCTTTCTCTCTCTTAGATCACCAGTGTGATCAACCCCGCTCTGGACAAGTACTTCCCCCCAGACTCTGGGGTAAGAGTCATAGCAGAGCCAGGCAGATACTATGTTGCATCAGCTTTCACACTGGCAGTCAATATCATTGCCAAAAAAATGGTATGGAAGGAACAGACTGGCTCTGACGATGAAGATGAGTCAAACGAGCAAACCTTCATGTATTATGTGAATGACGGCGTGTATGGATCATTTAACTGCATTCTGTATGATCATGCACATGTGAAGGCCCTGCTGCCCAAGGTAAGTTCTGAGCATGCTCTGTAGCAGTGAGAGTGTTGGTACAGGATTCGGGAATATTGAGGAGCAATGTCTTCATACAGAGACCCAAGCCAGATGAGAAGTATTACCCGTCCAGCATCTGGGGACCAACGTGTGATGGCCTCGATCGGATCGTCGAGCGCTGTAACCTGCCTGAAATGCATGTGGGTGATTGGATGCTCTTTGAGAACATGGGTGCATACACTGTTGCTGCTGCGTCTACTTTCAATGGGTTCCAGAGGCCTTCTATCTACTATGTAATGTCGAGGCCAATGTGGTGAGTGCAATTGTACATGCTTGTGTTTCTCCCAAGCATAGATCTCTGGATTGTTCAGCTGTAGGCTGAGGGAGAAGGATCAGGCAGGATTGACCTTGACTGTAACTTGAAGCTAGCCTGTCTCCCACCCAATAAGGCATCTTGAATTTGAGCTTGGTTCTTGTCTAATTGACAACAAATTGTTTTACCTTGAATTAAATACAAAGGGGAGGGAATTCTCTAATACTGATCTTCAGACTTTTCCTGGGAAAGTTCTTAGATCTAGTAGCAATTAGATTCCTTTGCAACTAGAACATTAATGTAAGAGTATTCAAGTTAGCATATGCCACCCACGATTTCCTGTTAATGAAATGGTACATTGAATTGCTTCCTAGTGCTGTAGTGACTAGGGATGTGCTGTCAGAAGACCTTGGGAGGCTTCCGACTTGGAGGGACTTGGATTTTATATGCCACTTCTTTGTTTTCAGGCAACTCATGAAGCAGATCCAGAGCCATGGCTTCCCACCAGAAGTGGAGGAGCAGGATGTTGGCACTCTGCCCATGTCTTGTGCCCAGGAGAGCGGGATGGACCGTCACCCAGCAGCCTGTGCTTCCACTAGTATCAATGTGTAGATGCCATTCTTGTAGCTCTTACCTGCAAGTTTAGCTTGAATTAAGGGATCTGGGGGGACCATTTAACTTAATTACTGCTAGTTTTGGAATGTCTTTGTAAGATTAGGGTCGGCACGGATGCAGTGTGGAATGCTAGGAGATGGGTCACACTTACCTGTGTTCCTATGGAAACTTTGAATATTTGTTTTATATGGATTTTTATCACTTTTCAGACATGATACTAACGTGTGCCCCTCAGCTGCTAAGCAAGCATTTGTAGCTTGTACATTTGGCAGAATGGGCCAAAAGCTAATGTTGTGACCCATTTTGGAAATAAACTGTCTTGAAATAATTGGGCATCGGGGAATGTTTGCATGCAAGTGTCCCTTAAAGGAGGTGCACACTTCCTGCACAGGCTGCTGTAGTCACAGCACAGCAGAGAAGGAAAGGGTGGATGGGATGGGGCCACACCCTCTATACACAGCATGAGTCTGCTTAGCCAGCCCTGAGTGTGTGCACCTGGCTGTGAAGTCGGTGCCCAGAACCTGTTGCTGAGGAATGCCATCCGTCTGACCTGATGTCCTGGCCACATCTCAGGCTCTTTGAACCTTGCCTGCAGAAACCCGGAATGTTCCTCAACCCTTGGCTTGGCCTGCATCACCACCTAGTAACAACTTGGAAGTATCATACAACCAACTTCCTGTAATAAATTCAACAGCAACTACTGTGTTGTAAATCTTTACCTTGACCATTGACCTTTTATAATCTTTACCCAATTTACACATTTCCTGTGGAAAGTGGCAGACTCTTAAACCTGTAGCTCAGGAGAGACAGTCATGGCCTGGAATCCCAGCACTGGGGTCTTGACCAGTGTTGGCTACACAACAGACCCTACATCAAAAAGTTATGTGTAGCCTGAAAGCCATAGCCCTGTGAGGACCTGGCCCACAGAGCTAAAGCCAGCTAGTTTGTGCTGCCTGTGCCCTTCTACTCAAGCGAATCCCAACCATCAGCTGCCTTCAAGGTTTCCACTACACAGACATGGCCAAGTGTCTCCTGCCCCAGGCTCAGGACCGTGGCTTTATTTGCTAAGCTGTGAACTTTCTTGGGAGCCCCCAAGACTGGGGCTGGAGAGATGGCTCAGAGGTTAAGATGGCTCACAACCATCTGTAATGGAGTCTGATGCCCTCTTCTGGCCTGCAGGCATACACACAGACAGAATATTATATACATAATAAATATTTAAAAAAAAAAGATTGTGGCTGGAGTTGGGAGGGAAGAAATAGAGCAAAGCCACTGGTTATGGGTAAAGAAAGGTTCAGGTGGTACCCATGCCCACAGCCGCCTGTAGCATCACGTGGGAACTTGATTATAGCAGTGAAGAGGCCCCAGTCCAGGCTTAGGTTGTTGGTAACTAAGATAACTGGAAAAAATTAAGGTCTCTCCAGCTCCTTTGGCAGAAATACATTTTCCATAGATGAAAGTTTCAAAGATGATAGACCACATGACTACTGGAAGCACTGAAGGCAAGGGACATGGGAGGACACCAAGAAGACGGCTCATTTTCTTCAGGCTGAGCTCCATTCTATAAAGGTGCAGGCTGCTGGGAAAGGGCTGAAAGCCTGTGGGGTTTACGGTTTGTACAACTTGATTTTGCTTGTTACGCAGCCCTAGCTGGCCTAGCATTGGTTAATATAGATCAGGTTGTAGCATGTGGGTGCTTCATGCCTGAAGAGACTAGGAGAGCCTCACAGAACCTGCGTCTTCTGCAAGAGCAACCAGTGTACCACTGAGCCATCTCTCCTGCCCTACAGTTAAGATTTATGTATAGTGTTCTATATACACCAGAAGAGGTCACCAAAGTAGATGAGCCACCATGCAGTGGCTGGGAATTGAACTCAGGACCTCTGAAAGAACAGCCAGTGCTCTTAACCTCTGAGCTATCTCTCCAGCCCTAAATCTAGTTTTTTGAATATAAGTTTTTGACCTTTGAAGAAACATTGTTCTCACCTGTCTAACTGGCAAAGGCAGTTTCTTATCCCTGGTAGAATGGTAGCCTAGCCTGCTCAAGGGTTCCTTCTTGCCACAGAAGGAGAGATTGGTATGCCCTTGAAGATACATGTGCTCACTCTTAGTGTGATGGTAGCTTAAAGAACAACCACCTGGATCCAGCTCTGACTTTGAATTTATCCTCCTGCCTCAGCCTTGTGAGTGAATGCTAAGATTTATCAGTCTCTTGAGAAAGAACTCACTGAGTCTGGAGTTAGGCTGTCAGCCCACAAGACCCAGGGAGCCCGCCTCTCCCCACCCACTCCCACACCTTACTACGCCAGTGTCTCTCACCAGATTGTTCGCTGGTGACTACTGACTGGCCTGTAAACCCTAGGGATACTCTGTCTCCATCTCTCTACTCTGGGATTACAGGCCCCTGCCACCTGGATTTTTATATAGGTCTTGGGATTGGAACCACATACTTGCAAGGGAAGAGCCATCTCCCCAGCCTCTGAAACTCCCTGGCTCATTCCCTGTCTGAATGGTAGCAGGCAGGGGCAGCCTAAGGCACCTGTGGCCCTGGAACGCAGCCAAGGTTGGCACCTCATTCCTGCCATGGACTGAGTTGAGCTGGGAGTTGTACAGACCCAGCTGAGACTGGGCCCCTTTGTGGCTAGGCAGAGTGCCTCTGTAGCTGCCTCATCCTCAGTGGGAGAGAGCCAGTGCTCCCCCTCGGACTTGCCATGGCAGGATTTACAGAGCCCAGAATTAGGCAGCGTGTCTCCATTTCTCTGTGATTTCTGCTCCAGTTCTCACCTTGAGGTCCCTGCCCTGAGCTCCTGACCTGGCTTTCCTCCACGATGGTCTTGTGAACCAACAAGCCCTCCCCCGTCATGTTCTGTCCCAGCAGCAGGCTAACTAGTAACTAGGGCGTTTCTAGCCCCACCCCTAAAACTGCTGCTGTTAGTGGGAGAAGGGTTTTTACCCACATTTGCTGCTTGCTTGAGGGTGACCAGACTTGTTTACTTGGGCCTAAAGTCTGTCTGTCTGTACTGGCTGGTTGTGTCAACTTGTGTCAACTTACACAAGCTAGAGTCATCAGAGAGGAAAGGGCTTCAGTTGAGGAACGGCTTCCATGAGATCCAGCTGTAAGGCATTTTCTCAATTAGTGATCAATGGGGGAGGGCCTAGCCCGTGGTAGGTGGTGCCTGGGCAGGTGATCCTGGGTTCTATAAGAAGGTGGGTTGAGGAAGCCAAGGGAAGCAAGCCAGTAAGCAGGTCCCCTCCATGGCCTCTGCATCAGCTCCTGCCTCCGGGTTTCTGTCCTGTTTGAGTTCCTGTTATGCCCAGTCCATGGGGACCTCAAAAGACCACCAGGGAGACAAACTAACTCATGCCTTACAAGCCGCAGAGATGGCAGCGACCGTGTCAGCGCAACAGCAAGAGAAGGTAACCTGCTCTTCTCGAGGGCATTATTTAAAGGCAAAACCCAGAAAAGGTACATTGGCAGGGTGTGGGGTGATGGGTTCAATCCTAACTGGCTGACATTTGTCTTGGGGTGCCCTGATGAAAAGCAGGTGATCCTATCTACAAGGGTTGGCACGTTAGGAATTTCCTTTGGACGGTCTGTTCCCGGGTGGTGTCTGTGTGGTCTCAGTTTGTGGTCTTTCTTGGAGCCAGCTATTGCCTTAGGTTAAACTACTGAGACTCGGGCCTCTATTGAGCTTGTCATGGCTGGGTCCTAAACTATCCTGACTTCCTTCAGTGTTGAACAGCAAAGTTGAAGTATAGACCAAATTAACCGTTTCCTCCCCAACTTGTTTTATGGTCATGGTGTTTGTTTCATCACAGCAATCGAAACCTTAACTAAGACACTGTCTTTTCCCCCTTATTTATTTATATCCCAACCAGAGTTTCCCTCCCTCTTCTCCTCCCAGTTCCTCCCTACTCCCCTCTGCCCCCTCCCCCACTCCTCCTCCTCTGTTTCTCTTCAGAAAGGGGCAGGCCTCCCATGGACAGCTACCAAACATGGCGAGTCAAGTTGCAATAAGACTAAGCACCTCCTCTCGTATTAAGGCTGGACAAGGTGACCCAATATGAGGAATAAGGTCCCAAAAGCAAACAAAAGAGTTAATGACAGCCTCTGCTCCCACTGTTTAGAGTCCCATAAGCAGACTAAGCTACACAACTGTCACATTTACTCGGAGGGCCTAGGTCAGTCCCATGCAGGATCCCTGGTTGTCGGTTCAGTCTCTGTGAGCTCCTATTAGCCCAGGTGAGTTGGTTCTGTAGGTTTTCTTGTGGTGTCCTTGACCCCTGCAGCTCCTACAATCCTTCCTCCTGCTTTAGTGCAGGATTCCCCAGCTCTCCCACTGTGTGACTGTAGGTCTCTGTGCCTGTTTCCGTCCGTTGTTGGATGAAGCCTCTAATGACAGCTGGCCTGGGCCCCAGTCTCAGCACAGCGGAATATCATTAGGCATCATTAAATTGACTTTTTTTTTTTTTTGCCAGCCATGTTTGGTTCTATGCTAGGTCTTTAGGTCATCCAGTCTCTGGGCCCTGATGCTCCAGGCAGTGTCAGGGGTGGGCTCCCTCTTGTGGCATGGGTCTCAGTGTGGACCAGTCATTGGTTGACTACTTCCACAATCTCTGTGCCGCTCTTACTCAGCACAACCTGTAGGCAGGACAGACTGTAGGTCTAAGGTTATGTGGCTGGGGGCCGGTGTCCCCGTCACTCCACTGGAAGCCTTGCATGGTCACAGGAGATGGCTGACTCAGGCTCTGTATCCCTCATTGCTAGGAGCCATAGCTGGGGTCGTCTTTGTAGATTCCTAGGAATTTCCCATGCACTATGTTTCTAGCTCACCCCAAGTGCCCCTCTTTTCCAGTCGTATCTTTCAGTACGCTCCCCCACCACTGCCCTGCTACCTGATCCCTCATGTTCCCATCTCACCCACCCCCAGAATCTCTTCTATTTCCCCTTCCCAGGGAGAGCCAAGCATCCCTCTCTGAGCTCTCCTTGT
>NW_026067922.1:11826120-11829676 GCF_014885135.2 Alexandromys fortis
GGCTGCTCTCCCAGAGGACCTGAGTTCAATTCCCAGCAATCACAGGGTGGCTCACAACCATCTGTAGTAAGATCTGGCGCCCTCTTCTGGCCTTCAGGAATGCATGCAAGCAGAACACTACAGTTGGGATTTTAATAGGGGGAGTATTGAATCCGTAGGTTGGTTGTGGTAATTTGGTCATTTTTATTATGTTAACCCTACCAATTCATGAGCATGGGAGATCTTACTATCTTCTGATATCTTCAATTTATTCTTCAAAAGTTTTAATTTCTTGTCATATAGGTCTTTCACTTTCCTGGTTGAAGTTATACCAAGATGTTTACATTGTTTATAGCATATTATGAGGAGTGTTTTGCTGATTGCTTTCTCAGTTTGTCATTTGTATATAGGAGGGCTACTAATTTATTTGAACATCTGTATCCAGCCACTTCACCAAAAGTGTTTATCAGCTATGGGAGTTCCCTAGTAAAAATTTTGGGGTTGTTTGTAGAATTTTGAGGGTTGCTTATGTAAACTATCATATCATATGCAAATAGAAATACTTTGACTTCTGCCTTTCCTATTCCCCACAACCTCTCCAGCATAAGTTGTCATTAGGCCATTCTTACAGGTGTAAGATGGAATCTCAGAGTTGTTTTGATTTGCATTTCTCTGACTAAGGATGTTGAACATTTCCTTAGGTGTCTTTCAGCCATTTTAGATTCCTCTGTTGAGAGTTCTTTGTTTAGGTCTTTACTCCATTTTTTTATTAGATTATGTGATCTTTTGGTGTCCAATTTCTTTTTTATTTTTTGATTTTCGAGACAGGGTTTCTTGTTAGTTTTTTGGTTTCTGTCCTGAAACTAGCTCTTGTAGACCAGGCTGGCCTCGAACTCAGAGAGATCCTCCTGCCTCTGCCTCCCGAGTGCTGGGATTAAAAGCGTGCGCCACCACCGCCCAGCTTGAGTTCTTTGTATATGTTGGAGATCAGACCTCTGTCTGATGTGGGGTTAGTGAAGATCTTTTCCCATTCTGTAGGCTGTCTGTCATTTTGTCTTGTTGACCATGTCCTTTGCTTTACAGAAGTTTCTCAGTTTCAGGAAGTCCCATTTATTAATTGTTTCTCTCAGTGTCTGTACTGCTGGGGTTATATTTAGGAAGTGGTCTCCTGTGTCAATGCGTTCAAGTGTATTTCCCACTTTCTCTTCTATGAGGTTCAGTGTGGCTGGCTTTATGTTGAGGTCTTTGATGCATTTGAACTTGACTTTTGTGCATGGTGATAGATAATGGGTCTATTTTCATTTTTTTACATGTTGATATCCAGTTATGTCAGCCCCACTTGTTAAATATGCTTTCTTTTTTCCATTTGATATTTTTTGCTTCTTTATCAAAGATCAGGTGTTCAAAGATGTGTGGATTCATATCCAGGTCTTCTATTCAGTTCCATTGGTCCTCCTGTCTGTTCTTATGCCAATACCAGGCTGTTTTCAGTACTGTGGCTCTGTAATAGAGTTTAAAGTCAGGGATTGTGATGCCTCCAAAAGTTCTTTTATTGTACAAGATTGTTCTGGCTATCCTGGGTTTTTTGTTTTTCCATACAAAGTTGAGTACCATTCTTTCAAGGTCTTTGAAGAATTTTTCTGGGATTTTTATGGGCATTGCATTGAATCTGCCTTTTCAATTTGTATCCCCTTGGTCTCCTTTAATTATCTTATTGCTCCAACTAGAACTTTAAGTACTATATTGAATAGATACAGAGAGAATAGGCAACCTTATCTTGTTCCCGATTTTAGTGGAATTGCTTTGAGTTTCTTTCCATTTAATTTGATGTTGGCTATTGGCTTGCTGTATATTGCCTTTATTGTGTCTAGGTATATCCCTTGTATCCGTGATCTTTCCAAGACCTTTATCATGAAGGGATGTTGGTTTTTGTTAAAGGCTTTTTCAGCATCTAATGAGATGATCATATGAGTTTTTTTCCTTTCAGTTTTATATGGTGGGTTACATTGAAAGATTTTTTAAAAATATTATGTATCCAATATTCTGTCTGTGTGTATGCCTGCAGGCCGGAAGAAGGCACCAGACCTCATTATAGATGGTTGTGAGCCACCATGTGGTTGCTGGGAATTGAACTCAGGACCTTTGGAAGAGCAGGCAATGCTCTTAACCTCTGAGCCATCACTCCAGCCCACATTGACAGATTTTTGTATGTTGAATGATCCCTGCATTTCTGGGATGAAGCCTTCTTGATCATGGTGGATGATCTTTTTGATGAATTCTTGGATTCAGTTTGTATTTTATTGATTATTTTTGCATCACCGTCCATGAGGGATATTGGTCTGCAGTTCTCTTTCTTGAGTCTTTGTGTGGTTTGGGTATCAGGGTGACTGTGGCCCTCATAAAATGGTTTTGTCAGTGTTCTGTCTGCTTCGAGAATGTGGAACACGTTGAGAACTGGTTTTAGCGCTTCTTTGAAAGCCTGGTAGAATTCTGTGCTAAAACTCTCTGGTCCTGGACTTATTTTGGTTGGGAGACTTTTAATGACTGCTTCTATTTCCCTAGGGGTTGTGGGTCTATTTAAATTGTTTATCTGGTCTTGATTTAACTTTGGTAAGTTATACCTATCAAAAATTTGTCCATTTCCTTTAGATTTTCCAGTTTTGTGGATTATAGGTTTTTGAAGTATGATCTAACAATTCAGACGTTCCTAGAAGTCTTTACATTCCTCTTTTTGTCTCTGATTTTGTTAATCTGGTTATTCTCTCTGCCTTTTCCTTAGTTTGGATAAGAGTTTGTCTATCTTGTTGCTTTGCTCCAAGAACCAACATTGTTTCATTGTTTCTTTGGATTGGCCTCTTTGTTTCTATTTTATTGATTTCTGCCCTGAGCTTGATTATTTTCTACTGTCTACTCCTCTTTGGTGCATTTGCTTCTTTTTCTTTTAGAGCTTTCAGGTGTGCTATTAGGTTGCTAATGTGAGATCTCGTCTTCATTCTTTATGCAGGCAGGCAGTGTTATGAAGTTTCCTCTGAGCACGGCTTTCATTGTGTGTCCTATAGGTTTAAGTATTTTGTACATTCACTTTCATTGAATTCTAGGAAGTCTTTAATATTTCTTCCTTGACCCAGTGGCAATTTGATAGAGAGTTGTTCATTTCCACAAGTTTGTAGGCTTTCTGTTTCTGTTGTTGAAATCTAGCTTTAATCCATGGCGGTCTGATAGGATGCAGGGGGTTATTTCACTTTTCTTCTGTCTTTTAAGACTTGCTTTTTGAACAAGTATGTGGTAATTTTGGAGAATGTTCCATGAGGTGCTGAGAAGAAAGCGTATTCTTTTGTGTTTGGGCGAAATAGTCTACAGATGCTTGCAGCTCCATTTCATTCACAATGTCTGTTAGCTTCAGTATTTCTCTGTTTAGTTTTTGTCTGGGTGACCTGTCCATTGGTGAGAGTGGGGTATTGAAGTCTCTCACTATCAATGTGTGAGAGTCAATGTGTAATTTAACCTTTAGTAGGGAGGGGAGAGGGAGGAGGGGAGAGGGAGGGAAGAGGAAGGAGGGGTGAGGGAGGGGAGAGGA
>NW_026067922.1:11833667-11839673 GCF_014885135.2 Alexandromys fortis
GAAGAAGGCACCAGACCTCATTATAGATGGTTGTGAGCCACCATGTGGTTGCTGGGAATTGAACTCAGGACCTTTGGAAGAGCAGGCAATGCTCTTAACCTCTGAGCCATCACTCCAGCCCACATTGACAGATTTTTGTATGTTGAATGATCCCTGCATTTCTGGGATGAAGCCTTCTTGATCATGGTGGATGATCTTTTTGATGAATTCTTGGATTCAGTTTGTATTTTATTGATTATTTTTGCATCACAGTCCATGAGGGATATTGGTCTGCAGTTCTCTTTCTTGAGTCTTTGTGTGGTTTGGGTATCAGGGTGACTGTGGCCCTCATAAAATGGTTTTGTCAGTGTTCTGTCTGCTTCGAGAATGTGGAACACGTTGAGAACTGGTTTTAGCGCTTCTTTGAAAGCCTGGTAGAATTCTGTGCTAAAACTCTCTGGTCCTGGACTTATTTTGGTTGGGAGACTTTTAATGACTGCTTCTATTTCCCTAGGGGTTGTGGGTCTATTTAAATTGTTTATCTGGTCTTGATTTAACTTTGGTAAGTTATACCTATCAAAAATTTGTCCATTTCCTTTAGATTTTCCAGTTTTGTGGATTATAGGTTTTTGAAGTATGATCTAACAATTCAGACGTTCCTAGAAGTCTTTACATACCTCTTTTTGTCTCTGATTTTGTTAATCTGGTTATTCTCTCTGCCTTTTCCTTAGTTTGGATAAGAGTTTGTCTATCTTGTTGCTTTGCTCCAAGAACCAACATTGTTTCATTGTTTCTTTGGATTGGCCTCTTTGTTTCTATTTTATTGATTTCTGCCCTGAGCTTGATTATTTTCTACTGTCTACTCCTCTTTGGTGCATTTGCTTCTTTTTCTTTTAGAGCTTTCAGGTGTGCTATTAGGTTGCTAATGTGAGATCTCGTCTTCATTCTTTATGCAGGCAGGCAGTGTTATGAAGTTTCCTCTGAGCACGGCTTTCATTGTGTGTCCTATAGGTTTAAGTATTTTGTACATTCACTTTCATTGAATTCTAGGAAGTCTTTAATATTTCTTCCTTGACCCAGTGGCAATTTGATAGAGAGTTGTTCATTTCCACAAGTTTGTAGGCTTTCTGTTTCTGTTGTTGAAATCTAGCTTTAATCCATGGCGGTCTGATAGGATGCAGGGGGTTATTTCACTTTTCTTCTGTCTTTTAAGACTTGCTTTTTGAACAAGTATGTGGTAATTTTGGAGAATGTTCCATGAGGTGCTGAGAAGAAAGCGTATTCTTTTGTGTTTGGGCGAAATAGTCTACAGATGCTTGCAGCTCCATTTCATTCACAATGTCTGTTAGCTTCAGTATTTCTCTGTTTAGTTTTTGTCTGGGTGACCTGTCCATTGGTGAGAGTGGGGTATTGAAGTCTCTCACTATCAATGTGTGAGAGTCAATGTGTAATTTAACCTTTAGTAGGGAGGGGAGAGGGAGGAGGGGAGAGGGAGGGAAGAGGAAGGAGGGGTGAGGGAGGGGAGAGGAAGGAGGGGAGAGGAAGGAGGAAGAGGAGGAGGAAGAGGAAGGAGGAAGAGGGGGGAGGAGGGAGAGGAGGGAGGGGGAGAGGAGGGAGAGGGGGGAGAAGCCATACTTAACACTATTATTTTGTGTCTAGAATTACTTCCCAAGCTCTGGCAGGTTTTATGTGGATGCAGTTGTCCACACATTTGGCACCATTCTGTTGACTGAGGTTTTCTGTCCGACCAGTTCCCACAGACGTTTAGCCCGAAAGAAACCACACAGAGGTCTACATTAGTTATAAACTGATTGGCCTAGTAGCTCAGACTTCTTATTAACTCTTATAACTTATATTAGCCCATTATTCTTGTCTGTGTTAGCCATGTGGCTTGGTACCTCTTTTGGCGAGGCAGGCACATCTTGCTTCCTCTATTGCCCGTGTTTTCATGGATGTAGTTAACCTCCTTGGCTTGGAGTTTTTCTTCTAGTACTTTCTTTAGGACTGGATTTGTGGATATTGTATAAATTTGACTTTATAATGGAATATCTTGTTTTCTCCATCTATAGTGATTGAAAGTTTTACTGGGTATAATAATCTGGGCTGGCATCTGTGGTCTCTTAGAGTGTGATGCACAGCTGTCCGGGCCCTCTGGCTTTTAGAGTCTCCACTGAGAAGCTGGGCATAATTCTAATACATCTGCCTCTATATATGTTATTTGCCCTTTTTCTCTTGCAGCTTTTAATGTTCTTTTTTGTTCTGTGTGTTTAGTATTTTATTATGTGTATTTAGTGTTTTATTATGTGGCTAGAGGACTTTCTTTTCTGGTCCAACCTATTTGGTGTTCTATAAGCTTCTTGTACCTTTATAAGCATGTCCTTTAGGTTAGAAAAATTTTCTTCTATGATTTTGTTAAAAATATTTTATGGGTCTTGAGCTGGGATTCTTCTTTTTCTACTACTATTATTGTTAGGTTTGGTCTTTTCATAGCATCACAGATCCTGGATGTTTTGTATCAGGAATTTTTTTAGATATAACATTCTTTGACCAGTGTGTCTATTTCTTCTATCATATCTTCAACACCTGAGGTTCTCGTCCATCTCTTGTATTCTGTTGGTGATGTTTGTGTCTGTAGTTCCTATTCGCTTACCTAGCTTTTTCCATTTACAGAATTCTTTCGTGCAGTTTTTCTTTATTACTTCTAGTTCTATTTCCAGGTCTTGAACAATTTTGTTTCCTTCAACTGTTTGGTTTTTCTTGACTTTCTTTGATGCTCTTTAAGGGATTTATTGATTTCCTCCAATTTTTTGATTGTCTGTTCCTCAGTTACTTTAAGGGGTCTATTCATTTCTTCTTTAAGGAACTCTGTCATCTTCAGAAAGTTGGTTTAAAGGTTGTTTTCTCATGCTTCAGCTGTGTGGGAATGTTCAGGGCTTGTTGTAGTGGGATGGCTGGGCTCTGGTGACATGTGGCCCTGGCTGTTGTTGATGGTGCTCCTTACAGCGATGTTTAGGCATCTGGATTTGGAGTGAGTATAGGTCTAAGTGCCAATTTCTAGATATGTCTTTGTCGAATGAGTGCATTCTTCACTGGTCTTCTGGCTGCAGTGGTCTGTGGTTGAGTTGGAGGGTCTCCATCTGCATTGGGGGCTGGACTTTTGATGGTCTGGACAGCCCTCTGGATCTGCAGGGGGTTGCTACCCAGGTTTGGGGCTGGAATTCTGGCTATGTGCACAACTTCTGGTCTGGCCAGGGTGCTCTGGGGTTCAGGATGCTGGCCTGACTTCTGGTGAGGTAGAAGGCATCTGCCTTCTTTTCAGGGAGCTGGTATAATCTCTGGTGGGGTAGGAGGCTTCCAACAGAATTGGGGTGCAGTCTTACCAGGGGTTCAGGATGCTGGCCTGGGCTACAATGGAGTAGGAGGCTTCCACCAGAGGTGTGGGCTGGGATGTGGTGACAAGGAGAGAAGGGGCTGTTGGGGTTATGCTGGGTGGGCCCTGGTGGGGAGAAGAGGTGGTCTTAACTGGGGTTCAGAATGCTGGTCTGGCCTCTGGTGTGGTAGAGGCTTCCACCAGAGTCTGCATTTTTTTTCCTTGTTGGTTTTTTCAAGACAGGGGTTCCCTGTGTAGCTCTTACTCTCTTGGAACTTGCTCTAGGACCAGACTTCCCTCGAACTCAGAGATCCTCTTGCCTCTGCCTCCTCTTGCCTCTGCCTCCTATGTACGGGGATCAGAGGCATATGTCACCACTGCCTAGCTGACCTTAAGTGTTTCTAAGGTGCAGCCTGCTGGGCATCCATACTTGATAGCCAAGGTACTCTGTTTGGGAGAAGGCAGAAAACGCTGGGCTGAAAGTCTGGGCAGGAGTGTGCCTCTACTAGGTGGTCCATGTGGTAAGCCCTGGGCTGCCTGTGGTGTGTGGCCTGTCTTGGCAGCTCTGCATGCTCATCTCTGGGTGTATAGGCAGGAAGGGCCATATTTAGCAAATAAAATCTAAGATATTGTCTGGACCCTATTCAAAGACCTTATTTGTGGTTGTGAGTCTTGAGCACCAGAATCCTGGCCTTGGCTTCTGGCTACTACAAGTTAGGTGCTCCCATGGGCCCCAGCATCCCCATCAGTCAGAGGGCATGGGAAACAGAAAGTGGCCAGGCTCCAGGACCAAGTTCCCGATAGCTGTGCTGCCCTGGGCAGTCTTCCAGGTCATAGCCACCAGGGGGCAGCAGCACCTAGTGTTTAAGATGTAGCTAGACAGCGAGGGGCTGAGCTCTACTCTGAAAAAAGGTTCCAGGCCCGACTTGTTCCGGGCACTTTTCCAGAGTCGCCCAAGCTTCACCGCTACCTCAGGCTGTAGCACCTCCAGGGACAGACCAGCGGGTCCTCTTCAGACTCCTTTTCGCCTGTCCCTTCAGTGAGTAATGCCTGCGGCTGTGGTGGCTTCCTGAGGTAACCCTGTGCTCACACCGCGAGACACCCTGCATGCAGATCTGGCCTACATATTCCCAAAGTACCTTGAGGGTGGGGTCGAGAGATTTGTGTGTCACAGTGCAGCTGTTTCCGGTAAATGACTGTGAGCCAGAGTCAGAGCCCACCCCTAGGCTCTTCTCTGCAAACCCCCCCATACCTCCTACCCACTCCCAACTGCAGTACCCGATGCTCTCCTTACAGCCGCACCCCTGTAGAAGCCAGGGTCTTGTGGAGATGGGCCTGGCAACCACTAGCTATCCCTCAGTCCTGCTCTTGAGCTTGAGGTCGGGCCCTGCCTCTGGGCACCTCATCTGCCCCAGGATGTCCGTGGGCTGCTCAGTACTTCAGTTCTCAGAACACACAGCTCCCGAGGAGAACAGTCACGTGACTTGTTCACAGCTCATCACACGCGGAGCTCACAGAAAACTGTTGGCACTGCGGTGTTTTTGAGTCGGGGCACAAGAAGCCTTGCTTGGCAAGGAAAATCACAGGTCCCTCTGCGGTGAAAAAGGAAGCCGCATCACCTGGGACCTGGCTGCCAGGTTCTCCCAGCATCCCTCAGGGTCTACCATCTGTTTCAGGGTCCTCCTGGTTGGCATACCCCGCCTGCTATTCTAGACTTCTCCAGCCCAGAGGCGCTGCTGCGTTCCCCCCAGCTGCTGCCCTGTATAATCCAACCATGTTGCTTACCTGTTTCTTTTGTGTTCCCTTCTTCTGTCTTGGGACCTCCTGACTGATGCACTTAGTTTCCCCCCCCCCCTCTCCCCTTACCCTTCCCTTCGGGGGTCATGTCCACTCTCCCAGATGTTCCCACTCCTAGCTATGACTGCATTTTATCTACGATACCTAGGACCAGTCATGTCCTTTCTCTCTCTTTTTTTTTTTTCATTCAATAGCCACTAGACCCTTATCCCTCCCCAGATGCCTGCACAGGACAGCAGAAGTTCTGGGGGCACAGAGGCCTTTCTGAGGTGGTACCTCCCACCCCACAAGTGTTTGCACCCAGGCTGAAGAGCCTGTTAGGGGATCCCTGCTGTGCGGAAGACTTGGATGAGAGTTCAAGGTTCATTCTGGGTCTTCCTCTCTGGTGGGCTGGGCTTCTTGGCACCATCTTTTGGGGCTACTTCCCTCTTTGATCTAGGGAGCAGCAGCCTGCTTACCTGAGGAACCACACTGATGAATGAGTTCCCGATGGGGCAGTGTCTACTACGATCCACATACTCTGCATTTGTATACAAGGAGCTGTAGCCAGTTTTTCTTTCTTTCTTTTTTTGTTTTTTGTTTTTGTTTTGTTTTTTGTTGTTGTTGTTTGTGTTTTTTTTTTTTCGAGACATGGTTTCTCTGTGGCTTTGGAGCCTGTCCTGGAACTAGCTCTGTAGACCAGGCTGGTCTCGAACTCACAGAGATCCACCTGCCTCTGCCTCCCGAGTGCTGGGATTAAAGGCGTGCGCCACCACCGCCCAGCCTGTAGCCAGTTTCTTCCTTGGTTTATTTCCCCCTTGTTCCACCAGCCCCATATAAGGTCTTATTCATGGAGTCAGCAAGTAAGTAGCCTTGGATGG
>NW_026067922.1:11839964-11842306 GCF_014885135.2 Alexandromys fortis
TGTGTGTGGGATGTGTGTGGGATGTGTGTGGGATGTGTGTGGGATGTGTGTGTGGGGTGTGTGGGGGTGTGGGGGTGTGTGTGGGGGGTGGGTGTGGGGGGGTGTGGGGGTGTGTGTGTGTGGTGTGTGTGTGTAGAATTTGCTCTTTATCTCGAGATGGACACTGGCCTTGCCTTGCCTTCAGGCTTGAACTGGAATCACACTGGCTGTTGGCTCTGGGTTGCTGAATGACAGGGCTGAAGATATCGGGGTCATCTTGTCTCCTCCATCACCTTCACTGCATCTACTACACACAGCCGGTTAGTGAATGAACGGATTAACCCGCCTACCCATGGCTCCATCCTCCGTTCATCTTTCTCATCTATCACATTGACTATGGATTTTTTTTGTCAACTTGGCACAAATTGGGGTTGTTTGGGAAGAGTAGGCATTAGCTGAGATAATGCTTTCATCAGATTGTCTGTAGGTGTATATGTGGGCCATATTTTTGCTTGATTGACGTGGGAGTGCTCAGCCCACTGTGGGTGGTGCCATCCCTAGACTGGCAATCCTAGATGATGTAAGAAGGCAAAATGAATAAGCCAAAAGGAGCAAGCCAGTAAGCAGCATTCCTTCAGGGTCTCCACCTCCAGGTTCCTGCTCTTAATTCCCGACATGATGGATTATAAGGCATAAGAAGAAATGAAAGAACCCTTTCCTCCCCGAGTAGCTTTTGGTTATGGTGGGGGTATTGCTATGATAGACCTGACCACACTGGTTGGGGGGAGATTGTGAACGTGTCAAAGCTAATGGAAGTTCTCTGGGAGTGTAGAGATTAATCAGGCCTGGTTTAGGATGCTTCAGAGGGAAGCGAAGACCCTAAGAGGCCATTTGTGCGATACTGCTTTGTGTTCAGAACCCGTGGTTCTGGCAAGAAGGGATTGCAGGACCAGCTACGGTTAACTAGACACCAGCACCTCTGAGGCAAACTGCTGCTTCGCTGGGACAACACTGCCCAGCTCTGATTTAGAAGAGGCCAGCATTGCTGAGGTGAACTCTGCCGGGAAGTGTTTCCTCGGGGTCAAGCATGTAGAAGCTGGGTCCAGTGCGGGGAAGGCCGTGTGCATCTCAGGCTGGCCGCTGAACTTGGTGATGTGTTTTCCATATGGTAGTGATTTGGGCTGCGGGAAACTGCAGGGTTGAAGGCACCGTAGAGAGAAACTGAGGCTCGGCACCACATAGCAGGGTTGGAGTTCATGAAGAGAGGCCAAGAGACCATTCATTGGTAGAGGGGCAGCCTCATTGCAGAGGACTGCTGTGGGACAACGCTCTTGTACCCTGTAAAGATTTGTCACGTGTGCTGGGTTAATAAAACACTGATTGGCCAGTCGCTAGGCAGGAAGTATATGTGGGGTGACCAGACAAAGAGAATTAGATAGCAGAGGAAGCAAGATGAAAATGCCTCATGTGGCTAAAAATAGATAAGAATTATGGGCTAATTTAAGTGTAAGAGCTTGTTAATAAGCCTGAGCTAACAGACCAGTTTTATAATGAATATAAGCTTCTATGTGTTTCTTTGTGGTTAAATGGCTGTGGGACCACGTGGGACAGGAACCTCTGTCTACAGTGTGCTCTTTTGGCACACTAGACTTTAGATCTGTCAAGGACAGTGGCAGATGCAGGGTGGACCCAGCCTGAGTCCATGAGAGGAGCTATTTGTGTGCTGTGGTGACAGAATTAGAGCCACTTAAGCCCTTTGGAGTCCAGAAGATGGTAAGTTCCAGATGTTAGATATTGAGGCATTTACACTTCTGGACTGGGGTTTTACTTTGATTTAATTGTGGCTCTTCCCTCTTGAGTGAGAAAGTATTTAACTTGTTTTTGACTTATGTAGGAACCTATGGCTAAAAGATTTGTTTTTTTTTTTAATTGATATTTATTGAGCTCTACATTTTTCACTGCTCCTCTCCCTGCCTCTCCCCTCTTCCCTTCAAACCTCCCCCAAGGTCCCCATGCTCCCAATTTGCTCAGGAGATCTTGTTTTTTTATACTTTCTACTTCCCATGTAGATTATATCTATGTAAGTCACTTTTCGCGTCCGTATTTTTGTCTAAGTTCTCTGGGATTGTGGTTTGTAGGCTGGCTTTCTTTGCTTTATTTTTAAAAACCACCTATGAGTGAGTACATGTGATAATTGTCTTTCTGTGTCTGGGTTACCTCACTCAAAATGTTTTCTAGCTCCATCCATTTTCCTGCAAAATTCAAGCTGTCATTTTCTGCTGTGTAGTACTCCATTGTGTAAATGTACCACATTTTTCCTTATTCATTCTTCGGTTGAGGAGCATCTAGATTGTTTCCCAGTT
>NW_026067922.1:11843553-11846907 GCF_014885135.2 Alexandromys fortis
CCCCCCCCCCCCCCCCCCCGCAATCTGAAACCAAACAACAAAAACTGCCAAAAAAAAACTCCATCAGATTGGCACGCAGGCAAGTCTGCGGGGCATTTTCTTGAGTAGTGATTGACGTGGAGGTGCCACCCCATGGAAAAGGGTCCCAGGCAGGCCTGGGGTGTTGAGAAGGCTCAGCCATGAAGAGCACATGCTACTCTTGCTTGGGTTCCTGCCCACACAGTGTTGGCTGCTGGACTACGATGTGGCGCTGTGGTTGAACTCAATCGTCTCTCCGCGAGTTGCTTTTGGCCATCGGGTTTCATCACATCAATAGTGACCCTGGCTAAGACAGTGGGGGACACGGAAGGAGGCAGCGACTGGATCTCAATGGGTTCTGGGCACAAGAGGCGAACATCCCCATGGCAGACATAGGGATGGCACCAGATGAGGCGGAGAGCCCAGGTCTGCCTCCTCACAGTAGCGCTGACATCCCTGAGCCGCGCCTGCTCTCTTGGACGTGGCGTCCATGCTACGGAAGCAAGGGAAGCGGCATGCCACAGTCGGAAGTCAGACCTGCCAAGAACAGCCGTCCTTTATTTTCACAGGTCTTTCTTGGCATTGGGCAGATCCTGCCAAACAGGCAGAGAAGATGTATAGACACAGTGGTGACTACGGGGTGCCCCAGGGCTGTGTTCATCAACAGCTGGATGCCAAGGACACATTTTTTGCTAAAGACTGGAGAGGGGAAGAACCATGAAAGGGTGCTCACGGCAAAATAGGAAACTCGCAGGCCTTAGTTTATTTGATCACTTTAATATGCCAGACCAATCAACAGGAAGGACGGAGCACACACAGATAATCTGCATTCGCAGCACGGAGGGCAGATGTTCACAGCCCTGGGCATGCATGTCTCTCCTGTGGAATCGGGCAAATCAAGAATGCATAAATACCACAGCACAGCCAGACTTGGGAGTGGGGGGAACACAGGCCACAGGGGACCATGCTTCAAAGGCAGTCAGAGGCATTAAATACAGGGCCTACACATTACAGTCCACTTCACCGTACACGTAACTCATAGTAAAAGGAAGGAGACCACGGTATATACGTGCAAGCGGCTTTGGTCAGAGAAAATGAACGAGGGAGGTGGAGCCATGCACTGGAAGGGCTTGCCTGTCTACTCCCCATCTTCATCCCCACCCAGCCCACAAAGTCACCTGGGATCGCATAAGACTCTGAAAAGTCCAGCCTGGTATCTGTGATAGCCTCCAGGCCCATTGTGGGCAGGGAGGTACCCGACAGCCAAGAACACTTGAACCCTTGGAAGGAACCGGCCTGGACTGGAGGGGAGGGACAATGAACTGG
Organism: Alexandromys fortis; assembly: GCF_014885135.2. Classification (NCBI taxonomy): domain Eukaryota; kingdom Metazoa; phylum Chordata; class Mammalia; order Rodentia; family Cricetidae; genus Alexandromys; species Alexandromys fortis. Next base: position 11,844,898 of record NW_026067922.1, read on the forward strand.
TCAGGTGTGGGGGGAGCCGAGTCGGCCAGGCCAGGCGGGTGTGATGTGCTGCCTGGACCAGGTCCCGGGAGAGCAGGAGAGATCAGAGATCACGGAGGAATCCACTTTTGCAAGCAAAGCTGAAGATGGCAGGACAAGCCTGTGTTTCTCCGCAACTGTCCCAAAGCCCATTCCCCTTAGAACTGGCTAGCGCTGCTGGGGTCGCACTGCAGCAACCGGACGATGGACGGGTCACTCTTGGCACCTTTGATGAATTCTTCCAGAGATAGCTTGCCTGGGGGTCAGAGCGGGAGAAAGAGGATTAGCCCGTGCTCTTTTTTTTTTTTTTTTTTTGATCGTCTAAAGGGGATAGGACTTCAGGTCCGTCTGGAACCTTCTGGAAAATGGACAATGTCCACTCTCCATCCACTTCTAGGGCACTTGCAATTCTTTTTATATATGAGTACACATATTTATTTACTGTGTGTGGGCAGACATGTCCTCTGAGGCATACCTGTGCTCCGAGGAAAACTTGCAGGACTCGGTTTTCCTTGCACCATGAAAATGTAGGTCCTGGGGGTCGAGCTCAAATCATCGGGTTTGGTAATGAACTCTGGGTCTGAATGAAGCTGCCAGCCCCACCTGGAGGCCTGGCGAGTCAGGCACTGGGGCGGCTGAGGACAAACCATGAGTGCTGACCAAATTCCATTTCTGTGCCTAGGCTAAAATCCCCTGACCAATTCCGGGGTGGTGACACATGCCTTTAGTTTAAGCACTCGGGAGGCAGAGATAGAGACAGGTGGGTCTCTGAGTTCGAGGCCGGCCTGGTTACAGAGTGAGTTCCAGGGCAGCCAGGGCTACATAGATAAACCCTGTGTTTTGGTGGGGAGAGGGGATTTCCTGACCAAAGGCAACTTAGGAGAGGAGGGTTTCCTTGGTTTAGGTCATAGCCCGTCACTGCAGGGAGTCAGTCACTTTAAGGCCTCACAGGACAGAGAGCTTGGGTGCTTGGCTGCCTGCTGTCTCCTTTCACCTCACGGTCCAGCCCCACCCCTCCCGCCTAGAGAGTGGTAATGGGCCTTCCCATCTCAATTAACCATCAAGACAATCCCAACAGGCATGCCCACAGGCTGACCAGATCTAGAGCAGGGCGGTTCTCAACCTTCTTGACGCTGCGACGTTTAATATGGTTCCTCACTTTGTGGACCCCCAACCATAAAAGTATTTTTGTTGCTACTTTATAACTGTTATGAATTGTAATGTAAACATCTGATGGTCTTAGGTGACCCCTGTGAAAGGGCCATTTGATTCCCAAAGGGGTTGAGACCACAGGTTGAGAACCACTAATTTTTTTTTTTTTTTTTTTTTTTTTTTTTTTCAAGATAGGGTTTCTCAGTGTAGCCTTAGCTGTCCTCTGTAGGTCAGGCTGGCCTCAAACTCACAGAGATCCACCTGCCTCTGCCTTCCTAGTGCTGGGATTAAAGGCGTGCACCACCACCCAGTGAAGAGAACCTCTGATCTTAATTCTTCATTAAGACTCTCTTCTGAGCTGGGAGGTTGTGGCAGAATCATAGCCTTGGAGCCATGATAGACAAGAGAGTGAAGCATGTTTTTTGAGACCAGCCCAGAGGCTGTCTGCTTTGTGTGTGAGTGTGTTTTGAAAGCATTTCCTCGCAGTCTGAAGAGCTTTCTGTTGTCTGCAGTTCACGGGAACCTCGTGTCCTGCTGAGCGCTGGCCTCAGCTCACCTGTGCAGAGCACTCGAGGCCCTGCACGGCACTTTCCTGTGCATTAGCGTACACTGAATCTCAGCACAACCCAGGGAGCCTTTTTTCCCTTAATGTTGCATTTCTTGGTGGAACAAAAGCCAATCAGTCGTGGCTCTACAAAGCCACAGACGGGCTGAATCAGCACACTGCGAGCAGCTACCTCACCTTTGCTGGGGTCCTACAAGAAACAGTCAAGGCAAGGAGGACATAAGCCATGTCCTCGTGGACTGCTCCCCACTTTTTTTTTTTTTTTTTTTTTTGAG
>NW_026067922.1:11848437-11905856 GCF_014885135.2 Alexandromys fortis
GGTTTTTCAAGACAGGGTTTCTCTGTGGCTTTGGAGCCTGTCCTGGCACTAGCTCTGTAGACCAGGCTGGTCTCGAACTCACAGAGATCCGCCTGCCTCTGCCTCCCAAGTGCTGGGATTAAAGGCGTGTGCCACCATCGCCCGGCTCCCAGTTGCTTTTGGTCGGTCAGTGTTTCATCACAGTAATAGTGGGCCTACCTAAGACAACATGCATCAGCTCAGAGGGGCTAGGGACATGCCCATTGTCATAAAGCCATAGGGAGGGCACAGGGTGCAGGGTAGACGTCCCTGACCCTGAATTCCAGTCTTCCTTCAGCACAGCTGAATCAAGTGGGAGGGAAAGGGGCACAGCAGGCTTAGGAAGGGGCAGGGCCAGCTTGGGAGTGTCAGGGCCGCAGAGAGCACATCCCAAACACATCTGTGCCAGCAACAGTTGCACCCAAACATCCAGGACTCGCCATCCCCCGGTCCCCACGTCCCTACCGTCATTGTTTGTGTCCATCTGCCTGAAGATCTTGTCTGTTCGCTTCTCCGGCGTGGACTCGTCTTCGGGCATCTTCATCACGGAGGACACCATCTTGTAGATGGCCTGCAAAGGAGCATTCATGAGTGTGCGCAGGAGGACGGAGGACGGCACAGACAGGGCCGAGTGCTCCCTCTCTGTGGCGGGACCCTTCTCCGATCAGAACAAACCACAGAGACAAGATGCTGGGCAAAGAGCTGGAAAAGTTAGGTGGTGTTTAGGAGCACAGGATACAGCTCCGCTGGGATGGTGAAGTAACAGGACTCCCGGGACTCATGGGGGGGGATAGTGTTTGAAAGGTACAATGGATCTGGGGGGCTGGGAATGCTGAGGGGGGAGGTCACAGGGGCAAATGCAGTAAGCCTGGCCCACCTGTGGGTCCTGCACCTGCAGATTCAACAAACTGCAGATGGGAAATATTCTGGAAAAAGAAATATGACTGGAGGTGCAGACTTTTTCTTATTCCCTAATAATACAATGTAGTATTAGCACCTGTGCCTGCTGGGCCTAGCACTCTACACTTCTTTTTCCTTACTCATCTATTCCTTTATTTACTCGTGTGTGTGTGTGTGTGTGTGTGTGTGTGTGTGTGTGTGTGTGTGTGTAGATCAGAGACTGCTTGTGGGAGTTGGACGGCTTGCCCTGTGTGCGTCCTGGGAATCGAACTCAGGCTGTCAGGCTTGGCAGCAAGCACCTTTCCCTACAGAACCACCCCACTGGCCCAGACATAGAGATGATTTAAAGCACCAAGGCAGAAGGATGCAGGGGGCGCATGAGCATTGGTGCCACGCAGGACTTCCCACTCTGAGTTCTACAGGAGGCCCCGACCTACAGAGAAAGCTAAATTGTGTGTAAGTTATACATCTGTGTGCAAAAGACACCCATGCAGAGGCCAGAGGGGAAATACTGGTGTCCACCTCATTCCCTTTTGTCTTTGACTGAACCCAAAGCTTGCCATTTTTTTAGGCAATCTTGGCAGCAAGCTTCTGGGACAGGACTCACCTGTCCCCTAGTTCTGGGGTTACAGACATGCTCACCCACTCCTGGCTTTTACATGGGTGCTGGGATTTGAACTCTGGACTTCATGCTTGGGCATCAAGCACTCTTACCCACTGAGCCATTTCCCCAATTGCTCTGAAAATTCTTAAGCAATCACTTATCTAAGCCTCAGATCTCATTAAAAGCAGAAAATGACCTGTTTTTATAGGATTGGGGGATAAGCTTGATTGACGAGCTCGGTGGGGGCCTGATGTCTAGCAAGCGATCAATGAAAGCTTGGCTTTTATCATTACTTTTTTGCAAGGGCCTGCAGCCCTTTAGTGTACATGGGAGCAAGGGAGCTGAGGAGTGAGCTGGTATCATGGCGATCATAAAGAATACAGGGCTGGGCATGGGGGTGATGGCTGCCTGTGCTCCAGCTGGCCCTGCCAATGCCAGTACCTGAACTATCTCCAGCATCTCACTGCGGCTGATGTAACCGTTGCCGTCCAGGTCGTACATGCTGAAGGCCCACTTGAGCTTCTGCTCCAGCTTGCCCCGAGAGGTCACACTCAGCGCGATGATGAACTCCCGGAAGTCGATGGTGCCGTCGCTGTTGGTGTCAAAGGTGCGAAAGACGTGCTCGGCGAACTTGGAGGCGTCGCCGTAGGGGAAGAAGTTGGCGTAGATCTTCTTGAATTCGTCCACCGTCAGGTGGCCGGTGGGACAGTCCTTGAGGAAGCCCTTGTACCACTCCTGCAGCTCGTGGTCAGTGAACTCCGTGTGCTCCCGCAGGTCCTGCAGGACTTCAGGCCGCAGTTTGCTGTTCTGCTTGCCCATGGCAGCTGGCAGTGGAGACTAAGCCTGCAAGACACAAGGTCCGGCTTCCTATCATATCCCACCAACAAGCTGGCTAAGCAAGGTCCCTGTGTGTCCAGTGCTATGGGCCGGAGGAATTCAAGACCAGGATTGCGCAAACTCCAACTTTGAGCATGTCTTGGACGCCTCTGGTCAGAAAGTATACAATGGTTTTACACAACATGGCAGGCAACAGAATATGCCAAGAAAGAAAAAAGACGGTCCTTTGGAATAAGACAATCCCTTCTGCTTATGAGCTTGGGCAAAAGGGCAACATGAACCCAACTTAGACAACGTTTTCTCTTGGGGCATTTTGTGTGTGTGTGTGTGTGTGTGTGTGTGTGTGTGTGTGTGTTCATGTCAGATACCTGCTAATGCCACATAGTAAATGAGGCTTGGACAGGTGGGTAGTGGTGGCCCGTGTTCCCATCCAACACAGCTCGGTTACATTTATAGGCGGACTGACATCCGTCCTAAGTGAACTCAGGGAAGGGTTAATGATGGCTGAGAGTGGGTGCCTGGCTCTGGCCTTTGGAAGCTTTACTTCACTATCCACACGCCTAACTCTCTTAGCAATGTTGCCTATCAACCCCATTCCTACCCAGATTGTCAGGGAGGAATAGTGTTTCACGGGGACTCGGATATTCTTAATAGAGCTTTGAAACATTGGCAGGATGAGGCGGCTTCAGATCCTCCCAGACCCCATGCCCCCTGCCCACCATCGACCGGGAAGGGTCACCAGCCAACATCATGCTGTTTTTATTCCCAGGAGAGGGGCACCTGGAAATCCGTAGGGAGTCTCCGCTCTTTATCCTGCCTGAGATATTGCTCTAGCGGGGAGGATCTAGAATTAGGATCGATTGGGAAATGTCGGTCTGAATGTTAACAGTTGAAACAGGCCCCCGTGGACATCCAGGCCTGTGCTCCATCGGAAAGCCTTTCCCACTCGGTCTCCCACGAGGCCTACGTGTGAGATGCTGGGGTAATTTGCCGCTGGACATTAACACTGCTCTCACTTCACTTCCTCAGTTGTGCTTTCCTCCTTCGGCAGTAACACAAGGCAGGGCTCAGCCGGTTTTGGCATATAAAGAATGAGGGTGGGTGGGTGTCCCCTTCCCAAGTCTCAAAGGAAACCACTCTGAACTGTTTCGAGGCTCGTGAATCCCAAACAATGTGTGCTGGATCCTGTTAAGGGGGATGAGACCCACACACTTCAGTACTGTTCGTCACATCTGTCCCCTTTCTTCACCTCCCTCCCAGGTTGTTGGCTTTGTATATACATGTTTTATTTTACTTATCTATATGACTATGATACCTTTAAACTTCCTTGTCCAACACAGACACCTTGATAGTGCCTTTGAAAAAACACAAGACTTATCTAAACACACCCCCCGCCTATACAGATAACTGGTGCCCATAAGCATCTCAAACGTCCATCTTAATATCCTATTAAGAAATAACTGTCAATTGAGCTGACTGGTGGCTCACACCTGGAATTCCAGAACAGGCAGGAGGGTCAGGAGTTCAAGGCAAGTCTGGGCTACTTGAGACCCTGTCTGAGAGAGAAGGTGTACGAGAGCACGTGACAAATGTTGCAGTTTGTGAAAGCAACAAAGGCAGATGTACCTGGGTGTGGAGGCCACCTCTGGAAGAACTTACTAGAAATGGGAACGTTGGCTGGAGAGAGGGCTAGATAGATAGGGACCTTGAATGGTTTTTTTGCTGTGTTCCCCTTTGTAATTTTATTTGTTGATTTATTGATGTTTTCTGATATAGGGTCTCCTCTAGCCCAGGCTGGCCTCAAACTCACAATGTAGCTGAGTAATTTTTACACTCCTCACCTTCCAGGGGTCACAGGTGTGTGCCACCATGCCTGGCTGTATCTGCAATTTTAAGAATGCTGAACCGTGTCCACATTTTTTCCCTTTTTTTTCTTCTTCAATGTTTTGAAAATATTTATTTGATTGTGTATGATAGTTGTATTCCTATATATATGGCGTGTGTGCCTGGTACCTACAGGGGCCAGACTAGGAGGCCGGATCCCCTGGAACTAGAGTTACAGAAATTGTGAGCCACTTTGTGGGTATTTGTAGTAGGGAACTCTGGAAGCGGGGCCGTGTGCTTTTTACATTGGCATAAATAGTAATAAGAGGCCACTCCCAGGTGGGCGGGTAACTTAAAGGCTACTGGCGGCAGGAATTAGAAACTGAACTGAACTGGGGTCCTCTGCAAGAACAGCAAGAACCACATCTCCAACCCGGCCCCTTAGTTTACACCGTCTATTCAAGGAACAAACACACAAACCACAGGAGCCCAGCCTCTGTTCCTTGGCTGGGGTGTCAAGTCTAAGAACCTCCAGACTGACAGAACAGGACGGTCTAGGCTCAGCCCTGTCTGTGAGGACAGGGAATATGGGGGGGAGTAGAGCACTGGGTGGTGGCTCACACCTTGAATCCCAGCACCCGAAGGCAGAAGCAAGCAGATCTCTGTGAGTTCAAGGTCAGCTAGTGCTACACAGAGAAACCGCGTATCAAAAAAAAAAAAAAAAAAAAAGTAGGGTACTGGAAGAACTTATAAAGAGACACAGAGTCTCTCCCTGTGATGGCTGAGTACCAGATTCTTTCTCTTTCTACACTCAGCTCCCGGCTCACAGCCCCGCTTCAATCGGGGGTTACAGCCCCCTCTTTCTGCTTCACCTACAGGTCCACCTTAAATCAGCCAACCTCTCCCTGGCCGATGACCAGAAGCTACATCCACATCTGCCCAGGAGCCCACTGAGGCCACCTTCTCCAGCTGCAGGAGGACAGATGTGGTCGCTGTCACTGAGGGGTCACAGCAGGTCTAAGGTGAGCACCTAGGTGAGGAGCCGGCTGCCCTCCAGGGGGCCCACTACCCAGGGCTCTGACTCACCCCACCAGTCGGAGTAAGAGCACGTTGGGATTCTTTGGGAAGAGATAGCAATGCCCTAGTTTTATTGCGGGTGATTCATTTTGGAAACTCAATTAACAAGACGCACATAAAACTGAAGCCACACCGGAACACGGAAGTGGGGATAAGAATAGGGCCGATGACAATGGGAAGGCAGGGCACTTGGAGAGGGCTGGTCTAAAGAATCCCTAAGTGGAGTCGGATAAGAGGTCTAAAAAGGAGCTGCCCAGGGGTCCTCTAGGAATAGGATTGGGAAGGGAGGGAGGGTCGTCACTCTCAATGAGGGCGGGCCCTCAGTAAGCCCTCAGGCTTGAGACACAACTGTAGGAAACAAGGTTAGCAGTGGGACCCCAGAGAACAGGGAAGAGGTTGGGGCCATAGGAGGTGAGAGGCAGGGAAGCAGGGTTGGACTGAGCTGGGGGTGGAGCTCCTGCTCAGATACTAATATTGGGGATAGCTGGCCCTAGACCCAGAGGAAGTGTGTGGCTACAAGGCCCTAGCCACTGAGCCATTCTCACAGGGAGACTTACAATGTGTCTGTCTCGGGACTGGGGTCCACTAGACACTTCACATATCAGGTACATCCTGCTAACAAGGACGCTGACCCCCAGGGAGCTGCAGAACCTCTCATTCCAGCTTGCCTGGCTATGGGACTGTGTGGGCACCAGGGAGGGCAATGTGGTCCTAGCAGCACTGCTGTCACAGCCTGCCCAGTGCCTGTGGCTCCTCTTCCCGATCAGCCGCCCTACACAGCCTGGCTGCAGCCCCTTGGTTTCCAGTTCACGGCTCAGCATCCCCTTGCCTCGTTGAACACACGCCGCTGCTGTGTCGGTGATTTATCATCCTACTGATGCTACCAAAATGCCAAGCTCCTTGCACCCGCTCTGCGGATGTCTGCAGAGAGGAAGCCACCATGCAGAGAGCCTCGGCGTTTGCTGGAGGACATGCTTGATTTCCGGGCTCCTTCCCAAGTATCCCAGAGGCAGCAGCTCCCGACCTCAGCGCTGTGCCTCTGCCCACCCTTCATCATCTTCCCGCTGTCAGGCTGCTTGGCAGAATGGGTGGGGTGCTTTGTGTTGGTTTGGGACACTCTTGCTATTGTGGATATGGTACACACACCCTTGCTTTCAGACTTCAATATTTTGGGGACAGGAAGGTCTTTAACAAAGCTCGCAACCCAGTAGAGCCCAAGTAGCCCTCTTTGGATGCAAAGATGGAAGGCTCACTCAAGAGCCTCCAAATCATGCATCAGGGCTATTCCTGAGGCTCCGAGGCTCCAGGGATGTAGAAGAGGGAAGAGGACCAGTCTGGGCCTCAGGACTAGCTCTGAGAAGATCAATGGCTTTAAGTTCTGCTCCTGCATCCACATTTCTTCAAAGAAAGAGTGGTAGCAATGTAAACAAGTCTGGCTATCTTAACCCAGGACTGACAGATAAGTGGTATGGACACGGAGGAAGAGAGGGTAAGACTGGTCCTTTTCTGTAACTTCAGTAAAGAAGGGCACTAGACAAAGCCCCTGCCCTGGAGGGACTACATGGAGCAGAGTCCTCCCGCCCTGCCAGGCCCCACTGTATCCACATGGACAAACACAGCTCACTGATGCCCAGCACTGCTGAAATGCATGCATGTCCAGCAGCCAGCCAGCCTGAGTCATAGAAACCCTCAGCTCAAGTGTGATCAGTGACATGGACACCTCTTCTCACTCCAAAGGGGAGGAGGATTCTGTACAGAGACTTGGGACAGAGGAACACAGTCAGAGAATGGGATAGCCGGAGCGCCGAAGCGATGGTAAGAGAGCAGACTCCCTGTAGCAAGAGCCCCACACCCGTCCTTCCTGGCATGTGGAACCTTGGGCTGCTAAGACAGCTTTGGGTAGCTCTCCAGAGAAGCCCACTTTCCAGTGGGTGGGCAGTGCCTGACTTAGCATTTCCCAGGCTCTCAGGCTCTTGAAGAGAATCTTGAGTCACCTCGGGTTGTAGTCCCCCACTCTCTAGTGCCCTGGGCTTCCACGGCACATTCCTAGGCAGAGAACTATGTGGTTTACCTAGGAAGATGGCATTAAGAGTCAAAATGGAAGGCCAAAGAGGATGCTGGGAGATGATGGAGGCTCTAGGGAGGACTGGACAGAGATTCCAGCACAAGGGACTCTCACTCGGCTCAGCTAGGAGTCAACAGAATTGTTCCACTGAGGAAGACAGAAGAGCCAGTGGGGATTGCCTAGGAAGATGCATTAAGAGTCAAAACGGAAGGCCAAAGAGGATGCTGGGAGACGATGGAGGCTCCAGTGAGGACTGGACAGAGATTCCAACACAAGGGGTCTCACTCGGCTCAGCTGGGGGTTGGCAGAGCCGTCCCACAAGGCAGACCATGGGCAGGCGGACTGTGACTAGAGCCAGGCTCCATCCTTTGGGCTGGACTCAATCCTGGGCCCCTTCCCTGCCAACAACCTGAATGGCAGTGAGTTTCCAAGTGCACTTAGCTGGTATCTGCTGAAGCTCCTGGCCAGCAAAGTGGCTGCCATAGCCACATCACAAGATGGCCTCTTGATGCTCACTTCCACGAAACGGTTAAGTGGAGCCCACAAATGCTGGCAGCTTCACACTTACATCCTGGCACTCATTCACAGTGCCTAACAAAGACCTGGATAAAATATTTAATACAAAAGACCTCATTTTAGCTCTCTTGGAGGCACTCAGGCGGCGGCAGCCGAGGATGTTAAATGGGCTCGGTGCCACGCGCCCCATGACCCTCTGTTCTTCATTAAGCAACCGAGCCAGCCTTATTGATGTTCAGCTGTCTAGGAAAATACCTGGCAAAATACAAACCCTTCTGCAGGGACAGAGCATCACTGTGGATGCTTCCCAGAAGGAGGACCCACCTAGCCCCGGCCATCAGATGAACCCAGGCTTCATTGATCAGACAGCCCTGCTTTCATCTTTTAGGGGGTGAGGGATGAGGGTCCTCGGGAAGAACACTTCATATTCTTAAAACTAGGGCTTCTAGCAGACAGACAGCAGCCTTCTTAGAGCGTGGAGGACATGGAGTCCAAATTGACTTCACCGTAATGGGAATTGGAGGAGAGAGCTAACAGTTCCCACACCCTCTCCCTGGGTCTCTGTTCTCTGTTCTGCTTCTCTCTCTCGCTCTCATTGTCTTTAACACACTGAAGTAAAGGGAAGTAAACAAGCAGCCGGGGAGCTCTATGAAAACGCAGGTCAATAAGCCTTGCTGATGGTGTCGTTCCGCTGATCGCCCAGAGAGGCCCTTGGGAAGCCAGTGCTCCAGTGTCCCATTAGCCACAGCTGAACGCTGGCTGGAAACACGAGTGGCCGTTCCCTCCACTGCTGAAAGTGCTCCCATCAGTCAGCCCGCTAAAGCTCGGGGCTGCTAGACAGACGCTGGAGGAAGATGGTGGGGATTGGGTACAAAATCCCGAGGAAGTCAACTACGTTCTTCCGCATGGTGACCCGCAGATGAATGTTCCTCCTGTTGATGAGACCCCGTCTTGGGGGTGACTGTATTTTCCAGAACAACTTGGACCTCTGTCCTGTTTTTCTCCAGATAGGGAGGTGAGACTCCAGCAGCCTGCGGCCCCCTGCTGTATTGCAGCTCTCTGCAGAGTGGCAATCAGCTGTCCTGATAAGGGTAACAGAAGATGCACTGAGGCCAGACGGACACTAGAGGGCGCAGGATAGCAGAGTGACACCCGTTTCTATCTCCAAACCAGGCAAGACAGCATAGTGGGTCTAAACCATCAACCAGTGGGTCATGACCCCAAGGTGTCAAATGACCCTTTTACAGGGGTCGCCTAAGATCATCCTGCATATCATATATTTACATTATGATTTATAACAGTAGCAACTGAAAGTAATTTTATGGTGGGGGGGTCACCATAGCACAAGGAACTATATTAAAGGGTCATAGCCTTAGGAAGGTTGAGAATCACTGTTCCAAACTCATACAGGCCTGCAGGGTAAAATATACAGGATTTGGGCATGTTTGGAATATAATGGGTTAAATCAAGCAGGTTGTGGACATTGCTCATCCCCGTTTCTTTCCTCTTTCCATGTGGTTGTAGGAAAATCTCATCTTACATATGCATATAGCTGTCCACTTCTGGTGGACAGTGCCGGGCAGCACCAAGCGATGGTACTGACGACGCTGGAGCTAATGCCGCCAGACAGAGATTCATTTCCCTGTCCATTAGCACCCTACGGTGTCCTGTGCTGCTTTCGCTCGCTGATGCCACGTGTGAAAGATAATGTTTGCATCTCAGTCCTTATCAGGTCCACAGCCCTAGCTTGTGGGGACCTCTTAGGGAAGCCAGCTGCAAGGGACCTGAAGCCTGACCCCAGTCAGGAGGCAGAGGGCTGCAGTAAGAGAGGCTCCCTCCCCTTCTGAGTGACAATAGTCACCCCCTGTGAGATCTAGGGGAGGCAGGGTGTTGTGGGTGTACCCAGATGCAAAGCCAGCCTGCCACCGGAGTCACAGAGCCAGGTCTCAGCTGGAGCCGCTCCAGGCCAGGACTTGTCACTGCAAACTCTTCCTGACTCCTGAACCATTTCCCAGGGTCTCATACTCTCAACTCCCCCAAACCTCAGTGATTCTAAGAAAAAGGGGAGGCAAGGCTAGCAAGATGGCTCCTCGGGTAAAGGCCCAAGCCACCAACCCTGAGGAAACCTACATGTGGGAAGGAGAACAGAATCCAAGTTGTCCTCTCCAACACATACACACTGCGACACTTCCCATCACACACGAACTGATACATAAATGTCACCCTTAAACAGCCAAGGGGAAGTGTAATGTCAGAAAGAGAAAGGGGGCAGCTAGCAAGGCTGCATGGGAAGCCCCACCCTGCGTGACTTCCCCCGCACTCTCCCACCTGAAAGACTCCACATGAGTTAGGGAACAGGAAGAGGTGGAGAAAAAAGGAAACCCCCAAGAGGAAACTGCCACCATAACAGGAAGAGGGCCCTGCGGTGGCTTCTCCTCCTGGGTCACACCCACTCCAGCCTCCCAGGAAGCTCCTACTCCCCTACTGCACTCAGACACAAACATCATCTCTCTCTCCCTGGGGGGCAGGTTTCCCAGACTCCACAATCACTGTCCTCAGCACCATGATGGGACTTGCTACCTTCTCTCAGCACCTCAACTTTCAGGGCATCATTTGTTTGATTTTCTCCCCAATAGACCCTAGTAAGAATGTTTCAGCCCCAGGACCTTTGCATGGACAGTCCTCCACTAAGGTGCCCTTTCCTGTATCAGAGAATTTCTTCAGCATTGGGGCTGCTTCCTGGGGAAGCCTCTAGGATTCATGCACACATATGCACACGCACACGTATGCATGTTTGCCCCATTAGCATGTGCAGAGCACAGAGCTTGACATCAGGGTGTGATTTTTTTTTTCCTTTTTAAAAATAACTTACTTCTATTCATGTGTATGTCTGTGGGACACATGCTCAGAGAGGTCAGGAGATGAGGTCAGAGCCCTGGAGCTCGAATTACGGGCAGCTTAAAACTGCAGCATATGAGTGCTGGAAACCGAACTCGGGTTCTCTGGAAGAGCAGAACTTGTTCTTAGCCATGGAGCTCTCTCCAGCTCCCAGGATGATTTTTACTTTTCAATCCCTCTCTACCTCGCTGTGGTTTTGTTTCCCTCCTCTCAGCTCCACCTCACGTGTTTGAGTCAGGGTTCTCTGAACCTCGATGACTATGTGCTGTTTCATCTAGACTAGCTGACCAGAAGGACCCTGGGGTCAGGCTCCCCCCTGCATCCCCCCCCCCTGCCCTGTCTCCATCCTCCAGCACGGGTCTCACAGAGCATGGTACCCAGGAGAATGAAGAACTCTTCCCACCCTCCCAAGCGCTCCAGCACGTGTGACCTCCAGGATTAGGGACACAGGAATGTGAGGGACAAGGATGACAAAGTGGCCTCTTTAGATGTGCAGTTACAGAAGGCACATCTTGGTTTGGTCTTCTAGAAACCTCCACTCGCTGGCACAGACACAGCAGGGGAGACACTCAGAGGCATTTGTCACTAGGAGATGGCTCACAAGTCAGATGTGGCTGTCCCTTCGATTGGACAACCCAGGTATGGGGTCCCAAGTAAGGCTTCCTGCTCCTTCCCATGAGGTTACCAACCAAGGAGCTCTGGGTGGTGATGGGACTGCTTCTGAATGGGACCAGTGGGACATCTGGGCACTTAGTTACCAGCGGGGGGTGGGGGGTGGAGAGGGGAAGGCAAAGACCAGTGTGTAAGTGCCAGGGCCAAATCTAGGGAGAGCATACTGCTCTACAGCATTTAAGAGCGGCCCTGTGAGGAAGTGACAGAATCTGGCTAACGTGGAACACAACCGAGAATATGACCAGCCCAGTCACACCAGGAACTAACTGGCAATGGGGAGAGCTGGAAAGACATGGAAGGTAAGGCATGTCCAGCCCCCGACTTTCCTTCCTAATGGCCAGCTTTGTAGAAAAGAAACCTTGGCGGATTAGCTAGTTAAAAAAAGCTCAGGACCCCAGAGATGAAGCTCAAGGCTGAGCCACAGGAATGAACACATCATATAGACACAGTCTTATTCCCGGGGACCGAGTATACAAAAGCTCTGAATAGCCCCGCCCCACAATCCTTGTTTTTGAGACAGGGTCTCGGGTATCCCAGGCTGGACATGAACTGGACCTGAACTCCTAGCCTCCTGCCTCCATTTCCCGAGGGTTGGGAATTAGAGCCATGCACCACTGTATCCATTTTGTGCAAGCATGCTACCAACAGCCCCAACCCCAGCCTATTCTCCCTTTGCTTCTCCTGATAGCCTTTCTACAACGCTCAGTCCACTGAGATCAGCGGTGCACAGCATGCTTTGTGTGCTCTTTTGAAGGGCGTGTAAGACTGCAAGCTGGAGAGGGGCAGAGACTTCGGTTTCCTCCCCTCAGCCCCTCTGCAGGTGGAAGCCTTGTGTAGTCAGTTCTGGTGGGAAGAAGCCAGCAGAGGCCTCTCTGTCTTGCTGCCCGGCATCCAGGCTCAGATCCGCACACCAGGCTTGGTGCAGAAGGTTCTTTGGGGATCCTGGATCTGCTGTGGAAAGACTCACACATGGATTCCTGAATGGGTGGGATGATAGTTCATATCAACGATGCTCTGAGGCTGGAAGCCAACAAGAGCCTTTCCCTAGGGGACAAGGGAATGGGACAGGTCTTCCAGGACTGGTTCTATGTAGCTAGTGACTTAGGCTTCCCTGGCCAGTGGCCAGTACCAAACACTCCTGGGAGGGCCTAGAAGGAATCCCAGGGCACTGAGCCAGACCTAGCATCCAGCAGGGCAGAGTACTTCTCATGGCTCCTGACCAAGCCTCTCTAAAGGGGACTGCGGTTCACTGTGCCAGGCCACCGTGGAGCATGTGGGCTTAGTTGCTGGGTCAGTCCCTTCTAGCCATTTGCTCCTGGCTGGCTCACCTTCTCTGACTCCCATCCTCCCAACTGTAAACTGAGAGCGGAGGTCCCTGCCTGTAGAGTTTACAGCGTAACTATTTCTATGACAGGAAGGGAAGTGGAAGCTACGAGGAGACGGAGACAAACTGAAACGCCGGGCAAAAGAATGGTGGTGGAAATGGCTGGGCTTTGCCTGGGTCGATCCCAGGCTCGGTCAACGAGCTCCATCAGAGTTCTGAGCAGCATGAGGCGGAGGCCGGAAAAGCTCCTCTTGCCGGTCACATCTAGAGCAGTGGCATTAAAAGCTGCGTCCCGTGCTGGCAGAGAGCCTGGGGTCACAGAGATCTGGACACATCCCTGGGGTGGAGCCATTGATGTTCTAACTTGTGTACTTCAGAGAGGAAACAGGGGAAAGGAAGGAAGGACGCAGCCAGGCTAACAACAGGGCAGGGACTGTGGAGGCTCACACTGGCTAAGGTTAGGGTTAGTACAGGGCCCAGGCATCAAGAGTTTGCCTGGTACAGCGGTGGGGCTCCAGGAGGAAGAAAGCCCCTTCTCTAATGTTAGGGTGTGTGCTGGAAACCCCATGACCACTGTTTGGGAATGGGTCCCTATTGTGAGGGATAGGGGCCCTTGGTACACATTGCAAAGCTATACACACACACACACACACACACACACGCTTTCCTCACACAGTGACTACCCAAAGGTCCCCATCCCTCCTTTTCCCAGTGACAGTCCAGGAGAAACAGCTGTCAGGAGGAGTCCCCAGAGCACCAGGTTGGACTGGGTAGGATTTTCCCCTGGGAACTCCTACTCTGACAATGAGTTCACTCATTCACACACACACACACACACTCCTTCCTCTGCTGTTTCTCCCATTACCAAAAGTGCATAGATTTGGCCCAAATCTTGGGCAATGGGGAAATGCTGACTGGTGAAAGGGGAATTCCCAGAGGGAGCCGCGGTGTGCTCAGAGGCAAATGGCAGGAAAGAGAGAGCGTGGAATGTGTTACCTTGGGGGCACGCGTGGGGTGCAGGAGCCCCTCACAACTCTTAAGTTCCAGGAGCACGTAGGCACAGGTTTTGGGACCAAAGGTCTCTGTCTGCTCTGGGCCTGTTACCTCTCCAGGCACACTGAGGGGTGCGATCAATGACTCACAATATTTACTCAACAGTAACAGAATTGGCATAGAACAACACGGAACAGTCTGGAACATACTAGGACAACTCGGAACAGTCTAGAAAAGTACAGAACAATGTGAGGATGAATGAGGGAAGTGAGGAGGAGGGGAAGAGACGGAAAGAGGAATAAACACCATCAAACCCAGATTCCTTTCTTGAAGGTTGGTTCAAGTTTACAGTCTGGATGAAAAACACAAAGCTACTGGGATGTATAGCTGTTTGTAACTGCGGGTTAAAATGCCCATACTAGCCCGGGTACCCTGATCACTGCCAGCCTCAGAAAGGTCTGGGAAGGCTTCCCTTGACACTCTTCCCTCCAGAGGCTCCTGGCCAGTTCTGTCCCTGAGCAGCTGGATCCCAGGACAGGTTTCCCATCTAGACTCCTAAGTCCCTTTCTCGTGTCCCTCCTGTCCGGGAGGTTCACTGCTCCCTGCTGACAGAAGAAAGCTACATTCCTCCCAGTAACCCCCCCCCCCACCTGAGTGACGTCTAGATTCCCAACTCCTAGCTCCCCAGTGAACTGGAGCAGTCTGAATTCATGCACCTCAAGTGAATGGGCTTTGACCATTCACTAATAACACGCCCCAGATAGAAGCTAACAAAGAAGAAATGTCACCTTAAATGTTACGGCTGTGTGTTAACACATGGTTCTGTCCTCAGGACAAGGGACCCCGGTGATAGGTGGTCTCCAAAGGAGCTTGTAGATTGGGGGTGGCCCCAAACTATTTTTTTTTTAGTTTTTCGAGACAGGGTTTCTCTGTAGCTTTGGAGCCTGTCCTGGCACTAGCTCTTGTAGACCAGGCTGGCCTAGAACTCACAGATATCCGCCTGCCTCTGCCTCCCGAGTGCTGGGATTAAAGGTGTGCACCACTATCGCCCAGCCCCAGTAACAGGCTTTAACTGAATACCTAGTATATGAAACCCCAGGGCAGAGCCGGGAGATGCACTGGAGAGACCTGGGCCCTCTCCTTATGTGTGGAGCCTGTGTCTGTCCTGCCAGGTCATATCCAGGCAGGTGGTGGGCAGAGGGTGGCGACACAGAGGTTGAGTTTCAAGATGAACCAACTGCCCCGCCTCCACCCCCAGGGCACAAGGCTGGATTCCAGTTCCCCAGGGCACAGCTGGGACAGATCTTATGACCAATTAACATACAACCAAACACAGGAAGGCCACAGTAATTGTTTCACTGTGGAGGAAGGAAGTCAGGGAGGGACGAGGGAGGGAACAGGCTGCCTGGGTACTCCTTTAGGTCCCAGAAGATCCAGCCACTGATGGGGACTCTGTGGCCCACAAGCACTGTCCTCACCCACTCAAACTTTTGTGCCTGTTACACCCATGTATGGTCTGGTCCAGCCTGCCCACCCCCACCCCGGCCCCTGCCTCTTCTTTGAAACAGGATCTCATTTTTCCCAGATAGGCCTCCAATGTGCTATGGAGTTGAGGATGATCTTGAATTTCTGATCCTCCTGCCTCCACCTCCGGAGTGCTAGGATTACAGGTCTGTGCCAGATCAGAAGGGATGGAACCCACATAGCTTCACACATGCTACACAAACACTCTGAAAACTGAGCTCTACCCCAGCCTGTCCTTTCTGAGCCATAGTCTTAACTCTAGCCAGAGGGTGGGCACCCTGGAGATTCCGGCAATGGCCACCAAGCAAACATTTAAGTGACTCCTGTGTTCTCAGTATTTCCAGTCTGAAAATTGACATACTGTGTTGTGGAGGTCCAAGACCATTCATAAGATCAGCTACAGAGGGATGTGAAACCTGGGTCACCCCAGGAACTCAGGGACACGTGCCCAGGGTGAGCCAGGGGAAGGATGGATGTGGACCCCACATGGAGAGGCCAGGATGTAGGTGGGAGGTGTCTGACTGGCTCAGCTCTGGCTGGGAAAATCCAGCCGTTCGGTATACAGGTCTCCCACAGTGCACCTTGTTCTGTCTTAATAGGGTCACTGAGTCCAGGTGACTGGAGGTTGTTCTCCAACTGGCCAAGAGCCAGGCTGGCCTTGCTTACTAGAGGCCCAGGACACCAGCTCACATCAAACCTGTTCTAAAGTAGGTACACAAAAAGGACAGGGGACAGCAGCCCCGCCCCTCGGACAGTGGTTTACACCCCTTCGAGAATTCCACCATAGGGTCCAAAGTGCACTGTCATTGTGTGTGTTCTCACAACTACTCACACTACTCTCCAGGCACGATCTTCCCCAGCAAAGCTGGAGACGACACCCAGAGGAATTGATACTGCCAAGTCATTGTTGTCCTAAAAATAAGCCGCGACTCTCAACACAGGAAAGATTTCCCTTCTCTATACCCTACCCTGTGACCGTGAGGGTCCCCATGGGTGGGGATCACCCCAGGAAGGTCACGGTGACCTGCGATGTCCCCTGAGGTAGGGATCATCACGGAAGAGACCAACCTAGTGACCGGCTCCTCTAGCACAGCCAGTCTCCAGCCATTCCCCTACCATCTCCTACACCAGTGGTTCTCCACCTTCCTAATGCTGCACCCCTTTAATAATACAGTTCCTCGTGTTGTAGTGACCCCCCCAGACATAAAATTATTTTCATTGCCACTTCATAACTGTAAGTTTGCTACTGTTCTGAATTGTAACGTCAATATCTGATATGCAGGAAGCCAGACATCCGACTCCAAGGGGGTCGCGACCCCACAGGTTGAGAATCGGTGTTCTAGATGCTGCTGCCAGCCACACAGGCCTCTGTGAGCAGCTTTGATCCTTGAATCCTGTAAGCAGAGGTCACGATCTACACCTAGGGCTGTCGTTAGGTCTACGGTGAGCTTCAAGTGACGGGCTGTATCTGTTCTCCTCATTGAGTCTGTGACTTGTACCTCAACACCCCCATCCATCTGACCCATCTCCTCTCCAGCCACACAGGTCCTTCCAGGGCTTCTGTATCCATTGTGACAGCTGCTGCTGGGCCTTTGCTCCCAAACCTCTCAGACCTTTACCTCAGTCACACCTCTTGAGGCCCAAGTAGAAGACTTGAACCGAAAGGGAAGCCTCAACACACAGCCTCTCGCCCTAACTCTCTTCCCAACTTAATTTGTTTCCTCTCTCCATATTAAAATGAGTTTAAGGTCCCAATCTTAACTCTGCTTTCCTTTACCATTGGAGGTCAGAGCCCGCAAGCTCACTGTGGACAGAACATATTCTCAATAAACGGTGAGCCTGTGTGTGTGCGCGCGCACGCTGCCTGCCAGGGTGGGCAGCCAATGGGGAGGCTGTGCCCCAGGCCTGTTGTACAGGATTTCCTCCACAGAGTGGGAATGGAGGAGTGTCTGTCCATCCTCGAGGTGGTGTGTGTATGTGGGGGGTCTTCCCATTGGGTATCCCCTGACCCCATGCCTGACACCATGGCAAAGTTCCGACATCTTAGAACTAACCACCTGACCCAGACCCTCCTCACTGAGTGCAGGGGTGTGTGAATCAAATACCAAGGGGCCTCAGAAAGAGAAGAGATCCCACGGGATCTAACTCCCGTTCGTCTGACTTCTGAGTCTGTCCCAGCTTCCAGACGTCAGTTCCCAGGCTCGGCAGGACCCTGCCATGCCCCTGTGTGCTTGTGGCAACTGGAGTCAAAGACCCCGGGGCTGGGAGTACGTATGTAGATGGTGCTCAGTCATGCAGATTCGGGCAACTGCTTCTCTGCCCTCCACATGCCATTATGTCTATCGAGGACCCACAGACCCGCCTTCCCAAGGCAGAGGCTCCTTTCTGGGTATTTCCTTCGGACAGAGTGTACAGGGGATGTGGGGGAGCAAGTGATAGGCGGCAGGAGATGAAGGCAGGAAAAGTTACTCCACCCACAGGAAGTCCCAAGGACACCCTGTGCCTGATGCTAGGGGAGCTTGGGTGTCTGGGGGAGAGGGAACCCAGCCACACCCAGGTCTGCTGGGAGCTGGTGGCCCAAGTTTCTGGGGAGCTGTATCTACCGGAGCCACAGATGGAAGTACCACTTGTCATCGTCCCCCACATTTTGTAAGACCCTCGATAAACATGACATCTCAGACAAAGGTGGTGGCGCTGGCCACACAGTTAAGGCCTGGTTCATTCTGGGGATAATTTCAAGGTGCCCTAACCAGTCCCTTCTGGGTGCTGTTCCCCTTCCGAGGAATGGCCTGGGGGAAGGCAAGGGAGGAGGACATGGCATATGGGGTGCAAAGGGAAGGGAAGATAAGAAGAACCTCGGGAGAAAGATGCCTCTGTTCTCCATCCTTACTTTTATACGGAGCTCCCAACTCTGCTCCCTGGACAAGCTCAGAGGCGTAAACACAGGCACACATGATGCTCTCAGAGACTAAGAAGAGAGCTAAACCCGGAACCCAAAAGGGTTCTTCTTGCATCCCAGCCTCAGTTTCCCGACTTGTCCCCTGAGAGCGCTGGGTAGATTGTCCCCACACAGTTTCTACAAGAGCCACCCCCTTCTACTCACAGCACTAACCATCTGCAGGCCCACTGGCTTCAGGGTCACTTACCTAGGGCCAAGTGGAGGCCAAGAGTGAGCACAGGTCAGAACTGCTGGGGGCTGATGCACAGGTTTCACCGGGCTGCTAGACCATGCCCCTGGAAGAGAAGACCATAGGTCACGTGGGACGCTGACATCTGGATGAAGCCACACTGTTCCCTCCATTTGCACCCGAGCACGGCTGAGGGTGTGTGCATTCTCCCATTAACAGAAGCCTCTGAGATGCTGCCTTCCCGCCGCCCAGCTGGGGTTACATTATCCAAAACCAGTGTGAGCACCGCTATGACCATGGCTCCCCAGTACACAAACCTGGCTCAAAATATTAATTATAACTCAAATGGGTGACTCTGAACCATCAGAGATGCGGTTGTATGTGGTACCCTGCTTTCTGTCCCTTCTGGTCATTAGGAGGCTTGGTTGAACATCCAGGCTGGGTTTGGGAGGCACAAAGGAACATCCATGTCTGGCCCCCACCTGGGCTTACCCAGGCTTCCTCTCAAAGTCCCAGTTGCCCCAGTCAGGCCTCTCTGTCTCAGTGCAGGGTACACAGAAAATATTCTAATGTGCACATTGAATAAAAATACATCCTGGGACTGGAAAGATGGCTTGGCAGTCAAGAGCACTGACTGCTCTTAGCAGAGGACTCGGGGTTCAATTCCCAGCACCCACAATGGCAGCTCACAACTGTCGTGATTCCAATACCTGACACTCTCACACAGACCTACATGCAGGCAAAACACCAACACACATTAAAACAAAAACCAAAACCAATACATCCCAACTCAGACATCATACAAGCCCTCACCATCCGGGGTAAGGAAACACCCCGTTAGCATCAAGAGTCACTCTGCCTTCCAGGACGCCCAACAACCAAAGCCCCTGTAGAGGGCCAGCTCTATAGGCCACCTTGTTCTTCCCCGTCTGGGGATTGGTGTCCCCTCCCAAGTGAACAGTATTATGGGAACGTTCCTGAATAGTACCTCACTGAAATCTGTCCTCGTCCCCGGAGGTCCTCAGGACAGACCAAGGAGGGAGACCCAGCGTCACATCCATTTCCTTGAGTGGGGAAAACGGGGCCTTAGAGAAGCTGCTAACTGACTCAATAGCCAAGGGACAGCCAGGATGGGACCTGGAAAATCCTGTCACCTGAGCACAGCTTCTCTTCCTGGCTACAGCCCAATCTCAGTTTCCCCTCCAGGTCCATGGCCCATCTATCCGCAGCAATGATCCCGTTCCTATGTGCTTCCTGTACCAAGTTCCGGTCTACCTCGGTGTCTGAAGGACTAGGAGTTCCCTTGCTTTGCAGGGGTGGGAAGGGGGGGGGACAGACTGTGCGTCTGCCCTCCTCCCACCCAGCCCAGCTGACTGGACACCACACAGTCAGGAATATGTCGGCTTCATTCTCCTGCGTCAACGCCCAGCCATTACACTGCAGGTGCCTAGTACTCCATGCTTTACAAAGGAATAGCCCTGACCTCAGACTCAGTCCTAAAACTCAAGATCTGGACTAGAAAAGCCACACACTTCCCACAATATATGTGCACATTAGTGTGGGAATATACTCATTAGTGCAGGTGCCTGTGGAGGCCACTAGGGGGCATCAGATTCCCCCCAGAGCAGGAGTTACAGCCTCCCAACAGGGCAGGAACTGCACTTGGGTCAGTCAAAGGACAGAAGGGCTCTTAAGCAATGAGCCGCCTCTCCAGTCCCCTGGGCACATCTGGCCCACCCCCTACACCAGAATGAGATACTGTCCCGTCACTGTCATTGCAGTCACTCAGGTCCACAGCTTATACTAGCGTTCACACTTTGAGCCACGTATTCCGGGTTCATGGGTGGGCGTGGAAGCATGTCTACTGTGTTGAATACGGGCTAGCTTCATCGAACTCAGCATCTCTTGTGCTCAACCTTGTCCATGCTTTCTCAAAGTGTTTCAAAGACCCCAGCCCCAGTGAGTTCCAAGAGTCCTGATTTGACTGACACTCAAGGGGTCAAGACCAGGCTGATGGCAGAAAAGGGGAACCCCGTGAAAGGTCATCGGAACCCACAGCGTGGTGGCTGCAGCAGACCTTACCAGGCAGGTGTATAGCCAGTCACCATTTCCTCATTCTGCCTTCCCCATAACCTTGGCCGAGAGCCAGGCTCCCAGGGTATTACTGAGGAGGGAGTGTCTCTGGGACATGCCCGTGTCATTCGTGGCTAAGTGGAACACCCAAAATGCAAATCCTCAGCCCAGACCCCCGCTTAATGCATTCACTGCTGCTAACCAAGGGAACAGGGCATGCAAGCCATGAGCTCACACAATCACAAAGAGGGATGGAGTCATGATACTAGAACAAAAATGGAAAGAACTAGACATCGTTGCTAGGGGAAAAGAGTCAGGTTCAGAAAGGTGCGTGCGTGTGGTGTTGGTGGTGATGGGGTGTGTGTATGTGTGAGTATGACTAGAAAGGGGATCCCAAGAGGGAAAGGGATCCAAGGAAGGGAAGAAGTGGGGTACACGTCAGGATACACAGGACATGAAAGGGAAGAAGTGGGGTACATGTCAGGATACACAGGACAAGAAAACAGAAAGCGCTAAGCAAGAGAAGGAAGGGAACCAGCTGGAGGGGGCGGGAGGGGGCGGGAGGCAGAGAGGGCAAAGGGGAACACATGAGAACAATGGACAATGGCACATGTGTGTGATGGTGACCTTGAGAAACCCACTTTGAGAAAACCAAATACTTTAGATGTTAACCAAAAAAGTTTACAGATTCAGGCTGGAGAGTGCTCAGTGGTAAGAGTGTGTGCTGCCCTTGCAGAGGGCTGAGCTCTGTTCCTGGCTGCCATGACAGACAGCTCACAAATGCCTGCAACTCCAGCTCCAAGGGGGGGTCTGACGCCCTCTTTTGGATTCCACAGGCACCCGCACTCAGGTTCACATACATACATACATTCATACATACATACTTATATCTATATACACTAAAAATTAAAAAATGAGTCTTAAAAGATTGTTTTAATTTTTAAAAAAGTTACTATAGGATGCAGCGAACAAGCACCCCACCTCCTTTTAGGGGTGTGGATACGTGAGGGGTGGTCCCCCTCTCTCAGCCTGCCACCTCTCAGCTCCTGAGACACTGCACCATTAGTGTCTGTGATGGGTAATCTTGGTTGTCAACACACACCTTTGGGTGGGTGAGTCTATAAGGGTGTTTTCTGGCAGACTGACTCAAGGGGCTGAGACCCTCCCCGGGAGTGGGCATCACGGGCACAAGGGCAACCTACGCCTGCCCACCTGCCCTCCTCGCTGGCGAGTGTGTGTACCCTGGTTCTGATGCTGTCTCCATCCCTCACTCATCAGAGCCCAGGCTTTTGGCCCTGGACATACTGAAGGCCAGCAGCTCTCTAGGAACCTCCATACCTTCAGGACCAGACAGGGCTCTCAGTGTATAGCCAGCCACTGTTGGACTACACTGTCCCATCGTGTAAGCCAGTCTAAAGCCTTCTTGGTGAGATGTATCCACTCTATCAGAGCCAGTCCTCTAGAGCAGTGGTTCTCAACCTGTGGGTCACGACCCCTGGGATTGGTGAATGACCCTTTCACAGGGGTCGCCTATCAGATAGCCTGCATATCAGTGTTTACCGTATGATGCCCAGCAGTAGCAAGATTACAGTTCTGAAGTAACGACAAAATGATTTTATGGTGTGTGGGGGGGTCGCCACAACCTGAGGAACCGTATTAAAGGGTCACAGTGTAGGAAGGCTGAGAACCACAGTTCTCAAGAGCCTTGACTAATAAAGCATTTGGCTCTCAGTCAGCTGCAGGGACCTTGGTTGTTCAGCGACAAATGCCCACCATAGCCAGCCTTCTGGGAATAGCTTTACGTGACCACCAAGGGACCACACGCCAATCACAGCTCACTAAAGAGGACGACTCCCAACCCAAGAAAGCACTTTGTATCAGCCATCCCTGTCCCCTAGAGAGGTTCCCAAGCTTAAAGGGAACCTGCTGGGTCAGGGCGGGCCTAGGGGAACTACTTTCAAACAGGCCTAGTCAGTGAACAACCTTGGGCACACCCTGTGACCTCAGCCACGAAGGCTGTGGAATCACCCGGAAGGGATGGTACTTCACTAGTAGCCTGACTATAAAGCCGCTGTCCTGCTGAGAATCAAGAATTCAAGAACAGAGAACACTCACTGTGGAGGGTGCCAAAAGAGAAAGGCTATTTCGTTTACACAGCAATGATCCACAGCCAAGACCTGAGTTTGTATGACCCGGAGCATGGCCTGGCTCCTCTCTAGTTTCTGGAACTCTTCCAGACAAGATCACTAAGTGTTGCTTCCAATGAAACATCCTGGTGGCCCAAGCTACCTCTGTGACCCATCAGGCTGCCGTTCTGTCTGGTGTAGCTCAGGACCACATTCAACTCCTTAACATCCCTTAGGAGGCGTAGTGTCAGGGCCACCAAAATCAGACAAAAGACTGCTCACACATAAGGGAGCATTTCTCTTTCTGACTTATTTATTTAGCATATGTATGTGTGTGTACATTCACACGCGTGAATATGGGCACATTTGTGCCACGGTGCACGTGTGCATTGTCAGAGGAGAAACTCAGGTGTTGGCCCAGGCCTTCCACTTTACTAGGCTAGGCTCACTGGCCTGTGAACTTTGGGGATTCTCCTGTCTCCTCTAGGAACGCTAGGACTGCACATGCTCACCACTGCATCAAGCTTTTCATGTGTTCTGGGACTCAAACTCAGTCTCTATGATTGCACAGCACTCTGTCTTCCTAGCCACCTCCACAGCCCTGCTTCTCCTTGTAGCAACTCTTGTTCTTTTTAATTGTTTTTTGTTTGTTTGTTTGCGGGAGGGGGGGGTGTTCAAGACAGGGCTTTTCTGTGTAGCTTTGGCTGTCCTGGAACTTGTTCTGTAGACCAGGCTGGCCTTGAACTTACAGAGATCCACCTGCCTCTGCTTCCTGAGTGCTGGGATTAAAGCCACCGCTGCCTGTAAGTCCACATTTAAAATTTCCCTCTCAGGGAGAGGGTTTCCCTACTGGGCATGAGGTCCTCAATTCTGTTTTCAGCATTGCATAAAACCAGACATGGTGGCACACAGCCATAATCTCACCATTTGACAAGGGGGCAGGGCAGGAAGATCACAAGCTCAGAGCCGGTCTGGGATACAAGAAAACCTGTCTCAAACAAAAACTCTTTTCGATAAACTCCAAGTCTGTTTCTATGCTGCCTTGTGCTGAAATTCTTTGCTGGGGGAAGTCAAGGATCTGCCTGTACCTGAACAGGGTCCCTACAGGATAATGAAACTCTTAAAGACACAGTGTTCGACTGTCTTCTGTTCCGCTATAACTAACAAGACTAGGGAAGTGAGAAGAATTTCCGAGGAAGATCCCCCATCCTGCCCCTACCATCCCTTTCAGCCAGCTCGGATCCCATGTTTCCTTGCAGCAGAGCCCTCCATTCCAGAGACCCTCAAGGCTGCTTGTGAACACTCCATTAACTTGAATTGCAAATTTCTTCCTGGCCCTATCATTCAGCCACAGGGGCTCCCAGGCTTTCCAGTGAGAGATAAAGATTGCAGTCATTGCTGGAGACGGACTCGAGGAGAAGTCATTAGGAGGGAATAATTATGAGGAGCTACGTCTGGTGGATCCTGATTTCTGTCTGCGACTGTCTCTTCCTCTGAAGAAGAGATGGGTGAGTCACGCAGAGCCCAGGATGCACAGGCATCGGGCAGGAAGGAGCCTTGTGTGGAGCCGCTGTGGAGCAGGGCAGGGCTGCTGCACCAGAGCCCAGTCTCTGGCAGGGAGTTTTCCACACTTCCCCTTTTCTGTGGGAGCCCAGCATTTTGTGCCTGGCAGACCTAAGGCTGGCTGTGGCCAAGCCTGACCCATCTAGCTAGGTCCACAGGACGGGGACAGATGGAGGGGAAGTGGACAGGCAGAGAGAGCAAGGATACCCTCTGGTCAGCACAGAGCCTTGTCCCCAGTGGGTGGCCCCAACCTGTTATTCCGGTTCTTGATGTGATGACACCTCCTAGT
This sequence comes from Alexandromys fortis, assembly GCF_014885135.2. Lineage (NCBI taxonomy): Eukaryota > Metazoa > Chordata > Mammalia > Rodentia > Cricetidae > Alexandromys > Alexandromys fortis. Next base: position 11,872,869 of record NW_026067922.1, read on the forward strand.
TGTAAGTTTTTAAGTTAAAATTATGTGAGTTAGTGCACACACACACACACACACACACACACACACACACACAGCACATAGGAAAAACTCAATGGTAACAACTCTGGAAGGGTTTGGGGAGTTTAGGCCAACCGAAAAGGGACACAGTTAGCTGAGTGTGTGGTGGCACAGGCCAGTCATCCCAGCACTTGGGGTAGGACTGTGAATATGGCCAGCTCAGGCTACAAAGCAAGACCCGTATTACGGTTTGATGATGGAGTATTCAGATAGCACAACCTCCCCCTAGCACAACCTCCCCCTCCCATTTTCCACATAGGATCACGTGTTTGAACACACGGTCCAAGCTGGTGGCCTGTTTGGGGAGGGTGTAGAGTTTTAGGGGTGAGGTCTTTCTTGCTGGGTGGGGGAGCTTATGAGGCTGGAGCCTGGAGCCTCTTCTCACTCAGCTCTCTGCTTCTTGATCTGTTCAGATGCTTTTGCTGCCACACCTTCCCTATGATGGACTGTAGCCCCTCAAACTGTGAGCCCAGATAAGCCTGTCCTCTCCTGAGTCACTTCTGGTCAGGTATTTGGTCACTGCAATGAGAAAAGGAGCTAATATCATTTGTCAAGAAAAAAGGCACAAGCGGACTCAAGGAATGAAGAGGTTGAATAAGAAATGAGAAAATTCCCCACAATGAGAAGCTCACACCCAAATGGCTTCATGCCAGAACTGTAAAGAGCTGAAGTTTTTTTTTTACCAACTCCTCAGAAGACAGAAAAAGAGGGTGTACTTCTCAACGCATTGAAAAAGATCGCTACTACCGTGACACAGAACCAGAGACCGACTTCAAGGGAGAATAAAATTCTTGAGCCATTCTCATTAAGAATATGGCGTCAAAAATCCCTCACAAAACTGCTTGTCAAATGCAGCAACATATAAAAGGATCATTCACCATGCCCAGTGATGTCTGTCCCAGGAGTGCAAGCTTTGTTATTTACTATCTGAAAATTAAAATTTTTTGTTGCAATTGAATTTATATGTATGTATATATATGTGTCTCCATATGTGTAAGCACATGTGTGCCAAGGCGCGTGTGTGAAGGTCAGAGGCCAACTTTGAAGAGCTGGTTACTGCCTCCAACCATGTGGATCACAGGGATCAAACGCAGGTTATCAGGCGTGGTGGCAAATACTCTTATCCACTGATAAGCCTTCATACCCAGCCCCTTAAACTGTGTGTCACAAACTCATATAAAGCCACTAAATGTGAGGGCTGAGAAATTTGGCAAAAAAAAAAAAAAGGTTTGGAGGATCAAATGCAATGACTAAAAAGAAATCAAAGTCAAACATATAATCTATGAGATATGTTGTACTGTGCGACTTCACAACAGCCTTAGTTCTGAGCACACGTTCTGTGCACCGTGCCATGCCAGTCAAGCCTGTCTGAAGCACCTCTACATACGCTGATGTAGTATATCATAGCAGTAACCACCAAAGGGCACGTGCTCACCCAGACAGATCTAGAAGAAGCGTTTGGCAATATCCAATGCCTTTACACGACGAAGACGCTCTATGTGGATAACAGGACGAAAGGGAACCCCTGTAATCTGACGAAAGGGAGCTATGAAAAGAAAAACCGCAGCTAACATTACAATGGGCAGTGATGCCCCTAGGATGAAGACTCAGACAGTGGTGCCCCTTTGCTCTCGGTAGTTCTTTCTTTCTCCCCGTGTGCACGTGCGTGCGTATACGCGTGCACATGTGTGCAGGCCCAAGGCTGGTGTCCCCAGTCTTCCTCTATTGCTCTCTACCTTCCTCATCGAGGCAGGGTCTCTTTCTTGAATCCAGAGCTCGCCTGTCCAGCCAGCCTCACTCTGTCTCTGCTTTCCACTTGCTGGCTGTGGAGGCCCCAAAATGCGAGCCTTTTCCACCTTGTCTGAAGGTCAGAGAGTTTGAGCTTGACCTAGCATGTGTATTTAGTGTTTGGAAGTTAAGATGGCACGAGGAGGTAGATCTACTCCACCCTGATCAAAGGTCAGAGAATTCAAGCACACTCTGCTCCTTCTTTTGAATTTAGAGGTTTGACTTCAGGATACCTGGTGTAGGTGGGTTCACGGTCTAAACAACAGAATGCTTTTCTCAAGAATTAATGACTTGATGTCTCAAGTATAGACGCAAGTGACTGTTCTAGTTGTCCTCTGCATCATGTTAAAGCAGTCTTTTGCCTTTTGTTTTATTAAGGCATAAAAGTGTATGGAAAATTAAACGTGGGCGAATTTCAGTATTCGCTGGAACTCCCTCCCGGTACTATCCTAGGTTTCTGTTTTATTATTTTTACTGGCGTCTTCATTCTCTTTACTAACTTTTCTAATCCCCATACCCCTACCCTGGCAAGTGGTATACCTGTTGAAGCTGGCCCCCGACAGCTGGCATTACAAGTTGCCCGCCACACCCACTTGGCATTTCCGTGGGTTTTGAGGATACAAACTCTATCCCTCGTGCTCTAATCACAGAGCCATCTCCTCAGCCGTATCTGTCCAAATCATATGGTTCCCAGCAGGGCAATAAAGCAAGAAAAGAAATGCAAATATGAAAGATATCTATTATGAGGATAGAAGAGGCAAGCTACTTCATTCTCTGATACTATTATTTGGTAATTAGCACTTCTGATGAATCCGCTTCATTTTTCAAGAAGGCTGCTAGAGGCAAGATCAATAGATAAAAATAACTGTGTTTAGAAATTTGCAATTCAAAATTCAAACAGTGGAAATTATGACAATAATAATTAGAATACATAATTCCAAACAATGACATCCTATCCCCCAAAAAATACTAAGAAAAAATACTCAATAAGAAATGCAAAAAAAAAGTCTGCTCTGGAAATAACAAGACATTGGTTTGTTTATTTAATTTCATTAAAAACAAAAAATAAAAACAAACAAAAACCGAGTTCTGCCACATAACCCACACTAGCCTAGGTCCTGCCGTCCAGTCCAGACTGGCCATAAGCTCGCAGTCCTCCTCTGGCTTCAGCCTCCAAAGATCTATGCAGCACCAGGCCTGGGGGAGGAAAAACACTGTTGAAAGGTATCAAGGAAGATGTGAATAACTCCGGATGCATTCTCTGTTTACAAACTGGAAGACTTAATGGTAAGCCAGCCTTTCTCCCGACTGATCCACAGACTTAAGACAATTCCTGTCAGCAGCCCCTACCTAGTTTACTTCTTTGTAGAAAATGAAAAACTGGTTTTAAAATTCATATGGAATTGCAAAAGACCCGGAGTAGCCAAAAATAGTTATAAAAAAGAAGAGTATTTACTCATGCCTCCCAATTTTCTTTATATTCTGTGTGTGCAGAGTGTGTTCACACATGGGTTTTGTGTGTGTGAAGGCTCATGCATGTGGAGGCCCAAGGTTGATGTCAGGAGCCTTCCCTTGTCACTTTCCACTTTGCTCAGCGAGGCAAGGGCTTTCAGTTGGACACAGAGCTCACTGGTACAGCCAGTCGAGGTAGCCGGCTGACTCAGTGATCCCATCTGGACCTTCAGAGCCACCATGCACACATGACATTTGATGCCGGTTCCAGGGTCTGAGCGCCGGTCCTTACACTTGCACAGCACAGCCATCTGAGCTATCTACCCACACCTCCCAATGGAAAGACACAGCAATGAAGTGGAATCAAGAGTCCAGAAATAAACACGTACATTTGGGGCTATCGATGCAGGCCAGAGACAGAGCACCTGTCTCGCATGAGGCCTAGGGTTCCATCTATGCCTCAAAAGTCAACCAACTGACCCTACACATACAGTTTAACAAGGACGTCAAAACCATCTGACACGAAAGACTATCTTTTCTTTTACAAATTTTATTATTTATTTATTATTTATTGAGGTAGTGTGTGCGTGTGCATATGGAAGTCAAGGGGACAACTTTTGGGAGTTGGTTTTCTCCTTCTACCGTGTGGGTTCCAGGTAAAGGCAAGTGACTTTACCCACCAAGCCGTATCACCAGCCCCTGTTAGCGGTTCTTGGAGCTGGGGGAACAAGGCTGTAGCCTGAAGTGTTAGGTTTCCTCTAGAGCGATGAAAGCATTCTGAAAATGAGTATGGCGATGGCTGGACACACTTGGGAAAAGACCACCACCAACTGAACTAGGTATGCTACCTTTACTTTGCCTTACATATAAGACGTGGAAATTTTTAGGATATAGGAACTGTATCTCCAAGCCCCACGGTGCTAGTTTATGTCAACTTGACACAAGCTAGAGTTATCTGGAAAGAGGGAACCTTTAACTGAGAAAACGCCACTCTAAGATCCAGCTGTAGGGGATTTTCTTAATTAGTGATTGATGGTAGAAGGTCCAGCTCATTGTGGATAGTGTCATCTTTGGGCTGCTGGTGCTGGGTGCTATAAGAAAGCAGGCTGAGCAAGCCATGGGGAGCAAGTCAGTAAGCAGCACCCCTCCATGGTCTCTGCTCAGCTCCTGCCTCCAGGTTCCTGTCCTGTTTGAGTTCCTGTCCTGACTTCCTTTAGTGATGGACTACAATATGGAAGTGTTAGCTAAACAAACTCTTTTCTCCCCAAGTTAATTTTGGTCATGGTGTTCCATCACAGCAATGGCAACCCGAACTAAGACACCCACCAAAAGGAAAAGGGAATCTAAGCCAAAGTCTTTCTTCCTTTTTACATTAGAGGACAAAGGACGAAGAACAGAGTCATAGGAACAAGGACACAAGTGACAGGGCTTCCCAGTGCCGCACCATCACCCCCACAGATGGACAGTGCAGAGCAGGTGTGCCAATCTAGCTGATGTCAAGAACTAGGCAGCTTCCCATCCAGGGCACAGCCCTAAAAACATGGTACCTCGGGGACCCTCAGCATCGCCGAGCATGCAGGCTGAGGGCCAGCCAGCATGTATACTAGGTCCAGGGCCACCTCCTCATTTTTGAGAAGTACACAGTCTAATAGGTTGACTCGGATATAAACCAGACGCTAGGCAGGCTGCTAGACACAAGCTCTTGGGGGGGTGAGAGGGTCTCCTTATTCTTATTCAAGGGGTGCTCCAGGATCTGGGGGTGCTGTGCAGGGCCAGTCCTCAGGATAAGTGGTCCATAAGAGATCCCAGCTGAACCCACAGCTCTACAGCTGTAGCCTAAGAATCTTCAGAGTCCTTGGCTGTTTCTGTGGCTGGGGCCTCTCGATGGCCCAGACCTGGAGAACTGCTTATTCCTGCCTTCAGCTAGAGAAGTCTCTCCCCAGCCCCCAAACACAATCCTGCCCAGGTCATGAATCGCGCTACCTCCAAGACCTGCAGGGAACCCGGAAATGGCCTCTCCAGCCCGCTCCCACAGACCGGATGTGTGCTCAAGAGATGACAAATTGTCTTAATATATTCTGAAGCTCAACTTAATTAGGAAGCAAAGTCCCTTAGGGAGGGAAAAAAAAATATTGTGGGCTCTGAAGCCCAAGATAGATGGTTTGGGATTCTGATGACTCCCGAGTGACTATGGTTTGAAAGTGACTCAGCCAACCACGGTCTCCAGGTAATGAGCACAGTGACTCACAGAGTATCCTCGGATACTATTCGGATAATGACCTCTCTCTGTGGAGACATTTCTTTCATTTCCCCGTTCAAGAAACTGACTTACAGCAGGGTACGATGGCAGACACTTTGTGACCCTACCGTTGGGAACTACGGTGGGAGGGTCGTAAGTTCCAGGCTAGTCTGGACTATATAGTACAACATGGGCTCAGTCTGAGCTTCATGGCAAGACTCTGTCTCAAACAAACAAAAGGCAGAGCAATATTAATAATAAATAATAAAGCAACGGGGTCATAAAGGAGACCATAGGTCATGCAGATGCCATCAGCTTGTATCCCACCGCACACAGTGGCAGCCAAATCTGGATGAGACCACTCAGGCTGCCTGGCTCACAAAAGGGGAAGGGGCTGGGAGGACAGCTGGGTTCAGCAGTGAGCTGAACACAACACTGAGCAAGGCAGAGTCCTGGCCAATGCCCAGCCAGGGAATTTGACAATAAAAATTCGCAAGTTCCAAAGACTATGCAGTGCCTAACGGTGGTTCCTGCTTGCACGCCCCTCGCCAGTGTGGCTGGCATTCATGAAATTGAAAACTAGAAACAAAATGCCAGGCACCAGAGGGAAAGATTAAAGGGTCCGTGGATCCCAGGGTAGCAGTGAATTGAGACTTTCTCGCTCTGTCTCATTGGATGGGAGTGCACCGTCTCTACATGCTACCATTATGAGACCAAACACGGGTGCTCACCTATTCATGTCCTTCCATGGGGTAGGAATAAAGGTGGCCCATTTCTCCTAACAGGCTTTCTGGGACCCCTCCCCAGCCAGAGCCACTGTCACCTCCTAACATGGCTACCTAATACTGCTGACCCCGGACAGGAGTGATAAGATACCCACTCTGGCATTCTTCTCAAGGGGTGCCCACTCTAGAAGGGAGGTGGTGAGAAACCTTTGCCAGCACTGGAACGGGCAGCCATGGTGGGAATAGTGACGGGCCTGGGGAGGTGGGGTGATTGCTCCCGAGGGGTTGGCACTTTCTGTTCTGTGGAGTGATGACCACAGGAAACCAAGCTCTCCTATCTTAGCTGAGGGGACACAGGAGGATGGGAAGGAAAAGTAGTCTGCCCTTCCTTCCACTGTGGGACCACGGCACCTATGAACACAGACATTTAGCCAAGGCTTCCATGGGTAAGGCAAAGAGAAAGGACACCCATCTGGTCCAACCCTGCCATTTTGCCATTGTGCAGAGGATTCCAAGAGGAAAGAAAGAGCCCTGGCATTAACTCACAGGGCCAGGTGTGGCCAGATGTATAACCAGGTGTGGCCCTATTAAGACCAGTATGGCCAGCTGTGGCCAGGCCATATACCCAGGTGTGCCCAGGTGAGGCCAATATGGCCAGGTGTGGTAACATGAAAAAACAAAATTTCTGGGAGAGGCAGATGCTTCCATTTGCTGCTGGTCAGCGACATCAAGGTGCCTACCTGAACGAGTGCCCTTTCCAAACGTGCACTTGACATCACCTGTGGTCACTCAGTGGTCACCTGTCATACGAGCCAGGGCTGCAGGCCTCTGTGAGCGCCGCTGCTAGGCATGCAGGCAGCTTTATTAGCAATGAAATTGGAGGAGAGGATGGAGAGCAGGTATTCGGCTTGGAACAAATTATCACTATAGTCTACTCAGGAGCACAATGGCCACAGTGTCCCTAGAGTGGCTATCCTGAGTCCTCCCCAGGTTCTCAGAGTACCAGGAATGTGGAAGGTGAGTTGGGGGTGACCCCTTCAACACGGACGGAATCTAAAGCATGCTGAACCTGGACTTCGATATGTCACTGGGTGACCCTGGATGGTCGCTGTCCCTCCTATGGTCTCTCCTCCCTGTCCTTCCTCAGGTAGCCATGAGACCACATGAGAATATGAACCCACAAACACCCTCTCAATGCATGGGCATTCGTGCTAAAGGCTGGGAGCAGCACCCTGCTGTGTGCAGTGTACAGAATCACAGTGTCAGGCCCATCCACAGCAAACACTGTCCCTTCAGGTCCCACCCAGGGCCAAGCCAGCTACTGGGCCTGCCAGCCACCTGGGTGTTCATGATCTTGTCCTGGAGTTGAATGGGCAAAGGATGACATCTTGTTCCTGGGCTCACAAGTCTCCAAATGCCTCTTAGAGAAGACCATTCCTAAATTTTGAACAACGAATCAACAGACAGCTCAGTAGAAGGATCCTGGCTAGTTATAAACAGTTTTGAATATTAGAATTCAGACTGTCTTCAGCCATGGTGGATTCTTGAATGGTGGACTTGGAGGAGAATCAGGATAGTAACCTGGGCAGGATGAACGGCATATGCATATGCCCGGGCCCATGCCAGAGGGACCTCAGAGGAGATGTGAGTGATCTGGGCAGGGGCTAAAGCTGGTCCATGGCCAACCATCATGGGGGGGTGTGTGTGTATGGCCATGAGCAGCTTCCAGCTTCTCACATATAAACACTGGAGAGAGCCTACCTGAGAGGCAGAGAGCTGATGAATTATTGGGATTGAAGTCTCTGGGTAGGTGAAGGAGAGAGAGAGAGAGAGAGAGAGAGAGAGAGAGAAAGAGAGAGAGAGAGAGAGGGAGAGAGAGAGAGAGAGAGAGAGAGAACATGCAAAGAAGCCCCTGAAGTGTTGCCTGTGAAGCATCCGCCTGGAAACACATCACAAAGACGGGGATTAAGGCTGCAAAGCCCCTTAATCAGGAACCTGCAGGATGCTGGCTGTGATGAAGGGGTAAGCCATGCGAAAACAGAAATAAATTATTCATTCCCCACAAATGAGCAGCCTCCACATTCCTGCAACAGCCACCTCACCACGGGCACCCCAAAGGCATGAGAGTCCTGTTAGCGACACCGCTCAGCCATGCCGGCGAGGGTAGATTCGGCCATGGCCATCTTGACAGCTCCCCAGGATCTGTCCACACTGTGTGCATTCAGTATCACAAATTAAAACAGCCCGGCTCAGCTAACATAGTCCTGACTCGGGACAGCCTCAAGCCACAAGGGCAGCTCCCTGGAATCACTGTATCCAGAGCCTGCTGAGAGCACACAAGGGCCTCCCATACGGGAAAGAAGCCTGGAGCTTACAGGTTGGGGCAAATCTCCAGAAATGGGTTTGAGTTGAAAGCAAGCCTGCCAATCCAGAGCTACCATTAAAAAAAGTGTGCCTGTGTGTGTGTGTGTGTGTGTGTGTGTGTGTACACACATGTGCGTGGGCGGAAATGTGTGCACATATGGATAAACTATGCATACATATTGTAATTTTAGCAGCTCCCAGCCACACAAGCACACGGAGCTGAGGCCACCCAGCAATCACAACAGCAGCCACGCACCACTAACAGCCTTGAGTCAGGACCCCAGGGGACCAGCAGGTACCGGAAAGAAGAGGTTATTCACAAAACAATCCACGTGCTCAGGCCTCCCAGCTGGCCTCCTGGCCTTAACCACAGCTGACAGTCTTGAGGTTTTCTTCTCGCCAAGTTCTGGCATGCCAGGGACTATTTCCTCTACCCAGAACACACTCTTCTTCACATGGGTCTTGAGGTTCCCTCTACAGAGGCCCCAAGCTCCTGTCCCCTTCCCCATTCCTGTTGTACCATGAGGTTCACTGTCTACTCGACACTGGTGACATCTCTTACCCGCCTGGGGCTAGCAACTGTAGCCCTGCTGGAAGGTACTACTGCAGAGGACAGGGCCCTGCTTGGCAGCCAGCACACCTTCCGGCACAGAGAGAGCAACTATGCCTAAGTCTGGAGGTCCCTCCTTCACCTGTCCAGAATAGGTCAGAGTTCTGCCTCACATTGAAGCGGTGAGGGTATTCGAGAACACTCCATAGGGAACAGGGCTTCTCCTGGGGCTGGGGCCTTGGACCCATCTTGATCCACACGGAGGAGTATCCCGCCCCTCTGTCCCTAAGCTTCCACAAGGAGTCTTTTGCAGCAGCCACACAGGCTCACACTGGCCTCATGTCCACTCCTTGTGTGAGAAGCGACTTATGCGTGTGGCTGAAGGAAAGGATCTTCCAGCCATCCCCGCCCTCAAGCGTGGAGACCCATAGTTGTCTATAACCCACACATGACTAAAAGTGTGACTTACAGGTTGGGGCAAACCTCAAGTTCTGGGTATAAAGCAGACACGCCATTTGAGCTACCATTATAAAGGCATGTGTATGTGTGTGCTTGCATGTGCGTGGGCAGAAATGGGTACACATGTGGATAAACTATGCATACATACTTTATTTTTTTTTGATTTTTCGAGACAGGGTTTCTCTGTAGCTTTTTGGTTCCTGTCCTGGAACTAGCTCTTGTAGACCAGGCTGGCCTAGAACTCACAGAGATCTGCCTGCCTCTGCCTCCCGAGTGCTGGAATTAAAGGCGTGCGCCACCACCGCCCGGCTACATATTTTAATTTTAGCAGTTCTCAGTGGAAGTGAGCGGCTTCATGTCTCTCAGAGGGAAGCGTGGTGGGGGGTGAAGCCATTTCTTGTTCTCACCAATGGGGGGAGGCTGTTCAGAGGTTATTGTGGCATCACATGGATGAGCAGCTCACCCCACCCTAAGAACTGCAAAGCCCAAAACACCAACAGGGTCACAGCTGAGATGCCTGGACATGAGGAGACTCCACAACCTGCTGCGGCTCTCGACTGCCTGCTGATGGTAGGTAGACTCCAGCGGCAAAGGTACAATGGAATCAACTTTCCATCAAAAACACCCGAGACAATCAGTGTCCGAGGCAGAAAGCGTTTACTCGGGCCACAGTCTCAGAAGCTCAGTCTATGGCTCTTTGACTCTGTGGCAGGTTATGGTGGGATCCTGTGGCTGGGAAGGTCAACTTAGGTCACAGCAGCTGGACTTGGGGTCCTCGTGTGTAAGCTTCCTATAGGCATATATCTGGTCCTCTTTGGGTAGCAATAAAGGTGAGGATGACTATTGAATCATAGAGTAAGAACGTATTTAATGTTTTGAGATTACCGCTAGCTGTCTTATCCAAAGGTTTGGACAGTGTTTCTAGTAGATACACAGTGGTAGTTCATTGCTTCAATCTACTTATCCTTAACTGACTGCTACATCATACTCCAGATCACACGAGACCAGTCCTTTAAAAGGAAAACAAACAAACCAAGTCGTAATCACGTCACTTCAGACTCTTCCTGAGGCATATTAACCGCACAGCATAACGGGCCGCACTGTGACAGTATACACATTCCCACAATGCACCTGGATCACACTCAACCATGGGACCAATCTTCACTACAGACCAGTCTGTCTGGGGACTGCAGTGCCACCATACCTTGGTGGCAGTGAGGACCAGTGTAGGAGCTGCCACAGAGGACATCAGGACACACTCAAGTTGTTCAGGGAAAGGGGGGCCAACACTCTGGTCCCTTGAGTCCCATCTAACACATTAACACTGCCTCAGCCTAGCCAACCATGAAAGTCTCCCAATGGGAGGAAGGAACTGCGAGCCCCTGGATAGGCCACCCGCCGTTCAGTCCTCATGGAATTCTTTCAGGGCTTCAGATGGCGCCCAGCCAGTGTATCAGGTCCCTGTATGTCCTAGAAGTCACCACAGGAGACTCCTGGACAGCTTAGACAGAACCCGCACAGAGGGTTCCTTTCTGCTCCTGCAAGGCCTTGGGAACTGCCTCTGCCCCCACATAAGCAGTGATCCTGGGGACCCAATCGCAGACACCACAATATGTGAACTTCCATCAGAGCGATGGTACCCATCTGCCCTTCCTCTCATGTATCCACATCACATTTAACAGGGCTCCTAGCGGTGTGTCAGGATTTGTCCTAAATGTCTGGGATGCAACAGGGAACAAGAATGATTCCTGTTCCTTGAAGCAACAGCTCCAAGAGGTTGAGAGGAACCCTATGGGTCCTGGGTAGGTGAGTGATAGAAGCCACAGAGGGAGCTCCAACCTAACCTAGCATCAAGGAAAGCTTCCCAGAGCAGGTAACACACAAAGTCTTGAATAAGAGCCAGCAAGTGACTGTTAATATGGGGGAGGTGGGTGTGGGGTGCGGCAGTCCTGGCAGAAGCTTTCCAGGAAATGCTCCACCCAACCAGGAGGCTGCATCCCCTGGGGAGGCTGGGGCTTGTGACCCGTAGCACTCAGTGGGGCGCAGTTGTGGTCAGCACTCAGCTCCCTGGTCCAGAACAGACCACAGTCGGTAGCCTCTGGCCCAGTGCCTACAGGCTCGCCCCAGCAGGAACAGCTAGACATAAAGTCCAGGAGTTCCTCAATTCAGACAAAAGAACAAAGCTCTCTCATTGCCCTGTCCCAGCAGGTCCTCCCTGTTCACTCCAGACCTCAAACCGGCAAGATCTCAGGACACACACATGGCTTTTCCACCCATCCGCCCACACATCTCCCCATCCTCAGAGCATAGGCCTGGGGTGTCTCCAATGTCAGCAAAGCCAATGCCCAGCTTGCTGAATGACAGCTGGAGTTTTTAAACCGTAGCCACCATCACAAAAGGGCAAAACAGGTAGACTTACAGCCAGCCTGATTCATAGCATATGTACAATGAGAAAAACGCACAGGGCTTTGCCGAGTTCAGCATCCCTTCTGACTGAACCTCCAGGGAGACTTGGGCCAGCAGGTCCACCCTTACAATCAGGATGGCATGCCTGTTCTGGGGGGGGTAGAGGGGGATGGCACCAGGGGCTCCTGTTTCTTGCTCAGGGCTGCAGTCACCCTGGGCAGCTGTGCTGAGAATGAGCGCCGGTTCCGAGCATCCCCTTATATCCCAGGCATTCTTGCATTTTTCTTGCTCCTGTCTTCCCGTGAACAAGCAACTACATGTTAAAAGCACAGCATAGTCTGCCGTTAGCCCTATCACGTTCCCTCTCCTTCCTGTCTCGTCTTCTTAGCCCACTGATGCTTCTGGAATTTTAATAGCTTCCCGGCCTCCCATCCTGGGCCAATCTGATAAGTAGTACCACATCATAAAGGCGGAGGCTGAAGCTGCTGATGTGGTCCAGACAAAGCTACCTGGCATCCACAAACAGATGTCCAACAGCAAGGCGGGCCATCAACTGAGCCCCGCTAAGCTGCCACTGAGGAAAGATCAGTCATGGTTTGTAGAATCCGAACTGTTTCATCCACAGCTCAGAAGGGAGCCCTGTCTGTTGTGTCCCCCAAGTCTGTCAGGCCTCAAGGGTCCCACTAGCAGCAGCAGCAGCAGCACTCACCTCCCGGGCCACTGGGTCCCAAATGCCCTTTCTCTCACAAGTCCCTTTTTATTCATCTTCACAATGTTTTGGAGAAACAAGGGATGCGATGAGAGTTTAGAACAAGGAGGAGGAGGAAGAAGCAGTGGTCACTGGGAAACGGCAGGGTTGCTCCTGCCTGCACACTGCAGTTCCGTGAAGGTCCATGGGGAGAATCAGGGTGGTGGTGTCTACTGCCCTGATAGCTCTGGAAAGGGGCATAAGGACTGGGAGGGCCGAGTCATGTCCAAGTCCATGCACTTTTGGAACTTGCCATCAGAAGTTCTGTTTACAAGGCTGGGCATGAGGGCTTGTGCCTTTGGTTCCAATACTTTGGACATAGAGACAACCTGGTCTACAGAGCAAGTTCAAAGCCAGTCAGGGCTACATAATGAGACCCTGTCTCAAAAAAGTTCTCTTTATGTATTTATTATTACTATTATATAATTTTATTTAATTAATTTATTTATTAAAGATTTCTGTCTCTTCCCCACCACTGCCTCCCATTTCCCTCTCCCTCCCCCAATCAAGTCCCCCTCCCTCGTCAGCTCAAAGAGCAATCAGGGTTCCTTGCCCTGTGGGAAGTCCAAGGACCACCCACCTCCATCCAGGTCTAGTAAGGTGAGCATCCAAACTGCCTAGGCTCCCACAAAGCCAGTATGCGCAGTAGGATCAAAACCCAGTGCCATTGTTCTTGAGTTCTCAGTGGTCCTCATTGTCCACTGTGTTCAGGGAGTCCGGTTTTATCCCAGGCCTTTTCAGACCCAGGCCAGCTGGCCTTGGTGAGTTCCCAATAGAACATCCCAATTGTCTCAGTGTGTGGGTGTACCCCTCGCGGTCCTGAGTTCCTTGCTCGTGCTCTCTCTCCTTCTGCTCCTGATTTGGACCTTGAGATTTCAGTCCGGTGCTCCAGTGTGAGTCTCTACTGGGTATTGAACCTAGGACCTCTCGTGTGCTAGCAAGTTCTGCACCACTGAGTTGTAATTTTAAGCCTTCTTTGCAGATACAGGAGGACTAAGGCCACAGCTAAGTCTCTCTGAAGCCCCCAATGTCTTCCAAATGTCCACCACCGAGACAGAGAAATCCCACGCTGCCTTCACCACTCCCCCTGAGCATCCAGAACAGCACCCCCACACTGAAACATGCCAGAGAATGCTATTGAGGAGGCCACACTTAGCATCCTGCAATGATCCAAACTGCCCAGAGCTGGAATCCTGCAAAGGCACCCCCAAGCGCTAGTACCACCCTGCCCCCCCTTCTCGGTTCACTCCAGGTCACAGGTCTGTCATTATGTTGCAGAGGAAATGCGCTCAGCATAAAGTATGCATCTTGCCTTCCTTCCAGCTGTGACCCCAGGGTCTTCTCCTGCCCCCTCGGCAGCTAGCTGTGATCCTCACACGTGCCACAGGCTTACTTTTCACTCTGGACTGGTAGATCCTCAGACTAGTGAGTCCCCATGGCCAGATGGCCACTTCCATGTCCCGCCACATTGGCCTGGGGGTGCTCAGCCATGACCTAGAATAGGAAAGGTAGATGCAAGCCAGGTGTGTGGAGGTCACAAGGAGTTGCTTACACTCCGGCCTCCCAAGTTGAGGCTTTTCCAGGAATCTTCTGGAAGTACTGTGTTCCATCAGTGGGAAAGGATGGAGGAAGCCACCAGGAAAGCAGGCACTAGAGTAGCTCTGAAGGGCTGATGTAGGGCCAGCCGAGAGGGTGGAAAATCACACAAGGTAACTCAGAACACGTAAAAAGACAGAGTCCTGGGTCTCAAGACTGTGCTGCCAATACTGGGACACTAGCAGGTGGCCGTGAGCTGTGTCAGGGCGTACAGAGCCCGGAAGCAAACGCTAGCTCATGACAAGCGTCTCTAAAGGTGAAGTCAATGGAGAGGGACATTAAAACGTCCCCACAGGGCTGGTAAACGGGGTCACCTGCATCCTTGCTGCAGCTCTACTTAGCTACCCTCCACCCACCATTTGTGAGGCACAGCCCGAGCTTCTCACTGCCTCCTCGGGAGAACCTTCTAGAAGGGTACAGCCTAAATTGTGAACAGCAGGGTGTGGGTTAAATAAATTACAGTACATCCTCAGAGTAGGAACCCTGCCAGTTCTTCGAAATTGGGCCACAAAGAATACTTCTGATAAAACAGAAACACACAGTTGATGACATGTTTAGGTTAAACAGGCTACAGTGTGTGTGTGTGTGTGTGTGTGTGTGTGTGTGTGTTCTGAGTATGGTAAGCATTAAGAAAAATGTATGTGCTATGGAATTCAAGAGACAGAGGCCATGGGGCCTGGGACTAACTTTGCAATGAGGAAAGTAAATCTTTAAAAATATTTTTTTTTAATTTATTTTTTCGAGACAGGGTTTATCTGTGTAGCCCTGGCTGTTTCTAGAACTCGCTCTTTGAGCAGGCTGCCCTCGAACTCTGGGCTCCATAGGCCTTTGCCTCCCATGTGCTGGGATTAAAGGTGTGTGCTACCGCCCACCCAGAAGCACATTGAGCTATCACAAGGGGAAGTACTAGCACAATACTAGATGTCAGGGCTGGGGAGGTGCTCGGTGGTTAAGAACACGGGCTGCTCTAGCAGAGGGCCACAGTTTGGTTTCGGGGACCCATGCTAGCAGCCCACAGTTGCCTCTAACTCCAGCTCTCGAGGACCTGAGGCCTCTGACCTCCAAAGACTCTGTACCCATGTGAGGTACACCTGTTTCCACACACAGACACACATGTACACATAATTAAAAAGAATTTTAAAAGTCCTTTGAAAAATTAGATGTCTTTTTCTTCATCGAGATCAGATATGCTTCCCCTTAATATTAGACTCTGACATTTCCATTGGGCTGCTTGTATTAAAAAGAAATTTTGTTGTTTGTTTTGTTTTTAAGACTAGAACTTACCATCTTCCTGCCTCAGCTTCCTTATTACAGGTTACAGGTATGTGCCACTATACTAGGCTAAGAAAAGTTGTTTTTTTTTTTAAATCAAGTTTATTTTACCTATAATAAATTTCATCATTTCTAAGTGAAATGAACTAAAATTCATTTAGTTTTGACAAACGTGCCCTGCTCTGTAACCACCCAACACAATCTTAGCAGGAGAAAGGAATCTTTTAAAGTCATGCTAATAAGTGGTTTAGCATATATGAATATTTATCACCTCCCCAATTACTCTCCTAAATTATTTTATTAATTGCCGGTTTTCCAATTGATTCTCTCATTTTTTTCCCCTCAAAATACAAAACAAGGCAGACCAGGAGTCAGCCCCTGTTTGGTGCCTCCGTGCTCAGGAACTCTGTATAGAGTGACTTCAGCCTGCCGTCCCTCTGACTCAGTGGAAGGGTGTGACCCTGTCCAGTCCTATGAAGAAAGCAAAGTCTGGAAATTGAATAACTTGACCAAGGTCAGGCAGCTGCTAAGAGGAAGATCTAGGGCTCACATCCAGGGCTGATTTCCACTTCCGTATTTTATCTGTCCCCAACAGCCACACCACAAAAAAAAAAAAAAAAAAAAAAGTCATTGTATCATCCGTGTCCTTCCCTAAACGCATACACTGCCTCAGTGTCTCAAAGGGCATTGAGGTGAAGGTTGGATCCACGCCCTCTGCCTCTCCCATACACAGACACCCCACCACTCCTCAGCTCTGACTTGAGCGAAGCTCCCAAGCACCCTCAAATCCACCCCAGGCTCCTTTGTCTAGTGAATTCTCTGGAGGGTTGCAATGTTACTAGATGAAAAGGCGGGCTTTAAGCAGAAGATAATGGACGATGTCACAGGTCTGCAAGAGTAGGCACCCACACTGGAGACCTCGGACAGGGCAGCCGCCTCAGTTACCACTCCTGCCAAAACAATAAGCCCCAACCCCCCGCTTAGAGTCAAATATTCATCTTCATAAACAGCTCATTGGGAAGGAGGGCTTAGCACCTTCAGTCCCAGAAATCTGTCCAACCTTCCATAGCCTGTGGACTCCCCCCGCCCCCACATGGTCATCTGCTTGTTTCCCTCTGTTCTTCAATCCAGCAGTCCCATTGTATCGGCTCTGTGTGCTCAAGTCCTAGACATCCACACCTCACAGAACTTCAGACTCTACCTGGGGTGCAGCTTACAGAACAGTAAGAGCCAATAATCAAGAGGATTCCAGATTTGGGAGGGGGGGCTTCCAGGAAGGAGGTGGGTGGGCAAAGCCTCGATGCCATCAGGTTCAGATGTCTGCCCAAAGTCTCTCTTAATTGCTTCCCGGACCTCACACCTGCCCCTTGCAGGAAGCCACCTCAGCAATTCTGTTCACTCCACACCTCACTCTGTGTAATATTTAATATTATTTAACATTTGTGAGCCCGGTACACCAGTGTCTGCAGATGGGACTCTACTCTGTAATATTTAATATTATTTAACATTTGTGAGCCCGGTACACCAGTGTCTACAGATGGGACTCCACCCACTGCCTCCATCCAGGCGGACGGCCGTATCTCATCCCAGAGAAAAACAGCGTCTCCCTCCCATAATCCTCAGACTTCAAGCAAGCTGACCACACATGGCCTTTCCAGTGTGCATACCAACACTGTGAGAAAGCAGTCACACCAGAGGGCGGGGCAAATGCGTGGCTGGGTCAGGAGGTGGCCCTCAGTGACTTTTTTTTGTGTGTGTGTCCTATATTTTTTGCCAACTTTCTGATCTGTTTTACATAATTCTTCTAATTAAAGTAAGTGTTTCGTGCAGCCCGTTGTCCCTGGGGTTCTGGCACTCTGCCCCACTGACCTGAGGACTCAGCCTGACTCACGGGGGAGGACTTGGAACACTCTTCAGGAGGGAGCCCGTAGCATTTGGAGCCCAGCAGGCCAGGGGAAGACAAGTGCTTGCCCTGGGCAGGCCCAGCCAGGTTACTCTGAGCTCCTGGGAGTGGGTGGGGATTAGGGATTTGGCTAGATTCTAGATTTTCCTAGAGCCCATGTAGGAAACCAGACCTTGTCCTGGACATAACGGCCCACATTTGCCCTCCTGACACTACTGAGGCTTAGACAGGGGCAGAGTTAAAGCTGGCTTTGGCTATGGAGCAAGACTGTCTCCAAACACTAAAGCAACAAAAAACACCAACCAGAACCCTGTAGCCAAAGTCCATCACCCTGCCAACCCTGCAGCCACCCCAGGAAGGAAGTGGGACTGGAGTCAAAGTTCCCAAGGACCCTGAGGTCCAAAGTATTGGATTCAGGCTAAGAACCCTAGAGACAAACTGGAAAGGCTCTTTCCCCGGCACAGGATGGGCAAGGATTCCTGGAGGAACACTGGTGAACTTGGCCAGGGCTGCTGAGGCCGCCCGTGTCACAAAGCATAGGGACCACAGTGAGATGAAGCTGCTTCCTGAGGCTGGTGGTGAGAACAGAGCCCCCACCCCTTCCAGGGGCTCAAAGAACAAAGGCTGCCATGTGTGTCCTTGGCTTCAAATACTGAAACTTTAAAAACCCCCTCCTGGGGACGCGGGTGTCTGATGTCATCTTTGCTGAGAGCCACTCGGCCGCACCATCTCCAGTTTCTAGGAACGTTTCTGTCACTCGTCACTTTCCAACACTTTAAATTTTAATTTTTCTATTATGGAGTCAGACAATGAGGATGACAGCGTAGGCCCCTCCCCCTCCCCATGCCTTATTCATGGACAGGAGGCATGGGTGTCAGAGGCAGAGAGCCTCCTGGGGCCCCAGCCTTGTGCCGTTCCTCCCGCAACCTCATGCCTCAGTTTCCCATCAGCTCCTCATCCCAAGTCTAGGGATCCGCCCCCACTCACGACATTCCTGGAATCAGTGCCCTCACCTCCTTCTGGGCACCCATTACCAGCTTCTGATTACCCAATCACCTCTGGGACTTGCTGCCCTCACCTGTCACGGACTGCACCCCTCAAAGCCTCTCGATGCTACACTGGTTCAAGGGCAGGCAGAGGCCTAGGGAAGGAGGCCACCCAGCACTGGCTTGCTTCCCTTAGGGTCACTGGCATGATGGAGTCAGGACAGGGCAGGGAGCCATGGCTGCTGGATCACAGAACTGGGACAAGTGACTCCGAATACATCCGTAGTTCAGTCCTTAGGTGGGGAACAGGAGAGGCTCTTTGTAGCCACCATAAGTGGTAGTCGCCTGAAGGGCAACACAGGTGCAGGAGCGAGGGGACCATGCTGATGTCCAGTCGGGTGGGACAGAACACTGCCGGCAACAGCGGTCCTGGGTGGCATGTGGCATCTATTACTGAGCTCTGCCTTGGTGACTGTGCTTGTCACCCTGTGTCATACCTACCTGCTTAATCACCTACTTTCTACCTGGGAGCCCCCTGAGGGATCAAAGCTCACCCAGTATTGAACCCACCAACCTGGATACACCATCGACGCAGAATAAGCGCTGAGTGAATGGCTGAAGGATGCATGCAGTAGGTACTCAATATGTGCTAGTGGATTCGCTAGACTCTAGTAGATTGTCTCTCATAGGCTCCACTCCAATCTCAACTCCACAGAGCCAAGGTACCACACAGCTCCCCTGCTGTGCTTCGGACCACGGGAAGGTGATGGTTTGGATCTCTCTCCAGTGGAAGACTGATCAGAGATAAAGCCCAAACTGGACTAGCTGAGAGATTGATACACCTCACTGCACGGCCAACTGATGGAGGAAGGTCATTGGTTAAAAAATAAAGAAACTGCTTGGCCCTCATAGGTTAGAACATAGGTGGGTGGAGTAAACAGAACAGTGTTGAGATAGGAGCGGCAGGGCTGCGTCCCAGGCACCTNGGTGACAGAGATGGTGAAGGGGAGACACTGAGAGAGGTGACAGAGATGGTGTTGAAGTAGGAGCGGTGGGGCTGCGTCCCCGGCACCCGGCCGCCCGCATGGCTAGGTTATGCCCCGAAATAATTACACGGAAACTATATTTTTTTAAACACTGCCTGGCCCATTATCTGTAGCCTCTTATTGGCTAGCTCTTACATATTGTTCTAACCCATTTCTAATATTCTGTGTAGCCCACGAGGTGGCTTACCAGGGAGGATCTTAACCTGCGTCTGTCTGGAGTGGGAGAACCATGGTGACTCCTTGACTCAGCTTCTTTCTCCCAGAATTCTGTTTACTCCACCCACCTAAGGGTTGGCCTATCAAGGGGCCTAGGCAGTTTCTTTATTAATAAGAAATCACTCCCACATCAGAACAGAATGCTGGGAGGAAGCGGAGGTGAGGTAAGACGCCTCAGAAAGACACATGCAGCTCATCTCCAGGGCAGACGCAATGAAGCTCCGACCCAAGATGGATGTAGGCTAGAATATTCCCAGTAAGCGCACCTTGGGGTGCTACACACATTAATAGAAATGGGCCAAGCAGTGTTTATATGAATACAGTTTGTGTGTTGTTATTTCAGGGCATAAGCTAGCAAGGTGACCAGGAGCTGGGGCAGCAGGAATGTGGCCCCAGCCCACACACCCACCTCTACTGCATGCTGGCTCCCTCTACCTTAGATACAGCAAAGCCGCAGTCCAGTGGCAGGTCCCATTTGTGTGACCTAAGATAGCCTGCTTTCCTTTCTAGATGAGGAAACTGAGGCAGGAGATGGAGGCCAGCTGGCTGGCGGGCACAGAGACGGAACCTGAGTACAAGTCTTCCCCAACATCATTGATACCGGGTATTCCCAGAGGCAGGGCACCACAGAACACAGAAAAGCATGCTGGGAGTTTTCAAGCATGATACAAGAGGTCATGGCCAGTGTTCACC
Source organism: Alexandromys fortis (assembly GCF_014885135.2). Taxonomy (NCBI): domain Eukaryota; kingdom Metazoa; phylum Chordata; class Mammalia; order Rodentia; family Cricetidae; genus Alexandromys; species Alexandromys fortis. The sequence goes on from NW_026067922.1 coordinate 11,893,369, forward strand.
TCACTGACTGGAACCTGTCCTGAGTATCCAGACTTTACCAAGTAGCCTTGAACAAAAGCTAGCTCACAGGTGCCATTCAGTTCTGAGATGCCAAGCTCTGGGGTTGGCAAGCATGAGACAAAACAGAATGTGCCCTATACCTGTCTCTCCCTGCGGCTCGGCACCTCTTCCTGCCTGCACTCAGTTGGGAATTCCTGGATGAACTATGAGGAATTAAGGCTCTCACAGCTGGGGACAAAGTCACTGGATAGCCTAGGTCAAGGCAGACTAGACATCTGACTCCCCAAATCTCCCTCAGCCACTTCCCCACATGTACCCTCAGGCACCGGCCAGTGACCCAACTGCTTATTTGTCCCCTCCTCCACCACGAAGGCACCGTGCCTGCTCTAGGCATGATGGGAAACAGATTGAAAGGAGCTGAAGTGAGGCAGCCAGGAAGGCAGTTACCTGGGTTGAAAGGAAGAGGACTTTGAGGGATAGGGGATCTGGGTTTGCTATGCAGCTCCCAGGGCTCTACAAAAGGCGAGGTGGCCGGATGCCAGCATCCTATTTGAGCCCCACCACTCCAAAGGCCTAACCCGGTCGTTTCTAGAAGATAAGTGGCCCAGGTAGACACCTGCACAATGAGAGTTGGTTTTTTTTCTTTCTTTCCAGGATGTCAAGAAGTAGCACATTTCAAGGACACCCTGGGGGTGGCCTAATGAGGACAGGCCTCCTTTTCTTAAAACTCTAAGTTGACCTCTTTGAATAACGAGCTCTTGCCTGGTTGAGTCTGTGCCTCCTTCTAGCTCATTTCAGCTTTCCCCAGAGGAGCTATTAATTATTATTTGATTAATAGGCAAATGGTGACGGCTTCCAAGGGACAAAGCTTATTCCCCCACTGTACTTAGGCTACCATCAGGCCCTGCCAGAAATCAGCTTGGGTGTTGGGAGCCCTGGGGAGAGAGTTACATTCTTCTGGTACTCATGAACTTGCTCTTGACCCAGGGCAAGTGTTCACAAGTGTTTCCAATGGGTTCCATTTATGAAGCAACCAGAAAGCCAGTGCCCCAACATAGCAGCACCAAGTGTCTATGTTCCCATCTCAAGCTGGTTATAGTTCCAAAGAGAAACATTGTTGCTGGGATAAGAGCTCCAAACGGAGACATTGTTGCAGGACCCAGAAGCGCCTCCTGGGACCTCCATATACTCTGTAGATACCTTGAGCCCAAGGAAAACCAGAGATTTCCTCAATAGCTGTTGGGCCCTGAAAGATAGGAGCCCTAAGACCGACAACTCCTGGAAGATTTGTCACAGAAATCAGGCCACAGATCCTGACTTTACACAGCAGACCTAAATGGCCCACTTCTTCCTAGTCCCACAGAGCGAGAGAGAGAGAGAGAGGTGCCTCTGGCTGCTGCAGCTACCATCAAAATGGCATTTTTAGTCTGCGTGGGCCCAGCAGTGTGACACACACTGGCCCGGTAATGTTGTGCCTGTTGGGATGCAGTCACAGTCTGGGTCCAGCCTGGTGCAGCAGAGTTCAGGGGTTTTTCCAGACTGGGGGTAAGCCACCAGCTGCTGCCAGCTTGTGAGATGTGCGTTTGGGAGAGCCACATAATGAGGGCCTTCCCCTGCTGTCTCCCCCTCCTCACTCGGTTTAGCTGTTGGCTGAGAAACCAAAGTCAGTTGTGGGGATGACTTCCAACAGATATAATCAAATAATCTATTCCTGGATTCTGCAAGTACTGAAATGTCGGTAATTCAATTCCTGAAATGTCATTTTGGAGCTGCGGGCACAGGAAGCACAGCGGCTCAGTAAACAGGCTCCTGTCGGGGTCCCCCTGCACACACTGACCTTCAGCCCCAGCCCGTGCGACCATGGATGGTCAAGGCCACAAGGTCCAAGGAACCCTTGGCACAGGATGAAGACTTCAAGGAGGGTGGCTAAATATTGGCCACGGTTCAGGAGGCATGCCAACCAAAAAGAATGTGACCCAAGTTCCAGGAAAGGAAACAGGCATGCCTAGAGGGTTGAGGACTCCTGCAGGGGTAGAGGTGGGGGTGGGGAGTGGAGGTGGGGGGTAGGTGGTGGCCAGTGGTGGTGGTGGTGGTGGTGGTGGTGAGTACAGGTAAGTGTCAAAGCTCAGCTTACTGTTTGGTTAGCAATGACAATTGTCACAGCTTTCACCAGCCCCTCCCCTTCACCACAGGGTTCACTGTGACATCAATTCCAAGGTCTTCTGTGGGACCTACCCAGGCACCATGGGGCTCTGCGACTTCTCTGGCACTTATATGGCAATTTTGGCCAAGTCTAACATTTACATCTAAATCTGCATGCAAGCTTATAGTGGTTATTAGTGTTTTACTTTTCAAGTTCCTTCTGGATATTCATGAGTTTTTTTTTTTTACAATAAGAATATTTAAGTTTAGTTTGAAAATGCTAATAAAATGCCTTTCCCAGAACCCCATGCCAGCTGCTCACACCCCATATAATTCTGCATCTAACTGTCAGGAGGTCAGTGTGTTCAGACATAGACCCTTCAGATGACAGCATATCAGAGAAGCAATTAGAACTCTCCTTCAGAAATGTCTCCTTCCCGTGCCTCAGGGGCACTGTTCAGTCCCTCTCCTGGCTTCCTCTGCCAGGTCCTTACCAGTCAATCACTGTGTGGCTCCCACACCCTCTCTTAGCACCAGCAAACAGCCTTATCCTCCCACACAGAAGGACCCTGCACCAACCTAGCACTGGCTGCTCCCATCCTAGCAAACTCCTGGGCATATGTAGATAAAGTCAAGGCTGCCCTGACTTTAGATCAGGCACCCCAATTGTGGGTATTTTCCCCTGAGCTGAAGGCTCTACTCTAAGACAGGTATGCTGGAAAATCACATCAAGCTAGGTTTGGTGAAGAAGCAAGAAGAAGTCAGGGCACCATGTAGTATAGGGAGCCTGGGACTGTGGGGACATGGGGACAGAATGCCCACGGCTCTTATAACTTGGGGTCAGAATACTCAGGGTTATCAGGACATGAGTTTCAGGAAGCTCAGGGCTCTGGACACAGGGGCTGTTGGGAGGACAAGTTCTGGAGTAGAGGACACTTGGAGCTTTCAGGATAAGGAAGCGTGGGAGTCTAGGGTTGTGGGTGCCATGGGGCAGGATTTGCAGGGTTGGAGATGCTAGGTGCTATTGGGAAAACTGGGGGGGGTGCTTAGGAATATGCTTAAGACTGGGGACTGAGGGTACCAGGACGCATGGGCTGTTCATACATATGAAGTAAAAGGCATCTGAGACTTGAGACACCCGGGCTGTTGAGGCAGGGGGCCGTAGGAGCTTAGAGCTGTGGGCACCCCCAATGCAGGATGCCCGGGACTATGGATACCCAGGGCTGCAGGCCTGCAGGGCGCATGGAACTGTGGGATCCTGGAGTTGCGAGCGCTCCAGATGTAGGTTAGCCAGAGAAGTCACAGCACTTGGTGAAGGTTCTCAGAGCTGGGGCACGAGGTGCAGAACCCCTGAAGTTGTTTCTATGAGAGCTGCTGAGGCTGGGTGGGGCAAAGACACATAGTAGACTATGGGGGAGAAACCAATCACAAAAGGGCCAGGCGTGGTAAGATCAGGTGTAGGACATCTCAGATGACCCCTGGGAATGGCTGTTAGTATGCCAGGCCATGGAAAGCTGTGAGTCCTTTTCTAGACCCAGGCAATGAGTACCTCTGTCATTTGGTATCTATCCTGGTCTATATGCAAGTCTAGCCTGAGCTCGATGAAAGGCTCACAGGACACAGAACACACCCAGCAAGAGAAAACATAGAGAGCCAGGGAGAGGAAAGGAATTCAGAACGCAGAGATCCTGACCTGGCTGCTGGACCAACCGTGCACCCCATATGAGCCGTCATGAGTCTCGCTCACTCATGAGGAGAGCACAGAAGGGCCCCTTTGCTCACAGTGGGAAGTCCAGGTGAGGACACCGGGTTAGCTACAGTGAGAACTTGGGTTAGTCAGCAGCTAAGAGAAGGCAAACACAGGGGCTGAAGAGAATCATACCCACCAGACGGTAAAGGGGCAGCCACCCTGGGATTCGGCCCCCAGAAAGAGCCCCTTGAGGGGAAATTTACTTATCTTCACCTGTTCCAACAGCAGATACACACACACACACACACACACACACACACACACACGCACGCACGCGCACGCACGCACGCATGCACACGCACGCACGCACACGCACGCACGCACACGCACGCACGCACACGCACGCACGCACACGCACGCACGCACACCCCAACTCTGTCAGCCCTATCCTACCCGATGGGGCTCACAGCAGGGCCATCCTACCCCAGGACCCACTGAGATGACCAAGAGCCCTGCTGCCTGAGGACCCCACATCAGACTGGAGCCAGAGGACGCAGACCCCTGGAGACCTCATTCCTCCCTGTGTAGACAATCTGGCTAAATCCCAGAACTCAGCATGAAAGGCTAAGACACCAAGAAACCCCTGCCACCCTGCGGCTGGGGCTTGGGGTCTTTTTCAAGTTATGTTCAGCGGAATCAGGCCATCTGCTGCCTATCTGGTGGCACCTGGGTGACGTCAGAGAATCACCGAGAAGGCGGTAACAGGTGCTGGGGGCTTGGTTCCTCTCCAAGGAGGGAAGGATGCGAGGAGTCACTTAAGGTGAGGCGGCATGGGGGGGGGATGTGAGGTGGCATGGGGTTGACGCAGCGTGGGGGGGGTGAGGTGGCATGGAGCGAGGAGGACTTTTTTTTACAGTGGAAAGGAGTCCCACCAGCCATTTTCCTGGAACTTACCCATTGGCCTCCTGAATAAGCCCACAAAGCCCCAGCCTTTACCTCTGGACCACAACATTCCAGCAACTGGGCTACATCATCCCCTCCCTTCCCTGACATCCCAGAACACCCAGGAGGGCAGGAGGGTGTTGGCCTAATCCCTGTGTACCTAGCTTGAAGCCTTTCCTTCACGCTCAGAAAGTCACCTTGATAGGAGCCAGCCTGTGAGCCCCAGGCCCAACCCCCACACCTGCTCGGATGTACACCAAGCAGGATACAGTTCGTGGCTCTGCTCTGTGCTCTCTTCATCTTGGGTGCTGGGAGTCTATTCCCAGGAAGGACAGAGGATCCACTTCTAGGCGAGGCACCCTTGAGGATCTAATGCAGTCTCCTTACTCCTGCAGAGGGCCTGCCCTGTGACCCTGGCCTGGCATCTTCCCCAGGAAACTTTCCCACATCCTGGCACCCTGAGTCACCGGGTCCTGCCCATCATTTCATAAGCCCAGTATAGATATCACTCACCCAGGTCACACAGGGAGCCAGCCTTGAGGCATTATATGTTCCGTACACCCTAGGTGACCCCAACAGACAGCAAACAGGAAAGGGGTGACAATCTGTTTAACAGACAAGAGGATCAAGGTCCAGAAGTAGGAATTCATTAGCCACAGCCCCACGGGGCAACAAGGAGAGTAAACAAGTCCTTTGACCTGGCCAAGGGTGTCCAAGCTGCAACTGACCTCTCCAAATAAAGATTCCCAGGGCTGGAGGATTGCTCAGTGGTTGGGAGTAGGAACTGTTCAAGAGAACCCAAGTTCAATTCCCAGTGACCATGCTAGGGAGCTCGCAACTGTGCCCAAGTCCAGCTCTAGGGGATCTGAGGACACTGTACTCGTGTGTACAACACACACACATACACACACACACACAAATGCATGCACATATACTCATAACTTAAAAAATAGTAAAATTTTTTTTTGTTTTGCTTTTTCAGACAGGGTTTTTCTGTGTAGTCTTGTCTTTCCTAGAACTTGCTTTGTAGACCCGGCTGAGATTAAAGGTGTGTGCTACCAAACCCAGTTAAAATAAAATATTCTTAAATGAAGGATTTGGGCTAATCGGAACACTTCATAAGTCTGGGAGGATTAACTTTGTACCGTACTCCTCAGCACACTCCTTCTCCCAACTCTTCTCTCCCTAGCACCCTGCCCCCCAAGCCCTCTGCTGCTCTGTACTGGAAAGCCACATCAGGGGGTGCAGGTGGCAATGTGTTAATACAGTTCCCGAGGAACCCATTCCAGAAACTCCTAAGCAAGGCTAACGGAATCTCAGAGTCATCAGAATGGCTGATGTAAGTGGGCTAGAGGGTAACCCCAAGACTTCTGCCCACTCATCCATCTACAGATCACCCCAAGTCCTAAACACCTCCCTTGCCATGATGTCACATGACCACAGAGGGGTCAGACTGCAAAGGGGACCACAACTCTCGATATTACATTTGGAAAAGTAAAAGGCCCAACATACCAAAGCACTCTTCAGAGTGTTGGAATTAAACAAACAAATAAACCAAAAAAAAAAAAAAAAAAAAAAAACAACAACCATAGAAGGGCTGTGTGACTGGGAAACCAGCTCCCCTGATTTCCCCATGATGCATAGGGCCCTGAAGCCCCTCCCTGCCCAGGAGCCCTCTGACTCATACCCTTTAAGACAGACCACCATAAGTATGCCCAAGCCCTGGCTCAAACCTCCTTATCCCTTGGTGGCTTGGCCAAAAGACATCAGGCAGCCAGCAGCTTCAGAGTCTGGGTTGGAGAAGGGGCAGGAAACCTGCTGTAAAGAAACCATCTTCATACAAGAGCGAAGCCCGCTGACCCCTGCAGACAAGCGTAGGGACTGACTGTTCCCACTCAGGCTGCACAGCCAGTGGCAGTTCTGAACGTTCAGGGCTGGACACAGAGCAGGCTCCTTCGTCATGGTCACCTCCCCAATGAATGAAAGCTGCAAGCCAGAGGCAGGGGCATGATGGGAAAGCCCCCCGCCCCATTCTCTCCTCCTCTAGTATTTCACCCATCCTGTGTGTGTGTGTCCACGGAAACAGACACCAAGGAACTTGAGGCTTGGCCTCTTGGGGAACCAGGACTCTGGCATTAAAGGCTTTGCTTGCTACCATCTTCTTGTCCCCATATGTTCTGGCTGATAACCTGGAGTACTGGGTCCTCCCTGTCTGATCCCAGCACTAACTCCAAGAATCACTCAAGTTTGAAGGCAGGACGGGTCCAGTCTGAGGATGGGATATTCCAGATCTTTCTCTGGAATTCCTCCCTTCCAATTATTTGAAGGCCATTAGGAACACAGATTGAAATTCTAGGAAAAGGTCAGGGAGTGTAGCCCAGTCGGCAGAATGCTCAGGGCTCACCCACCCTCCAGCACCAGGTGTGCTGATCCACGTCTGTACTCCTAGCAGTCAGGCGGTAGAGGTCGGTGGGTCAGAGGTTCAAAGCCATCTTTAGCTACACAGAGAATCCAAGGCCAGTCTGGGCTACATGAGACCCCGTGAAGAAAGAAAAAAGGACAAACAAAAAGGCAGGGAAGGAAGGAAGGAAGGAAGGAAGGAAGGAAGGAAGGAAGGAAGGAAGGAAGGAAGGAAGGAAGGAAGGAAGGAAGGAAGGAAGGGGTTTTATGCCTTGGTGGCTTCTTCACTATACGGTAGACCCAAACTGAAAGCCAGTTGGTTTCCACCACCTCTCTGGCTAACCCCTGTTCTGTTACTAACCAAGGTCACCCTGTGAACTGATTACCATTAAGGGCCTGTGGAAAACCTTGAAGCACCATGCTGTGCTAGTGTGCTGTACCCTGGGGCAGTCCCCCACAGTCAGCCTCCCTGGTCCTGGCACCATGCTGTGCCAGTGCGCTGTGCCCTGGGACAGTCCCTCACAGTCACTTTAGCCTACAGTCTGGGTAGGCTCCAAGATGGCAGGACTCATATCTGCTCATGGCATGCCCTTGCAGTGAGGGATCTACCAACTCAAGGCGAAGCCTGGCATCATGAGGTGTCTGCTGGCCCCATCCTGCCTGGTGAGTAAGCCTAGGGCGGTAAAGAATGCCCACAGATACATGGGAGAAACGGGGAGAGAGAGGCCATGAGCCAGGCACCTAAAGACACTTTCTCTGGGAACAAAGCCAGCACCTTTCACCTTCTCATTCTCTACTTAAGAACTGCCTGCCTGGTGGACCCAGCCAGCCCTGCCGATCATACATCCAGAGAGCACAGAGGCTCCTCCCACCTCCCCATGCCACCTGCACACAGCTGTTCACCATGAGACTACTCCATGGTTACTAGGAAATTCCAAGGATAGTCTCCTCCTCACTGTCAATCCCCACCCCCCTGTTCTCCATGAAGAAACAGGGCTGTCTCAACACCCTGCTGGCACTATACACCCATTTTCTACTGACCAAGCTGAGGCCATCGGCATTCAGCAGTGGTAGCCATGTTCCAGGCTACAAACGGGGCCTGCGCATGCTCCTCCTATCTAGCATTTACTCTTCTTCTAAGGAAAGAGGAGGCCCCTTCTCAGGGATGCCTAACCACGAGGCATCAAGGTGGGTCAGGTGTAAATTTGGAGGGAGTCTCCAGGCAGGGTGAGCTTCAGTACATTTCAGAGTCTGTCCAGGAGCAACAGGGCCCTAGGCCACAGCCAGGGTCCTGCACAAGTGAACAGCTCTCTCCTATGCCTCTCCAGCCCTCCCAACTGCTCCTTTATAATTCCCCTCTCCTGCCAAGACACACCTTTTTCTGCACAGAGGGCTGCTGTTTCATAGGAAGCTAGTCTTATTGTTAGCGATGCTGGGAATGGGGTGAGGAAGGAGGGAAAGCACGATCTCTTGATTTTCTTCTCCAAACATCAGGCGGAGAAAACAAACGGGGGTAAATAACATTGTTCTGCGAACAGCTCAGAGGAGTGGGAAGGAGACATGGGGAGCGGGAAGGAAGCAGCGTCGTGATGTTTAGAACACTGGCTTCTTGCTGGCTGATCTAATAAAGATATGGAGGCATCTCCACTCTTGCTAGCGTGTTTTAGAAGACACGTCATCACGGATGTTTGAACCAGAGAGGATCCTGAGGGTACTGAACCTCGGGGGTCCTCCCTTTGGTAGCCCTGCAGGGTTACTCAGCGACATTTGCCATATATAGCCTTCTGGCCAGATGACACACGGGCCACATGTCACTCAGCTCCCAACGCAGAAAAAGGTACAAGATAAGGAAACATGGGGAAATAGGCACATGAGAAAGAAAAGCCAGGGGTTTGGGAATTTGGCCAGGTGACTATTACCTGCCATTGTTGGCCTGGTCTTGGTCTTCCCTTCCATTCCACCTTGACCTTGAATACAAAGATGTTATTGTTGGACTGGGTAGCACTGGCTCTTCTCTGCCACCATGATTGATTGATCGATTGATTGATTGAGATTGGTTTCTACATTGCTCAGACTGGTCAACCAATGCCCAACCCACTTTTTCAGACAGCTGACATATCCCTTCAAAGTTTGCTTTCTCATTGACCAGTGCAAATCAAAAATTACTAAAGGAACCAACCCTCTCCGATGACTCTGCTAGTGTCACATGTAAGGAACAGGATTCACTATTAAAGAGCACCCTAGCTGGCAGGGATGCAGATTTTCTCTGCTATGATGCACAGAAGGCCCTAATGATTGACACCTGCTGGTGAAACAATAGGTGAAGCTCCTTCCCCCTACCCCCCCAGCGCCTACACTGACCAGTTGCTGGGGTTCTCCTGAGGCTCAGACACCCAGAGATGATCTTCGGGGATGGCTGCAGCTGCTGAGGAAGTTTACAGGCCTGGATCTCGCCCCAGCTTGCAAAGCCTTGACCGCTAACTGAGATGAGGTCACCAAGTACCAAGACAACTAGTTTGGATCCTCGACACAAGCCCCACTGGGAGACCAGCCCAAGAGGAACGCTAAAGAGATCTAGGACTGGGGTGTAACACTGTAGCGAGATGAATGTGGACACAAGGTTCCTTCTGAGGGAAGAAAGGAAGGTCCCGGGCAGGCTGAAGGGAAGACACGGAAGGAAACCTCTTCCCGCTGGAGTGTGAGCTGAGGAAAGAAAAGGATGAGTGGAAACAGAGCTCCTGTGCTAAGTCCTTGAAGGTTTTCAACAATCTCCTGTGTTGGTCAATCTTCACCGTCAACTTGACTGAGTTTAGAACTGCCTAGGAGACAAGCCCCTGGGCAAGTGTCTAGGAGGCTGCTCCCAAAGAGGTTTTACTGAAGAGGGGTGCTTCACTCCAAATGTGGGCTGCACCATCCCACGACCTAGAGCCACGTTCTTCTTTAAGCGGCTTTTGTAAACATCTTGCCAGTGCAACGACAAAAGCCCACGTTTTTGTGAGGGTCTTTTGCGACTCCATCTAAGAGCTCCCTGCATAGTCCAGATACAAGTCCAGCATCCTTGAGCCTCGGCAGCCTGGTTATTCCTCTCTTCGCCTTCCCGATGGCATCCTTTGAAGCACAGCTATTTGCCTGTGTTTTCTTTGGATGTTGTTCTTTCCTATGTAAGCAGGGATGGCTCAATTCAAGGTCAAGTCTGGGTTCATTTACCTCCTAAGAGTGTTCTAGTTTTACTTATTATATGTAGGTTTGGGGTATATTTTGAGTTAATTCTTTTATACAGCATGAAATGGAGTCCAACCTTATTTTTTTTTTCAGACTTTGCAATTCTGATCCTCCTGCCTCCACCTTCCAAGCTCTAGGATTACAGGGATGTGCTACCAAGCCTGGTACATGAGGGGCTGAGGTTCAAATCCAGAGCCTTGTGCACGCAAGGCAAGCACTCGCCACACCCCAGGGCCTACCTTTTCCTTTTTAAAGGATGAAGGTCAAGCATTCTAGGCTAGGCTGGCCTAGAACTCATGGCAATCTTCCTGTCTCAGCTGCCCAAGGACCAGAATTATAGACATGAGTCACACACCATGCCTGGCTTGTTATTACTTTTAGAGTAGTGGAAAACCATGATAAAATTTCTTTTTTAAGATTTGCATTCCATTCTGACACAGTAATATTGGGAAGAAATTCAGTAACACCCATTGCAATGGCCTGCAGCATCATGGGAGCCAAGAAAATTCCTGGGTGCTGGAACAGCAAAATACAAAGGAAACATTAGAGGGCGACCGACTGAGCGTCCATCCAGGGCAGGGCTGCTCTCAGCGGGAGTTAATCAGTGCTGAAACAGATTCCTTCATTTGCCTGAAATTTGGGTAGGCCCTTCATGGACCTCTGTGGTCCAGCTGCTGGGGACTTCACAGTGAGCTTTTGGCAAAGATGCTGGGCTACTAGACCAAACAGGCGTGAGCCACATCACACCACACACATCCGATTTCCTGGGAGACGGCCAAAACCAGATGACTTTAAAAAGAAACGCAATGTTGCTGCTTAGAGTGTATAAAATTGCTGGCTCCAAGTCTGTCTCGCTGGCTCTTAATCCTTAGCCTTCCTTTTTCCATCCCCAGCACAGGCGAGGCTTACGGCAGGCATCTAGTAACCGAATCAAGGCACGAAGGAACACATACCTGCGTGCCGGGCTCTGAGGTAGTCCTAACACTGTCCTTCCCTCCCTGGCCACGTGACTACTTTCAAAAAGGGTCTGAAATGGTCTGCTGCGCCGAGCCTTGGGTTGTGTGAATCCTGGGGATGAAGAGGCATAGGTGTGATGCAGGTGATGGCGGAGAGAGGAGGAACCCAGGGATTAGAAGTTGATGTGTCCATGTTGGGGGTCAGGTGCCTGGTGGAGTCATACCACAAAGGAGGTCTGGGGGATTCCAGGCCTTCTCCCCCAAGTGCAGGATAATTAGTCAGATGACAGACATGTGCTCATACCTGGGAACATAGGGGCCAGTAGAAGGTTCGAGAGAGTCTGGGGGAGCCTGCAAGAGCAGGTGTATCCCCCCTTGGGGATGGTGCCCACCCCTTGCAATCACGTCCTGGAAGCCCCGAGTGACAGGAGCCACTTCGAAAGAAGAGTTAGTCGGTCAGTGGACATAGAGTTTTTATCATTTTGGTTGTGAGTCTAGTTTTTAACTGGCCCTGGCACAGAGGTTTTAAACTGGGTTTCCTCTTCCCTGCCACTGTCTCCAACACCCTTTGGTCCACACTTGGGACCCAAGCTTGGAATATGTGTGTGTGTGTGGGGGGGGGTAATGTGATGGGAACCACAGTGAAGCAAAGAGAGGCACATTTCACTCACGAAACCCTTATGATTCACGTCTTCCGGGTCCCACTTCCACTGCGGGCCCAACACAGCCGCGTGACAAAACAAGGAAATACAAAGTCCTGGAGGACATTCGTCCAGTGCCCAGACCCGAGGAGCAGGCATCATCCTTTTCCCCAGGTGGCACCTGAACTACCCACGAGGGCCGAACTCACCCGAGTGGCGTCTACCGCCAGTAGCGCCCAGAAGGGTGAGTGAGGGTTTGGGAGACTTCTGAGTGTTTACTGCTACAGTGTTCCTCTGAGGAGGATAAACAGCTTGCAGCATCCTGCAAGCCAAAGGTGGGTGGGGTGCAGGGAGCAGGAGAACACGTGTTTCAACTCTCCCATCTGCAAGAGGGCCTGAGCCCCACCAGAAGGAGGGAGGAGGGAGTAGGGAGGAGAGAGGGGAGGAGGCCGGGCTGTCTAGGGAGTAGGATGAGGGCTGCAATGAAAACAGAAA
>NW_026067922.1:11905883-11917828 GCF_014885135.2 Alexandromys fortis
GGGGGGGGGGGGGGGGGGGGGGGGGGGGGGGGGGGGGGGCACGACTGAGTGCTGGTTTTATCTCGTGTCAGGGTGGAAACACGCCCAGGCCTTCCATGCTAGCTAGCATTTGCCAACACAAGGACATACCACTGGTTCCAGTCTGAGGCAATTGACTGGCTAGTTGCCCAATTGTACAGCCCGTTCACACCCTGACTGGCTCCTGATACGGGTCGACTCCAAGCTCCTCGGAGGTTTGTTTTCGCTGAAGTGGCCAAGCGGACAGAATTGGCACTCTTTGGGGTGGAGGTGGAAACAGGCAGACATGTTCAAATTTGGTGATGAGGAACCGCCTCCCCAGGGATCCAGAGCCAGCCCTGAATAGGCCTGTGGGCTTCAAGAGCCTGAAGCAGGCCGGGTCTGACCCCTTCTACCTTCTCCTGCCATGTCCTCAGGGCCTTCTGGCGTGGCGTGAGCTACAGTTGGCCTTTCTGTCCACATTACCGATCCGCACTACTCTTCTGACCCACCTCCCTATAAAAGGGACAAAGACAGCCAGGTGGGTGCCAGGCCTGTTCTGGAAGAATCCAGAGACCCGAGGACACCAAGGCATTACATACAAGCTTTGGCTGGCTGTCACACAGGCCCAGACACTGTCAGATGTGCCCACAGACTCAAACTTTCATTTATTTCCAAATTATCCCTCGTGCTTTGGCTATATATATCATCTATGTACCCAGAGTACACAGAAAAGACTCCAAAACATAGCAAAACATTCCCAGAGGATGTTGCTTTTGGTTGTGTGTGTGTGTGTGTGTGTGTGTGTGTGAGAGAGAGAGAGAGAGAGAGAGCACGCGTATGAACATGCACACACGTGAGAAAATGTGAGAGAGAGAGAGAGCCTACAATGTGCAGTGTGAGAAGTCTCCTTCATTTCATTATAAAAGATTCCTGAGCCACCAGATGGTACAGTGGGGGCTGTGGATGCCCGGGTCACTTTTCTCATTTCTTTGCACAGGGCTCCATTTCAGGGCTTGAAAGAGTGACATCCAAGACGCTATTCCACAATTCCACTAAGACAATGATGGGGCGACTTCAGGAACTCGGCTTGCTTTTGCTCTTGCTCCACTGAGCAGATGTGTGCCCTTTCTCACTTCCTGAATAAATAGGCCCCAGGCTAATCCCAAGGCACCTGGTAGCACTTTGGGTTCCCGTATCACCAAAGGTCTGACCAGGTGGGGCCTGAGATCCAGGTTCTGTTATATAATTAGTCCTGGTTCAGAGTTATCACCACCCCCTCTGTGACAGCTTAGCTTGTTCCAAGATGGCAAAGCTCGGGTCAACATCAAAGACTATGTCCCTGGTGCTCTGTGCAGGAACAGGCACCCGGGAGATGAAAGCCACAAGGTTCACAGTGACATTCAGTCATCCATGTGGCTTAGCCGCCCAGTCTGCATTTGGTTTAGCTTTCAAAGGGGGAAGTTTCATCGAGGTCCTACACAGCTCAACTGGTTAAAAAACAATGGGCTCTCAGTTCCACGTAGGATCCTCCAAGCAAGATGCACCTTGCAGGATGCTATCTAGATACAGGATGCCCCATGCAGGCGCTCCTTGCAGGATGCTATCTAGATGCAGGATGCCCCATGCAGGCGCTCCTTGCAGGATGCTATCTAGATGCAGGATGCCCCATGCAGAAGCTCCTTGCAGGATGCTATCTAGATGCAGGATGCTCCATGCAGATGCACCTTGCAGGATGCTATCTAGATGCAAGATGCCCCATGCAGACACTCCTTGCAGGATGTTATCTAGATGCAAGATGCCCCATGTAGACGCTCCTTGCAGAATGCTATCTAGATGCAGGATGCCCCATGCAGACACTCCTTGCAGGATGCTATCTAGATGCAGGATGCTATCTAGATACAGGATGCTCCATGCAGATGCACCTTGCAGGATGTACCACACAGCCTCCCTATGGAGAACCAGTTCGGTGTGCCCATAAGCAGAGCAGTGCAGGTCTCCAAGAGGACCACGGTGGTGGTGGGGAGAGCCTTGTACAGAAACCATGTGCTGAGGAAGAGCACAGCCAACCGTGCGCTCAGCCCTGAAGATAGACCATTCTTCCTCCTGCTCCAGCCTCCCCCCAGCCCCCACCTCTCTCAGTTAATCCCTTCAGGGAGCAGCAGGAGGATTTTGTCACTAGATATCCATGTCAAAAACAAATCAAAACAAACAAACAAAAACAAAAATAAAAAACCCTTTGTGAGAACTGGGTTCACTTCTGTCCTTCAACTTTAGTTCAGTACAGCTCCAGCTGACCCTGTGGACCCAGCATTAGGCATAGGCATATCTGTGGCCAAAGACAGCGGAAGCTTAAAAACCCACTTAGCATCTCGGGGCAGGAAAAGGTGCCGTCCGTTCTTTGCGTGCCGTTCTGAATTGCCACCAGGTTGTCTTGACCCCCAAAGAAAGCCATGACAGGAGGATGGGCCTTTCAGTCAAAGGGTAGAAGAAGGGGGATATATAACTTGAGGGTGTTACCAGGGCAGGAAGGGCCTCTGTGTGAAGCTAGGTTAGGTGTGCTAGAGGAAAGGGAAGTCTCTGGCAGGGAAGACACAAAGGTCGGCGAGGGACAAATCAGGTGGCCAGGGAGCAAACACTCTCCTTTTAAAACTGGCGCCACTCAGCAGGTATGAGCACAGGCTGCTCCTGCAGAGGCCCTGATGCAGGTTTCCAGAACCCACCCCAGGCAGCTCACAAGCTCTGCCTGTAACTCAGTTCCAAGGGATCTTAACTCCTCCTCTGGGCCTCTGAGGGCACTGCACTCAACTGCACGTGTGCACATTTCCCCCTCCCCATGCACATATAATTAAAAAATAAAATAGGACTGGAAAGAGCTCAACAGTTATAAGCACTTACTGCTTGGGGTGCTTTGAGAGAGAATGGTCTCGGGAGGGAGTGGTACCATTGACAGGTGTGGAGGAAGTGTGTCACTGTGGGCGCAGGCTTTGACTCTCAGATACGCTCAAGCCATGCCCAGTGTGACAGTTCACCCACCTCCTGTGGCCTTCGGATCAAGGTGGAGAACTTTCAGATACCTCTCCAAAGCCACATCTGACGGCACGCTGCCTTGCTTCTCACCATGACACCAATGGACTAAACCTCTGAACTGTAAACCAGCCCCAATGAGACAAACGGTTTCCTTTATAAGAGCTGTCACGGTCACGGCGAATGAAACCCTAACTGCAATACTGATCTTGCAGAAGACCCAAGTTTGGTTCCTGGCACCCCTATCAGGCAGCTCACAACTGCCTGTAACCCCCGTTCTAGAGAAATCTAATAGCTCTGGCCTCTGTAAGCACCTACACTCACAAATGCGCACACACACCCACAGAGATATAATCAAAACAAATCTTAAAATTCTCAGATCTTCTTTAAGAAACCCCCGCCCCACACTCTTCCTTCTCTTCCTCCTCCTCCCTCTTCTGTTACTCTCCCTCCTCCACCTCTTCCTCCCCCCACTTCCTTTCTTCCCTTCTTTCTGGTCCTTGCTTTGACTGGAGACGACAGCTGTCCCGATCACTACAGAAAGGCAATCCTTCTGCCTAGTGGGATTCCCAGCCGGAGAGGTAGCATCCTGAGGAAGTCAGCACCTCGGTATTAAACTGACTTTAGCTGAGGTCCGTTTGAACTGTTCCCAAGTTGCGGCATCCAGCCCAGTCAGACACTTGGGGCCCCTTGCCTCAGCAGCCTGCCCACTTTGAAGATAGCAAGATTTCTCAACTGCAGAGGGCAAAGCAGAGCTGAGCTGAGCCCGCCTAGCAGGCAGAGGGGAAGTGCAGATTTACCTAAGAAGGCCAGTAGTGAAACCTGGCAGCCCACACAGCCCAGGGGTGGCTTCCTGAACTTCTCAGGTCGCAGGGAAGTCTGTGGCCCCAGAAAAGGAGCGCACGAATGTTTAGCAACCACGACTGCAGTCATTTCGATACCAGGACAGCACAACCCAGGCTGATCACACTGGCTTCAGTATGGCTGGCTCCATACAGACACGTGGTCACAGTGGCTTCCAGGGTGCAAGGAGCCGAGGGCTGGAAGCAGAGCATCGCCCACACTCGTGGCTACACGAAGGGCAGTTCTTGCCTCAGCGTGGCAGGCAAGATTTCCATGCTGAGCCTCAGGCCAGCCGTCAAAGGCAAGGCAGCCCACCTCTCTTCACTTCCACAGCACGGCCTGTCTCGAAGACGGGGGTGGGGAAAACCCCTGAGCAGAGAGACCAATGCTACTCCCAGACCACACAGCCTTGGATTCCAGCCTCAGAACAGAGACTTTTGCATGGCGGCAGGAACGAACTGTACCTCCCCTCACTCGGAAAGTTGGGGAGGGAGACCAAACAAAACCCGAGAAGAGATTGATGGCGCTCACAAAAAGGCATGCCTTGAGCCAATCTCAAGGTCCCGGCACACTAGCACATATTGTTCCTGGTGCCTGGAACACACTCAGCTGAGCCCCTCCCATGTCAACATGGTGATGTCCTGAGCAGTCCAGAGCCTTCTTCAGCAGGAACTTTTCCCCCATGCTCCACGCTGGTGACTCTGTTCTGGGCCCTGTCATATACACATGCCCTCTCCCGTTGGCTAAGCCAAGAAGGCTAAGGATTAAGTCTTGTTTGGACAGTGTCCAGGAGCTGGGACTGGCCAGTCTTGACTGACGGCAAGGCAGACCTGCCCAGATCATGTAGAGGCTCCAATATGAGGCCCCACCCCAGCCAGCACTCACTCAATCTATGCCAAGTTCTCGATGTTTCTTAGCAATGAAAAAACTGTCTCTAATCCTACACAACCCCTTCCAACCGCGGGATGCTACAATAAGGGACCCCTCAGCTCCACTCCTTGAGGCTTTGGGAGGGTCCACGTGTCAGGAAGAATTTCTGCTTCAAGACACTCCCCTCCCCTCCCGAACCTCCCAACTTCATCATGGCCAAGTCCGAACCCAAGGAACCCCATGGTACCCAGTGGTCTGTGCCATGACTTCTATTACAAATATGGACCTGGGGGTTGTTGGAGACACTGTCCAGGACAGCTTGTTTGAAGCAGGGCCCCTAGAGAACCTGTCCCTAGTATGTGAAGAGGTCCTTGGCTTGCTGCAACAGGTCATATAATTTATTCCAATCTACTGCACATCGATGCCAAGTCTAGAGTCTAGACCAGATGCTGTGCTAGGAGAGGAAAAAGTGGGACGGCTTAACCCAGAGGAGTAAGTCCAGGCCTGGGACAGGGGTGGAATGATAAGGAGAGCTCTGATTTTCCAGGGGTCTGGGACCACACAGAATGTGGGGACAGGGAGATAAGGACCTGGAGAGAGGTGAGCCAGCATCTAAAAGGCCATCACTGTAGGAAGTAGTGGGGGGGGGGGCAGCGCTCTGGCCTGTGTGAGACTTCATCCATTCCATCTAGACTGTGTCCCCAGCTCAGTCCCCTCCACACCTTATCCTCCTATACCCAGGGAGTAAGCCAGTGCCCGCTGCTGCTGACCTCCGAGCCGCCCTCTGCCATGGTAAAGGGCATTCTGAGTCACCTGGTATGCAAAGCACGTTAACAACTGGAACATTCCCCTAGCGCCTTCTGGAAACACCAGGCTTAAGTCCTTGTCACAACTTCTAGCCTCGAGTCTACGATGTCCTGCCTCATCTTCCATGGCCTGGGTCCCAAGCTACACTGAGGACAGTCAGCACAAGAACATTTGTTCCCTCCTGTTCACGTCAGGACACCTGGCTCACAGAGACTAGGAAATTCTACAATCCCCCTCAGTTGGTTAAGAGCTCAGCTGTAGCCACGATTCCCTGACGGGCTTCTGGAAGGAGCTTGGAGGGGAGAGGGTTAGCCACTCCCCATTTCATTCCCAAATATCAGCGATGTAAAGAGGAGGGTGGTAGGAAGTCACTGTATGTGACTGTGGGCACACGTGCGCATGCACGCGCGCGCACACACACACACACACACACACACACACACACACACACACACACACACACACACACGATGTGCTGACTAGTTTTATGTCAACTTGACACAATCTGTAGAGTCATAACAGAGGAGGGAGCCTTAGTTGAGAAATTGCCTTCCCAAGAACTAGCCAAAGGCAAGCCTGTAGGGCATTTTCTCAATTAGTGATCAATGGGAGAGGGCCCAGCACAAGATGGGTGGTGCTTGGGTCCCACAGAGAAGCAGCTGAGCAAGCCCTGAGAGAGAGCCAGTAAGCAACTCCCCTCCACGGCCTCTACATCAGCTCCTGTCTTTAGGTTCCTGCCTGGTTTGAGGTCCTAGCTTAGGTTCCCTCAAGGAGCCAGGATTCAAGATATGTACGCCAAACCCTTTCCGGGTTTGGTTTTGCTTTTGGTCATGGTGTTTCACCACAGCAATAGTAACCCTAACTAAGGCACAAACATACACACGCAAATGCAAAAACACAAAAACTTTGTTTTTGTAGTACAAGAAAAACATCTTAATCTGAGCTTAACCAAGAACACCCCACATCACGAGACAAAGGAAACTGCTCCCCTCTTAAAACCTGGCAGGAGCCCCAGGGCCTCTGACGCTCCAACAGCAGGAAGGCCCAACAGTTAGTCACCTCAGGAGGCTTGTGAGCCCCAGGGACTGCTCCTCAGGACCTGTTGCTAAGCTCTGCCATGCACAGGGTGAGCAAACGGATTCTGAGACCTGCTGAGTTCTCAACCTGGGGGTCGAACAACCCCTTCATGGGGGTCACGTATGAGAAACCCTGCACGTCAGATATCTACATTATGACTTACAACAGCAGCAAAATTACAAGTATGAAATAGCCGTGAAAATAATCACAGGGGCGGGTCACTACCACACGAGGAACTGTATTAAAGGGTTGTAGCGTTAGGAAGATTGAGAACTACTTGAGCTAAGGCCTGATTTCCCTTAAAACACAGAGACAGGGCAGTGGTGACACACGCCTTTAAACCCAGCACCAGGGAGGCAGAGGCAGATCTCTGGGAGTCTGAGGCCAGCCTGCTCTATGTAGTGAGTTTCAGGCAAGCCAGGGCTACATAGTTAGACTCTGTCTCAAAAAAACATTTTGTTCCATAAAGATTTCAAGATACAGAAACCCGTATGAGACACGGCTTTTAGCACCCAGTGCCCTGTCCCCAGGTATCGCAACTGAGCCCTCATTTGCACACTGTCCTGTGCAGTGCTTCTAAAGAACTTGTCACAGACAGCCCATCCCTCACTGGCAGCTGCTTCAGCAAGTCCTAGAGTTGCCTGGACAATTAAATGTGCTAATACATCCTCGGGTGCCAGGAGCAGGCATGCAGGAGGCATTCAGCAAGCTTTTTGTATTCTCCTCGCTGTTACCGCACCTATGAGCCAATATCGACCCTGCCCCCTGCTGCGGATCTCTGGCTGCCTGGGGCTCTGCTGTGGAACCACTTTCTGGTCCCTTATCAAGCAGAGACAGCACTGATTGACTGAGCTGCTTCAAGTGAGACACATGGGAGTGAGACAAGCTCTCTGTGACCACAGCTCCAAGCAGGCTGGGTCAAAGGGTCCTGCAAGCTGACTCTGGGTACAGGTGGGGGTCTGGCCACTGTTCCACCTTCCTCACGCACACCTGGTACTCAGTCCCGTGCTGGGCACAAGCAACGGACAATCATCAGAGTCACCACCACTCTGTGACACCTACCAGAGCAGGAGACACACACTATCACCCCAGAAAGTCTTCAGCCCTACGTTGTGTGTGTCATACTCTTTTGGGGGGCCTGACTCCCAGTCCCCAAATAAATCACGCATGGAGGTTTAGTCTTTGCTATGAATGCCTTTTGCTAGGCTAATTTCTAGCCAGCTTTTCTTAACTTAAATTATCCCCGACTACCTTTGGCCTCTGGACTTCTTCCTTTTCTTCTGTAGATCTTGCTTTCACTCTTACGCCATGGCTGGCTGGGTGGCTGGGTGGCTGGCTGGCTGGGTGGCTGGCTGGCTGGCTAGCTGGCTGGCTGACCCCTAATGTCTTCTCCTTGTTTTCTCATTGCTCCCTCTCTTCCTCATTTCTCCTATTTATTCTGTCTGCCAGCCCCGCCTACCCTTGCTCCTGCCTCGCTATTGGCCATTCAGCTCTTTATTAGGACCATCAGGTGTTTTAGACAGGCAAAGAGTCACAGCTTCACAGAGTTAAACAAATGCAGCATAAACAAAAGTCACACACCTGAAAATACTAGACCCCAACATTTCCCCTTTTGTCTTTCTAAACGAAAATGAAAAATTTTCACATTAACATAGTAAGACTGACTGTATACAATAAGAACAATTATCAAGTAAAGATTACGTTCACAGTGTACTGAATTCCAATCCATTTGTGTCTGGTAAATTTAAAGAAAATACTCCACATCTATCCTATCTTAGTAAATCCAAAATTTTATATACCTAACTTACTTTCTAGCATATCTAAGAAAAACTGCAACTATAACTATCTAGTCTTCAACTCCATCAAAGACAACAGAAGTTTAAAGTATTGCTTAAATAAACCAAGTGCACTGCAAATGACTTCCAAAACCTCTAGAAATGACAGAGACAGCTGACTGCCTGGACAGTCACCCAAGTTTCTTTGCAACGTTGGGGCATCCATCTTCAGCCTCCAGGCCTATAGTAACTTGACAAAGTGGGAGTAATCCTACTTTACAGATGGGAAAGGCAAGGCTAAAAGATAACTCAAGCAAGCTCATTTATAACCCTGTAAAACTAACAGCTATACCTGCCTGATGCGTTCCTCTTCATAGCTAGGATAATATCCCCCAGTTCACCTCCCATTCCCTTATGGGATTCCCCATCGCCTGACAAAGTGCTGTCTGCTCATGTCTGCACGGTTGTGGTGGTACTGCTAAGGTGACCTGCTCCTGCTCCCCCACCTCCTCTTCTTCCCACATGTGCACGTGTGTGATACGCATGTCCGGATGTATGTCCGGAGGCCCAAAGTCAACATCCAGAGTCCTCAATCACTCTCCACGTCATTCACAGAGGCAGGGTTGAGCTTGGAGCTCACCCGTGCGGGCAGGTTCAGCTGTCCGACTTGACTGTCCTAGGGATCACTTTCCTGTGCCTGCCCTGAGTTCTGGGATTGAGGTGACCACTGCACCTGCCTGGCTTCTGTGTGGAGACCTGAGCCCCAGCCACTGTGCCTGTATAGTAAGTGACTTGTTCTTTACTGTTAGATGCTATCCAACCCAACGGCGTCCAGCTGACTCAAGGGTAGTATGCTACCACAGCTGTCTAACCCCAGGAACATTGTTTTGTTGTCTCAAAAGGAAGATCAGCAGTCACTTCTGGTTCCCCTCCTCCCAGCCCCCAAAATATATTCTACTTTTTGGTGTCTTTAGATTTGTATATCCCAGAAGTTTCATTTAAGTAACACAATATACCGTCATCTGTGTCTGGCTTCTTTTGCCAAATATAATATCTCCAGGATTCCCTCACGTGGAAGCATGAGTCAGCGTCTCCT
Organism: Alexandromys fortis; assembly: GCF_014885135.2. Classification (NCBI taxonomy): domain Eukaryota; kingdom Metazoa; phylum Chordata; class Mammalia; order Rodentia; family Cricetidae; genus Alexandromys; species Alexandromys fortis. The sequence goes on from NW_026067922.1 coordinate 11,915,376, forward strand.
TTCTTTTTGTGGCTGTGTGATATTCCACTGTGTGGATCTACCTCATTTTGTTTATCCATTTAGCCTGGTGGACACCTGGGCTGTTCCCGCCTTGGGAACTCTTAGGAATAAGGCTGCTGTGAACATCCGTGTCTTTGTGTGCACACGCTTTTCTACTGTTTGCCTGAAGGTAGAACCATGGAGTCATCTGTCAGCTCCGTGCGATCATCTGAGGAGCCATGGAAGGGCTTCTCAAGGCAGCTGCACTGCGTCTCACTCCCTCTGGCAAGACACAAGGGTGCCGATGGCTCCACTGTCATTTGTCATTGTCGGTGCCGGGTTCGAACCATCCTGGGGTGACACACGACATCCGGAGCTTACACTGTGTTGCTGTGTTGTCCCTGAAGCTCATCGCTGCAGCCGTGTAAGGCCAACTAGAGACGAGACTCACAAAGATGAGGAGCCCACACAGGAAAGCCCGGGCTACACTATTCTTGGCTCAGTTTCTCCTCTGACCCCCAAATCAGAGACTTGAAGTTCCATGGGGTCCCAGGGGGAAATATAAATTAACGAGTCGGGTCGGAGATCTGAACAGAGTTTCAGCATTTGGACAGAAATTCCAACAGGTCCACCGTGGTCCACCTGGAACATCTCACATAAGTGGGGTGGCATGGGCAGGGTCTCTAGAAGAGTCGTGACAGTTCTTATGTCACTCTCCGCAACAAACAACCGCTCTCTTCCACTGTGTAGACTAACAGGATTTATCACACTCCCTGCTAAAAATAGCAAATCTGTCCCCCAAGCCCAAGGATGCTCAGCAACACCTTAATGCAGATTAAGCCGTTCAGCTGCAAATCACTGGTCGCCAGAGGGCAGCCCCCACGGTGCTGTGGGGACAAGGCTGGGCCTTCTAGAGGTCCTGCCTGCACTTGGAGTTTTGCAGCAGACCCTGGAACCACAGCCATTTAGGTCAAGTGCAGGGAGGGGGCGGGGTCCAAGCCTTGCTCTAATGCTAGCCCTGAGCTCATCCTCTGATGGGTCCTCACACAGGCAGGGACTCTTCATGAGGTTCTTCCACAGGGCATTTGGCTTCCTCCAGGACAATCGATCCCACAGAAAATGAGAGGAGCTGGGGATATAGCTCAACAGAGAGGCCTTGCGCAGCATGCATGAGGTCCTGGGCTCCATCCCAGTTTTACAAAGGAATTTTAAAAGAAGTAAATTCCCAGCATGATGGCCCCAGCCTTAGACCCTGGTATCAGTGATACCTGTTCCCCACTGTATTTTATTTTCTAGACTCAAACCATTAAGGCCGGGCCACACCAGGATGGAGACCACACAAGGGTGCAGACACAGGGATGCAGAGGGAGGCAGCCTCCCATGCATGAGAATCAGATGTTCATCACAGCTACTGAACCAAGCCAAATGCAGACGACAAAGGGAGAAGAGGAACTGATGTTTGCAAAGCACTTTCTACCACACGTCCCCGCCCCTGAACCCTGGACTACGGTGTCAACACGGACAAGACAGAAACATCACTGAATGCTCTGTCCGGGCAAAAGACAAACTGGCAGGAAACCTGGCACAAAGGTACCTCTAACGTGCAGACGCTGCATCTCACTTACAGTTCTGCACGTGTGTGGAGAGAAGACACAGACATGTGGGTGTGACCCACGCTCCTTCCCGGGCACAGGGCAAGGCGCGAGGGAGGCAGGGAGTGAACTCTGTGACAGTACTGGTCTCCACCAGAAGAAAGGGCAAGCAGGCTCTGGTTTTAGCTGAAGCACACACACACACACACTGATTTATCCACATGTTCAGGTGTCAACGGAGCCCGGGCGAGAATAAGATGGTTTGACCCCTTCCCAGCCGGGCGCCGTTGGAGGCCACTGGACCGTGTGCTCTGCTTCCAGACAGAGGGACTCCTTTCATGAACAGAAACAAATGGAGAGACAAGCTAAACAGCATGCTAGTCAGGGTACAACCAAGACAGTCGGGAGAATTGTGAAGACTTGTCAGAACTGTATCTGTGTGTGGTGTTTGTGCATGTTTGTGTGTGTGTGGGGTGCACACCAAAGCACAAGTGTGAAGTCAGCATGCAGGAGTCAGTTCTCTCCACCATGAGTATCCTAGGGACACGCTCAGGTTGTCAGAGCTAAGACAGAAGTGCCTTTACCTGCTGAGCCAATTCGCTGGCCATGGAGAAAAGGGTCTTTATATTTTCTTTTAATTTGCTTTTCTGCATTTTCTAGTCTTACCAAAATTTGTGTGTAAGAACTGAATTAAATTTTTCTTCAAACCAGGTGTGGTGGCGCACGCCTTGAATCCTAGCACTTGGGAGACAGGAGCAGGAGGATCTCTGTGGGTTCAAGACCAGCCTGGTCTACCGAGCTAGTTCCAGGACAGCCAGGGCTAAGCAGAGAAAGAAAAAAAAAAAAAAAAAAAAAAAAAAAAAAAAAAAAAAAAAGGATCCA
>NW_026067922.1:11917881-11978738 GCF_014885135.2 Alexandromys fortis
AGCAGAGAAAAAAAAAAAAAAAAAAAAAAAAAAAAATCTTGTCATTTTTTTCTTGAAAAATCAAAACAAAGCCTGAGCATAGTGTCAGATCAGATCCTTTCATCTCAGAACTAGTGACGAGGAGACAGACAGATCTCTGTGAGTTCACGGCTAGCATTGTCTATCAACATAGCAAGTCCCAGGCCAGCCAGAGTGACCCGTAAGACACTGTGTCAAAGAATAAATAAAACCAAATCAAAACCAAAATGGCCAGGGTTGACCTCCAGAACGCATGGTCTTTGAGAGTGAGTGCTAAGGAATTCCAGCTCAAACCAGACAGCAGGGGCAGAGGTGAGATCCTGAGCCTTGAGCAGTGAAGACGTGGAACACAGGGAGCTCCCACTCTGGGTGTGTGGCCAGGTGACGAACAGGAAGTCCCTGACCTAGAGGTGTGGGCAGGTGTGAAAAGCCATGCTCCAGCACCGGCTGGACCTGCAACTTAGGCCAACAGGAACAGGGGTCAGAAAGACACTAAACTCCACCCCTGAGCTCAGGTAGAAAGGCCCGACCATGACTTTTGGCCACCTGATTTACGGTCCAACCCTCTAGAGCCCAGAGGAATCAATCAATTTTAAAATGAGAAAATTCTGTCTATCATCCACAGGGCTCAGAGGACTGAGGAAGAACAGGGGCAGAGGCCAAGCAGGGTGGGCCTCTTGCAGTAGGCCTCAGGCATGGCCCACCTCAATCAATGTCCCAGGAACCCCTCAAGCTGTGACTCTACAATCTCCTCACAGCCATGACTGAGGTGCCCAGTGTCTGTCCTTAGAGAACTGACAAGCGCTTGACAGGGTAAACCCCCATGACTAAAGGCTTCTGAACCCAGCCTTCCCACACCAGCTCTGTTGAGGAAGCTGCTCACTTGGCACTGAGCTCAGTTTACCTCAGGCTTCTTGGTGTCCTTCCTAGTGACCAGGGAACATGGCAGCATCCTGCTCCCGGCATTTGCCACCTCCATGTAGCTGGAGAGGGGACCCATGTGTCACTCTTTCCCAAAGCCATGTTCATCCCCTCTTAGGGTAGCCCTTATCCACAAGGGCAGAGGGCAGAGGGTCAGTGATAATGGCAGCCCAAGGCCTGGCCACCGCCCTGGAGCAGGAAGGAGTGTGGCTTTTGCCTGCCCCTCTACAGAGTGTCTTCCGCATGGACATGTGGGGAGGCCATGTGAGGGACAAATGTTAGTCTCCCTGTCACAGGCTCTTCCCACATACCAAGTACTTTGCTTGTTGACCATCTTACATGGCTGTCAGGGTTGTCACAGACCCAAGGCCGCCCAGCCTGACCTATGACCTCTTGGGAACGCCAGAAGGTGTAAAAGAAGAGACGCAGGTTTTTCACTCAGAGCAATGGGTGAGAGGTGAAAGGGCCTGGAGATTGTCCTACTTAGTGGTCTCCAAACTTCAGCAGAGACAGGGGTTCATATAGCCCAGGCTATCCCTGAGGTCTCTATGTAACCAAGGATAACCTTGAACTTCATCCTGCCTCTACCTCTGAGTGCTGGAATATAACTACAGATTCACACCACCCCAGCTGGCTTTCTGCAGTGCTAAGAGTTAAATGCAGGGCTCCAGACATGCCAGGCAAGCTTCCTACCAACTGAGTTACACCGCCAGCTTGGGCTAAGGGTTGTATTAATTAAACCTTTCTGGAACATGAATAAAACACACACTCTGGAGGGCCAGAGCCAGTGAGCCCATTCAAATGCCCTGGTCCTCTGCAGCCCTAGAAGCCCCCCTTCAGAGCAGCTGAAAGACAGACAGCAGCTCCTTCTGTGAGCCCTTCACAAGCCTGAGGGAAAACAGAGTCTCGGGGGGGCCGGCAGTCCAGGGACCCACAAAGCAGACCCAACCTTGTGAAATGGTATCAGGGACAAGGGCTCCCCTCCCTGCCAAAGTCCAGCAGGGACAGTCAGCTGGGGGCTGAGAGTCGGTGTGATAACACCATCCATGGCCATATTTCCAGGTTCATAGATGACTAGAAAGACTTCCTCGGGAGGAGAAAGGGAGCAGAGGAGTGTGCTGGAGCCCTAGTGGAAGCCAATGAACTACCCGGACAGACAGAGCGCCCAGACTGATGCACATCTGAGCTATCTTAGGACCTGGATGCTACTGCTTCTAAGGGAAAGCCCCGGCCCGCTCCCCGAGAATACATCTCCCGCCCCCGAGAACCACACTGACTTCATCTATCCTACAAGCTAACGCTTCTCAGGGGCTCCAGGTGACAAGAACACTAAAGAAAGAATCCAGTCCTGTGCTTGGAGATGGTACCCTTTCTTCTTCTGGGATAGAAGAGGCAAACAAACAAACAAACAAACAAACAAACCCAGTCTCCAAGATCAGAGGGCAGAGGCAAGGCTCCAAAGGTAGGAGGCTGTGTGTTCAGCTAATAGCAGGCAGCCAGGGACTCCTGGGAAAGTGGCCAGAACCCCAAGTGTAGCACAGGGATGCCAGCCAGTACCAGAGAGGGGACTGCACTTTGCGGCCTGCAGGCAAATCTCCAAAGAGCAGTCTGAGGACTGTGTACCTCACACAGGGCTAGAGAACAGCGCTGGAGGGGACAGCCCTTGTCCCAAGCTATGACAGCGAGGGTTGTCACAGGGAAGAGGGGAGTTTCCAGGAGTTGCTGAGGGGGCTGAGAATCTACACTGAAAGTGTAAACTGCTCAGCCGCCAGCAGCTACTGGCTGGCAAAGGCAGGCATGGTCTGGGGACTCTGCATTTCTACACACAAGAGACCGGCAGATCCAGAGCTTGGAGAAAACTGTCTCAACAGGCAAAAGGGGTGGGCAGGGAGCTAATTCCTAGAGAGAACAAGACTGGTACCCTTCTCTAGGGTTAATGCTACCTGCTGCTTATTTAGGCAAACTATCACTTTCATGTATTAAAGGCTGAGTGTGCTCCCCCAAAGTCCATATGTCACACCCCGAGCCCCAGTACGACAGAAGCCAATTAATTTTCATAATTAGGTCCCCAACAACACTTCCCTGTCCCATGACCAAACATCCTGAATGAAGAAGGTGTGGGCTGGAAAGTAACTCAAATCCTGCTGTGACCGGTGAGGGCTCTCAAGGATCCAGGGACTGTAAGCTAGAGACCTACAGCAAGAGGATGAGGTCCGCATGGCTACGGAGGCTGAGAGGTCCCACCACCTGCTGCCCACAAACTGGAGCTCAGGGGAACCAGTTGGTTGGGGATACCACCTAAATCCAGAGACTCAAGAACCAGGAACTTGGTGTCCAAAGAGGAGCGATGATGTCCACTCTCCCGGCTGGGTGATAATTAATCTTCATTGTCAACTTCTTAGAATCACCATGGAGACTGGTGGTATACTCGGGGTGTATCTAAGAGGGCGTTTCCAGAGTGACTACACTATGATGGGAAGGCCCACTCTGATGTGAGCAGCAGCATCTCCCATTGGCTGGAATGTGGACCCGGACAAAACATGAAAAGCGAACTGAGTACCAGCCCAGAACCCCACCACTGTTTCTCTTTCTGCCTCCTGATTGGATGCCATGTGACCAGCCCATTCAAGGTCCTGAATCCCCACGATGATGGAGATTGTACCCTCAAACTGCGAACTCAAGTAAACCCTTTTGTAAATTATATCGTCATATCAACAAGACAAATAACCAATACATTTGGTTAGTGTGTCTACTTAGATACCATACTCACTCACTCTGGGGAATCTGTTGATCCAAATGCCTCTGCTCTATCTGCTGGCTCCCGAGCTGCTCTCTCGAGCAACACACAGAAATGACACATTACTATCCAACTAGACACCCCATAGCCCAGTCAAGCTGGCACGTGAAGAAGCCATCACGCCGGAACACAAATGTCACAGCTGCCCCCTGCATGAAGCTCTGTTCCAGACTGAGGGTCACAGGCGTCACCGTCCTGTCACCTAGAAGCTGTTAACCTGGTCAAATCATTGAACCTCCCCGGGTCTCTGGGTCCTTTTCCATAACATAGGTTTCTGGCCATTGCCTGCTCGCTGTGGACCATTCCTGAAGAGATAGTGGTGTCTTCGTGGCTACCCCTGTGTCCCACAGGACCAGCTCCCCCCACAGCAGTCCTGTTCCGAAACCCCATCAGCTCAAGTCCTTCACACTTCCTAAATCTAAGGGGCCATTAAAAATGAAGCTTCGGGAAATGGGAAGTTATGGGTCTGGCGTTGGCCACAAATCACTCCCTTGTGAAGACATATATAGCAAGTCATTAATGTCTTTGCTGTCTGCAGCAAACGCTTCCCAGAGAATTAAGCCCCCCACAGTTTGGCTCTAAATAACTCCGTTCTCCGCGGGAATAAGCCAGGGCTCTTGGCCAAATTCAAGTCCTGCTGAAGGTAAGGCTACCAACACCCACAGATGACTCTGACAAACTGGATCCTGTCCTGGGCTTAAAAATAAAAATTAGAAAAAAAAAATCAACCCCTCTCCAGTGCTACCGAAATAAGGAACTCACATGAGCATGATAAAAAAAGAAAGCTCATAGAATTCCCCACGACACTCCAAGCAAGTCAATATGACTCACACATGGGGAAACTGAGGCTCAGAGATGCATCTTGACTGGGAACTCAGGAAACAAAGAGAGGTCCAACTCCAACACACTCTCCACTCTGTAGGAACAGAGAGAAGTACCTGGGCCTCCCACAGGTCACTCTAGAGAGCCAGTGACCCCAGGGATGGCACTGCCAAGTCTGCCTAGCAGGACTAAGAGCTATAGAATGCGCGTTTGGAATCATTTTAGCTCCAGCTGAACACTGAGAAGCGTTCCTTCAGCTCAGCTCCGCTGCACGTCATTGGAGTGGCAGGTGAAGCGAGATTCCTAGTGTGGTGTACAGAGCATGAGGTCACAGGGAGGCCACAGAACGGGTTACTGCTAAGAGGTGCTTGTACTTCCCTCTCTACCTCCCTCCTTTTCTCCCTCCCTCCCCCTCTGCAGTGTAGGGACCACAGGTTCATGGAGGGAGTCCCCCAGGCCGAGGTACTCTCTGTGAAGAAGGGCATGAATTGACCAAAAGCTGGGGGCCTGAAGGGAGGGGTGTACATCTGGTGAATGGCGGCTGTCCAACTCCTTGGGAGACAGGGTGGACATGGGAGGAGAGGCTGTGATGGCCAGCCGCCCATGCTAGCAGCCTCGGGCATCTGTTAGCAAGTGCTGGCCAATTCTAACACACAGGGTTGGGGTGTGTGTGTGTGCGTGGTCGAAATTCTGCTCAAAAGGGAGCAATCGCAAGAGTATCATTTCCTTACTAAGGCTGGAGAGAGAGAAACAAGTACCAGGGAGGCTCAGTGGAAGCTCCTCCTGGGCTAGTACTCAGCTGACAGGCAGGAAGCCAGTTTACCCTAACATGGAGCTCTGGCCAAGATGGCCTCACCTGCTGTCTTAGGGTTACTGCTTCTGTGATGAAACATCACGACCAAAGAAACTCGGGGAGGAGAGGATTTATTCAGTGTAGGCTTCCACTTGGTGGTCCATCATAGGAGGAAGTCAGGACAGGAACTCAAGCAGGGCAGGAACCTCAAGGCAGGAGCTGACGCAGGTGCTGCTTACTGGCTTGCTCCCTGTGGCTTGCTCAGCCTGCTTTCTTACAGAAACCCGGGACCAGCAGCCCAGAGATGGCATCATCCACATGGGCTGGGCCCTCCCCATTTATCACTAACTAAGAAAATGCCTTACAGGCTTGTCTACAGCCTGATCTTATAGAAGCATTTTCTTAAATGAAGTTTCCTCCTCTCAGATGACTTTAACTTGTGTCAGTTGACATAAAACCAGCCAGCACGCCTACCTTCACAGGTGAGGGGTAAGATCAGGGCAGCAATATGGATGAAGGCAGGCCAGCGTAAACTCTCATGTGGCTAATTCCCAGCCTTGTCCCTAATCCCACCTCCAAAGAGGGGCCATTAAGATTTTTTCAAAGCAGGTCCTATCACAGGGTTCTGCCATTTCCTGTCACAACCCGAGGGTGACATGCCAGTCTCCTTTAACACACACCCAAGTCACTTTCCACCCGGCAAGCTGGGTGCATCTATTCATAGCCTCTTGGCCACTGCCTTTGGCTAGGAAGACCCCACCACCCCCACCACATGCACCCACAGGGAGGAGAAACTCAGAGGAAAGACAGCTTTGTTAATTAACCCTGACAACCACAAGCCAGACTGCGAGCAAAGCTCCCTGTGGAACCTGTAATCTCCTAGCTTCGCTCTCATGAGGGCCCTGTGGACTCTAGTCGCTGTGTGGTGAGGACACAGAACAGCACACTGGGGACCGCCATCCATTCTTTAGTACCAGGGCCCTGAAAGACAGCCGCACTGCAGACGACGGTTCAGAGGCTGTGCAGGTTAGATATCAGAACCGCAGTCTATTTCCCACACGATTTAAAAGTCCCCCCAACAGCTGCTTCATTTCCCAACGGCCTCACGGAGCATGGAGAAAGACCAGGCCAGTTTCACACAGCTAGTAAGTGGACCCAACGCCAGCCGGTAGAGGCACTAATTAGCCCCAACTGAGGCAGAAAAAGCAGGCCTCTGATAAAGGCTGGGAGCCAGGTCCACCCCAGGCAGGTGTTTAGTATGTGCTTGCAGCTGTGCGCCACGCATTTTAAAGGCACAGGCTGCGGCGGGAAGCCACAGCAGACCCGCTCCCTCAAACACACCAAGATCGTCTTGGATCCAGCACTGTTCCACGCCAAGCCAGTCTCCGTGACACTAAAATGAACATCTCCACAGACTCACTCTAAGGACAGGGGGAATAGCAGAGCGTGTGTGTTAGTGGTACAGAGGCAGGTACAGCGGTATAGCAGCAGACATCGCTGCCTTCCAAAGCCTGGGACCCCGTGCCTACTCTGGCACTGCCACCACGAAGCCCAGGAAACACAGACAAGTCACCTTCCGAACCCCAATATTTTTGTGGCGTGTGCATGTGTGCATTCACGAGCGTGCAGGTACACAAGGGTGTGCATGTACTGGCGGTGCATGTGGAGGGGTCAGAGGTCATTCCTCAGGTACCATCCAGTTTGTTTCGTGAGGCGGGATCTGTTGCTGGCCTGGAACTCAACAAGTGGCTAAGCTGGCTGGCTATCAAGCCCAGAGGAGTCCACCTGTCTCAGCCTCCCCAGGGCTGGGATTGCACACACAAACCACTATATCCAGCTTTTTTACATGGATTATGGAAACCAAACTCAGGTCCTCATGCTTGGCAAGGGGCACTGGGAGTCAAAACCCAGCGAGGCCCACAGAAGCAGCCACCTCTCGTAGAGATCTGCCCATGGACCATAGAACAGAAGCACTGCCATTGTCATCAAGGGTAGCTGGACAGGATGGCAGGGTCTGTCCCTGCCCTCCTCTGAGCTAAGGACTTTAAGGGGCAGATTCAGAACCAATAAACACCATAATTTCCTAGTAAGTTCGATGGCTTCTGGTACTCAAACTGCCGGGTGGCTACTTCTAAAGCACGGGAAACTGAGGCAGAAAGGGTGACTTTCTCTCCCAAGAAAACCAGCAGGTAGTTCTAGGTGAACCGAGTCTTGAGAGCATGTTCACAAGGTCTCCTGATACCCAGGCCAAATTGCAGAGCCCTACCCTGCCCTGCAGAGGTCAGCAGACAGCAATCCCCCAGAAGGGCTCTGCACAGGCCCCCCCCCCACTGTTCAGCACCGTCACCATGGCAACCACAGCCTTAACAACTTTGGCATTTCCAAAGCCTCTGATTGATCCAGGGCTCAAAATTAACATTACAATGAATCAGTATTTGCATTTAATTTTTATTTTAATTGGATTTTACATAACAACATCTTTAGGTTTCACCCCTAAAGACAGGGACCAGTGAATCTACAGCACCAGACACCCCCACCCCCAAACCAGCAAGATGTAGCTGGTCCTTTTCAAAGGCCATGATGCAACAATGGGACTTGCTCATTGTACTCAATATTCTTTCCTTTTCCTGAGACGGCTATTAGTTTGCTGATGTTCAACCTTTGGGGAATTGTTGGGGGCTGTGAACCCCCAGACCCTGAATTTCCTGTAAACAACTTGATTGCAGATGCTCGGAGCTGTCCTCATCTGTGTTAACTTGTTTTCCTCTGTTTGCAGCTGCTCTGAGCACAAGACAGGGGAGTGGGTTCTGGTGGCTGCGGCTGAAAAATCCCAAGAGCTGGGGCGTGGCCAGAGCACTATATAAGCTGCACCTGAACACAATAAAGTGGGCATTCTTGGCATTCTTATTTCAAGGATGACCTGTGTCCCCACGTCTCTATCTGTGTGCATGTGTTTTTAATCTCCAGCCTAGTTCCCAGCTCACGTACCGTCCTGTAGTGCAGACACTACAGGGGATATCTATATATGATTTATTTATTTATTGCATGTGTGTGCTTGCATGCATGCTATGGCACACGTGTCGTGCTCAGGTGACAACTTGCAGGAGTCAGTTCTCTCCCTTCACCATGTGGGTCCTGGGGTTTGAACTCAGGACATCAGGCTTAGAGGCAGGATCTTTCCCCAGAGAGCCATCTCGCTGGCCCCTGAAGTCCATCCTTTAGACCATGTTCTTGGAGCCTACTGAGGAACGAAAGATAAGAAGACAGGAGCCAACACCCAGGGTGTCTCTGAAGGAGCCACAGTGACGTTCAGAGAAGAGAAGGATGCTTCTCCACTGGTGAGAGCCAAAGGCCTGGAAGGAGCCCAGGCATGCGGTAGGCACTCCTATTTGTGTGATGAGCAGGTACCATTGCCCAGGCTAGCACACAAGAAGCTCAGACAGTGGACTCTGTCACTGCTGCTGTAGTTCATGGCTGCTAAAGCAGGGCGCTTTGGAGTACAGGTACATGGTAGCAGGTATGCGTGTGTGTGTGTGTGTGTGTGTGTGTGTGTACCTAACACATCAGCTTCTGCAATAGTCTCAGCCTCCCTCTGCCTCAGCTCCTTCCATCCCAGGCTGAATGAAGACCAGAGCAAGACTAGGTGCAGAGAGAAGAAGAGGGCCTGTTTGGGCCCTGCTCTCTGGGGACTTCTGGGGACTCCATCAACTGGGAAGAAAGTCAGTTTCTTTAGAAGATGCCATTCCACTATTTTGATTAAAAGCTGCACAGGACACTCCAGGAAGAAGGTGACATGGCCTATGGCATTGGCTCTTGTTAAATTTGTATCTGTGTGCATGAGTGTCTGCCTGTGTGGTGTATTAGAATGTGTGTTCAGATCCACACACCCCCGTCCATACAGAGAGGCCAAAGAGGTCTAGCATCCAGCTCCATTACATGCGGCCTTATTCTCTCCAGTCAGGGTCTCTCACTGAACCTAGATCCCCCTGTTACTGCTTAGCCTCCAGCACTGGGGTTACAAACCATGTCTAACTTTGCTGGGGATTCAAACTCGGGTGTCTGAGCAAGTGATCTTGCCCACTGAGCCACTCCTCAGCACAGCACTAGAAGGATGCATAGCCAACTGCCAGGTACAGATAGGTGGAGGGGGAATGGTGTTCCCAGCAGAAGGAACACTATGTACGAAAGCACAAAGCAGCAAAATGGTGATTATCAAAGTCCTTTATGTCGGTCTGGGGGAACCCCTCACCCTGGTGACCAACCGACAGTCTAGCCTGCTAAGGGGAGGGAAATAACAGAGAAGGGACCAGAAAGTCTCCCAAGCCGGCCACGATACGTGCCTAGCAGCAGTGATCTATCTGTGGACCTGGAAATTAAACACCCTGCATTGGACATGCAATCCAGGAAGAACACATTTGGTTTCAAACAGTGGCGTAGACAGAAAAAGGGTTTTCTCTACATTACACTACAACACTCAGAGTGGAAGAGGCCAGCAAAGACCTACTTTGTTTATCTGTTTTGCTGGTCTTGATCCAGGATCATCAGTCATAAAGTCACAAAAAGGCCACCCAACTTCCAGAAATTATATCAGCTTTCCAGGCAGGATAAGATAGATGCTCTGAAAGCCCTTGGGATTTAGGGGCTTTCTTTGAAACCAGGAGTCCTTTCCACTGACCCTGAATGTCTCCTGGCTAAACTGTCTAGGCTTCCCTGGCTGGGGGTGGCTAAGGGCAGGCTTTGTTTCCCAATATTGTGCAGAAGGGCTTTCTGCACTTGCAACCCCACAAACTGAGGCTTGCAGGCAGCCAATAGCCTCAAAGATCACCTTCCTTCTGCCTCCCTGAGTCACACTCTATGAAAGTGAATTTCACTATATGCCTAGGAGAAACAAAACCTATGTCCACATGGAGACTTGTAAGCAAATGTCCCAAAGTGAAAACAGCCCAAATGTTCATCAACAATCCAAAGGAGAGAAAGGGGTGTGTGTGTGTGTGTGTGTGTGTGTGTGTATGCACAAAAATCCTCCCACAGGTCAGCAGGAAGGCAAGAGCCTATCATCTTCATAGAGCCTGTGTCCACGATGGTTAGGACTAAATATTCCAAAAAGCCCGTATACTAGTCTTAGTTAGGTTTCTATTGTAGTGGTTAAATAACTGGATCAAAGCAATTTGGGGAAGAAAGAGTTTATTTTACCTTACAGGTCAAAGTCATCATCCAGGGATACACACACACACACACACCCCTGCAGTGGACTATTACAGTGCCATGTAAAGCCACAGAGCACCTCTGCATGTGGTACTACATGCCCACAAGAAGCACCAAAGCATATTCAATAAAAGTAGCTGGACACAAAAGGCTACACGTTTGATGGTTCAGTTTACTTACAATGTCCAAAGCTGGTTAATCCATAAAAACAGAACATATGTGATGGGTTTGCAGGCCTAGGACAAGAGAGACTGGACTGATAATGCCTACGAGATGTCTTTCTTGGAGTGATGGACATACAGCAAAAGCAGACAGTATCAATTTGTATCAATATACTTTGTGTATACACTAAAAATGACAGAATTGTGCATTTAAAAAATTATGATTTATTTTATGTGTTTGAATATGTACCACATGAGTGCCTGGGAGTTTCAGGTGTTTGTGAGACACCATGTAGATGCTGGGGATCAAACTCAGGCCCTCTATAAGAGCAACAAGTGCTCTTAACTGCTGGGCCATTTCTCTAGTACCACAGGACTTTTTAAACAATGGCTTTTGTGGTATATGAATTACACTTTAATTCATTCTTTTCCTTCCAAAGCCTTGCTTTTAGTTTACTTTCTTTCTATCATAACTTGCCTTCTGTATCAGGTAAACAAAGAAAACTATAACGACAACTATTTAGTATTCAACTCCCTCAGAGACCCGAGAAGGACATAATATTAACTGAGTAAGCAGGAAGTGCAAGTAAGCAACTTCCAAAGCATATGAGTAATGACAGAAATGGCTGGCTGCCTGGACAGTCACCCAAGGTTCCTCTGCAATGTTGGGGCATCCATCTTCGATCTACAGGCCTAGCATATCCAACAGACGTTTCTATGAAGCAGGATCTTCTGAAGGGCTGTCCAGCTTTGTCTTGACAATGTTTGACAGTCACTCTCTTTTGTGTCCTGCTTGTCCAATTAGGACAGCATACTGTCAGCAGTCAAGGCAAGGGCATTTTCCTGCCCAGTAGTTTACTTTTGCCACAAAGAATGTAAACTCCATGTGGAGTTTCTTTGATGTCCATTATCTTCTCTGAAGTAGATTAATGCTACAATGAGCAGACATGTCTCATTGTCATAAAAAAGAGCCTATGCTATTAAAACATCTTAAATGCCATATTCTGTAGATCTCTGAAATGTTTGAAGATGATCTATCTAAAATATATCTTTATTTGATCTTGAAAACATACCTAATGAGATAGGTTATATATGGAATATTTTCTCTGAATTTGTCAAATGCAAATGAACTAGACATTGTTGATGTTTATTGCCTGTATACATTGTATATAGTCACTGTACTTATTGTATATAGTTTTTCTTATATTAGTTATAGCCTTCTTTTTTATTTTTAGACAAAAAGAGGAAATGTAGTAATATTTCATTTGTATTTTAATAAATAATGCTTGCCTGAAGTTCAGAAAAGCAAAACAGCCAGCCAGCCACTGGCTCTTACCTCTAACTCAGTCCGAAATGGTGATCCTGCCTCCAGGAATCTCAGAATGAGACTGTGTCAGAGACCTGTCTCCTCCCGTCTTATATTCCTCTCTAGAGCTGGGATTAAAGGCGTGCACTAGTGCCGCCTGGTTTCTATGGTAAACTAGGGTGGTTACTAGGATTAAAGGTATGTGTCACCACTGCCTGGTCTGTAAGGCTGATCAGTGTGGCTGCTTTACTCTCTGAACTTCAGGCAAGCTTTATTTATTAAAATACAGATGAAATATCACTACTTTAGATTCCTGGAGGCAGAATCACCATTTCAGACTGAGGTAGAGGTAAGAGCCAATGGCTCACTGTTTTGCCCTGACCTTCAGGTTGATCCCCAATTTCTGTCTCTGAGTTTTTATTAATTGTGCTACAGAGGTGTAGCAGCATCCTGTGGGCATGATGTGGGCTTCCCTCTGTGTGCTGTGAATATACTTTATTGCCATTAGTTAATAAAGAAGTTGCTTTTGGCCAATGACTTAACAGAGTAAAGCCAGGAGGAAAATCCAAACAGAGAAAGTAAGAATTAGTTAACAAGAAGCCTTAGCTAATAGACCAAGCAGTATTTTAATTAACATAGTTTCTGTGTGATTGTTTCAAGTCTGGGCAGCCGGGAACAAACAAGCAGCCTCTGCCTACATGGGCAGAGGGAGGTACCCACCTCAGATTCTTCCACAGAGGCTAAGGATGGACTAGAAGATGCTAAAGCCCTGCTAGGATGGAAGAAGAAAGGAAAATGCCAGTATTGGAAGTGACCTGGGCATTGCAAGAGCTGTAGGTCTACAGCCAATCATTCATGTTTGCTATTAGAAATCCAAGTTGGGGGAGGGGGTTGCAATGAGACGATTCCATGCATAAAATCTAAAGACCTGGGTTCAACCCCAGGAGCCCATATTGTGGAAGGAGGAAACCCTCTGCAGGTCCTTTGACCTTTATACATGCACTCATACACATATGCACAGATGCACAGAAAATAAATAAAACTATAATGTTGGGGACTGTGGACCCCCAGACCCTGAGTTTCCTGTGACCCCCTTGCCTGCCAGAGTAACAGTTTTCCTGTGCTTGCAGCTGCTCTGAGCATGAGACTCAAGAGTTTCTGATGGTAGGGGAGTGGTTTCTGGTGGGTTTGACTGGGGCGTGGCTATCAGTTAAGGATCCATATATAAGCTCCCCTGGAACTCAATAAAGGGGGCATTCTTGGAATTCAAGGATGACCCATGTCCCCTTGTCTCTGTCTCTGTATGTGTTTAAATCTCCAGCCCCTTTCTCAGCTATAGGCGTAGTACACATAGTTCAGGCGCTACAGGACCATAGTACACCTAGCACAGACACATAATAATAATAATAATAACAATAATAATAATATGGAGAAATTGTGAAGGGGGCTCCCCAGGGTAGGCACGAACTGCCGAGTATGTAAAATAACACAGGAGATGCCTAGGAATCACAACAGACCCACCACACAGCTGCTGGATCATCCCGGCAAGGCATGTACTCCCTCCACCCACAGGTCGGCAGGGAGCCAGGAGCCTATCATCTTCATAGAGCCCCCTGGCTATGATGGCTCAGACTAAGTATCCCCAAAGGCCATATACTTCGTTAATTTTTCTATTGCTATGGTTAAACCCCCAGATCAAAGCAATCTGGGGAGGAAAGGGTTTATTTTAGCTGACAGGTCACAGCCCATCTTCAATGGAAGCCAAGGCAGGAACTGAAACAGCAACTTGCTCTGTCTGCTTTATGGTATAATCCAGGGAGGCTTCACCCTCAGAAACCATTAATCAAGAAAATGTCCCCACCCACAGACTTGCTTATAGGCCATTTTAAAAAACAACAACAACAACAAAAAGCATCTCATTGTGTAGCTCTGTCTACCCTAGAACTTATTTGGAAATCAGGCTGGCCTCCGACCACAGAATTCTTCCTGTCTCTGCCTCCTACGTGCTGGGATCAAAAGCATGTGCCAATGCGCCTGGCCTACAGGCCACTGTTAAAGAGGCGTTTCCTCAAGATTCCCTCAGCTATGTCCAGGTTTGTAACAAGCTGACAAAACCAACACGTACAACCGACCCCATGTCAGCTTGTCACACAGACACATCACTATAACTACAACCTTTCCTTTCTCGTTTGTCCCCAAGATCGGCTATTGATATAGCAATAAAAAAATTGCTTAACTTTAAAAACCCCACAGTCTTTAGATTTTCCAATACTTTAAAAGTTCAGTCTCCTCAAAACACCCTATTTTGTTCCTGTAAAATAAAAAGTTCAATAATTTCTTCCTCCAAGAGGAAAAAAGCAGGACACAGTTACATTGAAATCAAAGTCCAAAAATGTTCACTATCGGACACCTGGGACTCACTCGTCATCTTCTAGGCCTGTGCAGTTCCACCTCTTCAGCTCCGCCCACCACAGAACACAGTTCTCATCTCACGGCTCAGGCTGGCTCCACTCGACACCTGCAGCTGCCCTTTGGTGGTCACCCCACGGTACTAGCATCTTCAAAATGCTGGGGTCTCCAGTGCAACCGGGCTGCAGCTTCACCAACAGACTCTCTTCAGGGACTCTGACCAGGCCACATGCTGCCAAGCATCAACTTCTCTCTCCATGATCTTCTCAATCCTGAGGTTTCTATTGCAACTAAGGCTGCACCTGCACCAGTGGCCTCCCCTGGCCTCCACAGGGCCAGGCCTCAGCTGCTCTCCATGACCCCTTCATGCCTTCAAAACCAGTACCACGTGGAAGACTCCTAAACATTATGAAGTTCATCCACAAGCATGAGGTACAGCCTTGGCCTATCTGCACGCCAGCTTCTATATGTTTACTCTGAGGAAAACACTTCCCGGAAGACTTCTCCTCAATGAAGCTGGTCTCTTCTTAATCACGGCTGACTCTTCAGCCCCAGATAACCAGTATTGATTGTCTCAGCTGCTCAAAGGTTTCACTTGAGTGGTTCTGGTCTCGTTCATCACAGTCAATCCTTCAGACCCAGCTGGCCAGAACCACAGACTCTAACTCAAAATATGACTGATACAGCCCTGATAGTCTTTACTTCCCTCTGAAACTACATAAGCTTCCAGAGAACAGCCCGTTAAAATTTGAGCACTCAATGGCCTTTTCAACCCAAATCCTCCCCCAAAACACGTGATCAGGTTGGTCACAGAAATACCCCACCAGCCCGGTACATATTTCCGTCTTAATTAAGGTTTCTATTGCTGTGATAAAATCCGGGACACGAAGCAACTTAGGGAGGAAAGGGTTTACTTCATCTTGGAATGCTAAGATCACAGTCCATCACTGAGGGAACAGGGTTGGAACCTGGAGGCAGGAACTGAATCAGACAGTGTGGAGGAGCGCTGTTCACTGACATGCTCAGTTTGCTGCCTTATACAGCCCAGGAGCACCTGCACAGAGGCGGCACTGCCCACTGTGGGACATGCCCTCCCATACCAATCATTATTCCAGAAAAGATGCCCACAGACGTGCACACAGGCTAATCCAATGGAGACGTTTTCTCTGTTAAGATTTCCTCCTTCCAGCCTTGTCTAGGTTTGGGTCAGGTTGATAAAACCCAATCACAGCAACACTGCAGGCTTTGGTGAACCCGTCAAGAGGTGGGGCCTAGTGGAAGGAAGTCAGGTAGGTCATCAAGGGCACGTCCCCAAAAGGAACAATGGGACCCTGGCATCTTCCTCTCCCTTTGTTTCCCCCCAACCACAACACTTCCTGTGTCACACCACGGGGCCAAGTGACTAGTCACACAAACCTCTAAAATAGTGAACCCGAATAAACCTCTCCACCTCTGTTTTTTTAATTTTACATTTATTTATTTACTGCCTGTAGAAGTCATACCTACCTGTAGAGTGAATTCTCTCCTTCCACCATGCAAGCCCAGGGATGGAACTCAGGTTGTCAAGGTTGGTAGCAATTGTCCTTACTAACTAAGCCATCTGCTGGCCCCTCTCTGTCTTCCAAGACTTTTTGTTTGTTTGGAGACAGGCTGTCACCATGTAGTTCTGGCTGTCCTAAAACTCACTAGACAGAACTAGAGTGACCTTGAACTCACCAGAGAGCCACCATTTCTGCCTCCCAGGTACTGGGTTTAAAGGTGTGTGTGTGTGTGTGTGTGTGTGTGTGTGTGTGTGTGTGTGTGCTGGTATTTAATGGAAGAACACTGGGAATGTAGGGACGACGGCCATAACAGAGGCTCAGCAGCCCAGCTCCTATAGTGTACTGGGCTCTGGCTCAAGGCTGGGCTCACAGCCCATAATGGTTGAACTCATTTGCTGGGATCTACAGGGAACTCATCCTTCTCACTAAACGAGCTTCCTAGCTCTAGCAAAAGGTTCCAAAGGTGTGTTGCGTTGGATAGATGGTCTCAGTGCATTCAAGTGTTTCTGGCAGAGAAGGGGGGCTATCAATAATTAAGCAGAGGAGAACTGAAAGCAGAGTGACGTCAGAAACCACACTGTGAGTAAATAAACAGATCGCCTCTGCCTAGAGAAAGTTAATTCACGCACATGCCTAAGGTGGGGCTTCTTCCATTTCTGAGATGATTGGGGTACCCGGGAAACCACAGTCGCTACCTGGTTGCCATAGAAACATACCTGTCTTCAGTGATGGGCAGGCAGACTTCCTGCCTTGGTGCTGGAATTGCCAGAGGACCCAGCATGAGGAAGAGCAATTTCTGAACACCAGAGCCCTGTTCTTTTTTCAGTTTCTTTCTTTTTTTTAAAATTGGTTTCCTTACAGCGAAGGTCTTGAAGTGGAATATTGCTGACAAGTGCAGTTCTCTTTCTCCATGTCATAAATACAGAGACTAGGCCTTCAAACTGTGCTTTGAAACACATCTAATCCAAGAAACAATAAGTAGCCACTGACTGGCCGCACAGGCAACCCTGGGTTTCCCACAGGCCACAGCAACGCTACTTGCCTGGAGGCAGCCCAGCTCCCAACACCTCTCTCCCTCATTCACCCTAAAGTTAATTTTTATATTAGCCCATTTCTCTCATGGCGGCCTCATCTCTTTAACTTTCCACTGCTGATTCAACAGCCTGACCCTGGCAGGCTGAACTACTGAGAAACGTCAGGGAATAACAGCCTTTGGAGGGACGCCACCAAAAGTCTGGCCTGACCCAAACTAAGGTTGAGATGGCCCGCACCAGTCAGCAGCAGCCTGCACCATCTCAGTCAAAGGAGAAAATGAAGAATTCTCACGGGGAGCCCTCTGGTTCCCAAGGCAGGATGCCAGCAGGTCCCACCTCCAGGTCATAAGGGAAAGGTTCCTCTTGAAAGGGAAACTGGGCACATCAGCCAGTCTGATGAGCAGATGGACGGGAGACAGTATCTGAAGAAGTAAGGACAGCGAAAAGTGAACTGGGACCCCTGGCACCAGGGCTTCAAAATACCCCAAGTGAGGGCTGTCAAGATGGTTCAGCAGATAAAGGTGCCTGCTGCCAAGTCCAGCGGCCTGAGTTTGATGCCTTGGACCCACATGGTGGAAGGAAAGAACTGGCCCTGGCAGGTTGTCCTCTGACCTCCAAAACTGCACACATACACACACACACTGCACACACAGAGATGCACACACAAAATAAGTTTTTTTTTAAATTAATGCTCCATATAAAAGCATGAGGAGGAGCTGGAAGCCTTCTTCAGATCAAGAGACAAGCGAACGCTCAAATCCAAACAAACAAGGCAGGAGTGCAGGAGTGTGATCAGGAACAGACTGCACTCGGCCGCAGGGACAAGGCCGATTTCTTGGAGGACTCTGGACATTGCCCCTTATATCCAGCTAATGCATTTTACTCCATATTGAGTTTAGATTGAGTTAGCAAATTCTAATGGTGTATTTATGATACATTTCCATTAATTCACACAGTCACAAGTATGGACCGTGCGGGTTCCAGACAGTCTGGGGATAAGGAGGAAGTTGGGTAAACAAATTAAAGAGAGTAAGCCACGGAAGAGATGAGCAAGAAAGACTTGTGTCAAGGCTCCTTTAAAAGCCAACCAGCCTTCCTTCCTTCCTTCCTTCTTTTTTTTTTTTTTTTTTTTGCTGTTGGTGGTGGTGATATTTTGTTTCTTAGACAAGGTTCAGTTTGTCCTCAAACTCACTGACACTGAGGCCAGCCTTGAACTACTGACCCTCCTGCCTCCACCTAAGAGTTGGAATTACAAGCATGGGTCACAACATCTGGCGCCTGTCTCTCTCTTCTTTCTTTCTTTCTTTCTTTCTTTCTTTCTTTCTTTCTTCCTTCCTTTCTTCTTTCCTTTTCTTTCTCTTTCTTTTTTAGATTTATTTATTTTATGTGAACAAGTGTTTACCTGAGTGTATGTCTCTGCCCGTGGAGAACAAAAGAGGGCACCAGACGCCCTGGACCTGAAGTTACAGATGGTTGGGAGCCACCATGTGGGTTCTGGGAACAGAACCCAGTGCTCCTCACTGCTGAGCCATCTCTCCAGCCTGCTTTTCTTTCTAATTACAAAAGTCACAGACTTTCGTAAAACTCAGACTACGCAGAAACACAGAGGAGCAGGGAAGACACGTCCACTCAGCTCCCAGCCATACTCAATGCCTGTTCTTCTCAGTTTAGCACCTCCTTCCCATGGGCCTCCTCTGGCTTTTCCCTCTCAAACGTAAGTAAAATGAAGCTGTCTGTATAACTGCATATTTTGGTTCCCAACCCCATACTTAGGAAACGCTTAAACTCCCGGTGTTCAACTCCAGGAACTAACTCCTACTATCCGACTGTGCACTAATATTAAAGGAATTCTTAGGAGTTCTCTCACAAGATGAATTTGAAGCAAAATCTGGTCAGAGTTTTACATCACTAAATATACTTTGGTCTGAAAAGTAGTATGATTACTTGTCCTCTGCAATACTTCGTGGAGCTGCCATGTCCCTAATTAACAATTAATCACAATAAGAAGCACCGCCTCCCAGTCATCAGCATAGACTCTCCCAAGTATGAAAACCCGTCATTAGAATGAGGAGGACCGCATCCTGGCCAGTGGCTTTCCTTGCTAAAGCATCCAGTGGGAACAGCACACAGCTTCTAAATAAGGCACTGAGTCCAGAGCCCAAGGGTTGAGCTTACATGCAAACCTCTGGTGGCCTCCCACTGTGGGCAAGGCTGCCGTCCACCTCCTGCCCAGGAGCCCTGCCTTGTTATCCCACCTGCCAGGGAGCTAAGAGCAAAGGCTGGATGGTGGCACCAGCAGAGAAAAGCCTCAGAGCTCAGCTCCCCGGCTTCCACACCCCCCCCCCACTCCTGCTTCTGTCTTGCCTGTGCCCCACTTGTGGGTCCCCTCCCAGTATCACTTTCTGCTGTGCCGCAGCTCAACACAGCGGGTGCCAAGGTGTCTGCATTTTCTAGGAGGTTCTTCGTTAATTTGTTCTTTCTTTCTTTCTGCAGTCAGTCTAGCTACATAAATTTCTCAGTACGCTCTTCACTGGATATGTCTTACCACACATGTTTACATTTTTTAAAACCATTTTTTTTTCCTGAACTGTGGAGCTGACGGGGTATTTGGAACTTATCCAGCCATAAACTCCCATTTGACAAATGAGGAGACTGAAATGTAGAGAGGAAAGCTTCCTATGCCAAGTCAAAGCCAGACATTAGCCGGACAGGGGTCATCTCAGCAACCCATAAGTCTCGATGGCTCCCAGACCGCTATGTCACAGTTTTAACAAATGCCCAGAACAAACACACACCCATCAGTGACACACATAGGAAATGCCACTAGTGCACTGGCCTGGCCACGCAAGCCTGCAGAGCAGCCCCTCAGGCAAGCTGTGGAGATTTTAAATAATTGAATGCAATCACCATCCTATAGTTGAGCAAGTGGGGGTTGCTCCAGCACACATCTGGGCATCCATTGTGCTCCTGGCTCTATGCCAGTAAGGGAACGCCAACCAGGAGGAATCTACAGGGTTCCAGCTTCAGAGGTCCACTGCCTCAGGACAGGTGGGCAAACAGTGCCTGAGCAGTACAGCTGGGCTCCCCGGAGGGGCATAGAGAACACCACAACCCAGACAACACTGGCTTGAAAAAATGGATGGATTTTTTTTTTCCAGAAGCTTCCTGATCAGTAATTCTGGAGCGAGTCTCAGAATGATATTCTACCACACATCCATTCGAGATACCTATGCCTACAGTCATCCTATGCAAGGTCCCTCATAATTACTACCCATAACCACAAGGCACGAGATACCTATGCCTACAGTCATCCTATGCAAGGTCCCTCATAATTACTACCTGTAACCACAAGGCATGAGCATGGCCCAAAGGCTGAGTCAATGCCGAGACTAGGTGATGATTATGACGATAATGGTGATGGTGATAGTGGTGACCACAACGATGATGGTAGTGGTGGTGGTGATGGTGGTGGTGGTGATGTGGTGGTGGTGGTGATGGTGACCACAATGATGATGGTAGTGGTGGTGGTGGTGGTTATGGTGGTGGTGATGGTGACCACAACGATGATGGTAGTGGTGGTGGTGATAGTGGTGGGGATGGTGGTGGTGATGTGGTGGTGATGGTGGTGGTGATAGTGGTGGGGATGGTGGTGGTGGTGGTGGTGGTGACAGTGGTGGTGATGGTGGTGGCGATGGTGGTGGCGGTGATGGTGGTGGTGATAGTGGTGGGGATGGTGGTGGTGGTGGTGGTGATGGTGGTGGCGGTGGTGATGTGGTGGTGATGGTGATGGTGACCACAATGATGATGGTGGTGGTGGAGGTGGTGGTGATGGTGGTGGTGATGGTGACCACAACAATGATGGTAGTGGTGGTGGTGGGTGGTGGTGGTGGTGACCACAACGATAATGGTGGTGGTGGTGGTGGTGATGGTGGTGGTGGTGGTGATGGTGGTGATGGTGGTGATGGTGGTGATGACAGTGGGTATAATAACTCTGATGACTGTTGTGATGGTAGTAATGATAACGGTGGGTCTGATGGTGGCGGTAGGTGGTGGTAACAACTATGAGCAGTGATGGTAATGTCTGGTGGTGATGACAGTGATGACCCTAGTGACATGGTTTTCCTAGAAAGCCAGTAACTTCCCCAGACAAGCTATGGGAGGGAGCTACTGGTACAAGGAGCCCCTATATTGCGGGGTCCCCTACTGAGAGGCCCTGAACCCCTCACCTGTGCTTTTATTTCATCTGCCCCATTCTCACTGATATCTCCAAACTCCAGGATCTCACCTGACAGTGGGGTCAGGGGACTATCAGGCCATACTATGTCAGATTCAGCAAGAGAATAGCATTGGGAACAGAGGATAGCGAGTCTTTGTCTAAGACTCCAGGATGAAGGCCAGAGTTATGACATGGCTGTCTCCCAGACGGGCTAGCTTCTAACTTCACTAGCTGAAAATGCCAAGGCAGCAGCTACAGGTCACATACCGTACCTGGAAGCCATGGCTGTGCCCCTATCCAGGCTGTGCCACCAAGCACACGACCCACACAGACACTGTGGAGGGGTTTTTAACAAACAACATCTCTACCCAGCTACACTTGGGCAAGGGGTGGGGGAAACACCCGCTTGGGCCCCAGGCTAGACAGCATCTATTTTTTTTATTTATTTAAAGTTATGTTCATTGTGTTTTTGGCTGCATGTATGTGTTCAGGGTGTCAGATCTTAAGAGTTACAGGCAGCGTGAGATGCCATGTGGGTGTTGGGCATCGAACTCAGTCCTCTGGATGAGCAGTCAGTGCTCCTAACTGCTGAGCCACCTCTCCAGCCCAGGACAGCATCTATTAACAATAGTAATAGTAAACAAACAAATGAAAAACAACCCTGCATGGTGCTGGAAATGACCGATCTTTAAGAGGTTCTCAGTTCCCTCCAAAAATTACGTACAGGGAAGCAAATGGGAAGGGAGGGAGTGACAGGGAGGGGTGAGGGTGTGAGGGGCACAGAGGGGTGAGGACTGCCATTGGTTCTGCTTCCAGGCAGCACCACCCTTTGCAGACAGAAAGCAGAGCGCAGAGCATTCCCTCACTGAGGAGGAGCATGGTATGTCATGAGCACACCGCTCTGGTCTGAGTGTGAGCACTGCAAGCCAACCTCCTCGGCCTGAAAACACAACAGCACAGGCTTTCCTGGACTCCCGGGCAAGGGGCAGGAGGCCCAGCCTCATTGAGCATGAGAAGCAACTTGCAGAGTCATCTGGAATATTGGAAGCCCCAATATTAGCGACCCTGTAGATGCAAGAGGAAACCCAAGAAGGGGGATTTCAGAAGCCACGAGATCAAGAAGACCCAAAATGGTCTTCCAAACTCCAAACCCAGACATTCCCAGCTCCCTTCCAGTAGCCTTTACACACACACACACACACACACACACACACACACACACACACACACGTACACGTCATTCTCTTCAACATGAATTTGGAAGAAAAATATCAAATGGCACAGAGGTGCTGCCATTCAAGGAGGCTTAAACAGCGACAGTGGCCACAGACTTGCCACCTTTCTTCTGAAGGTCCAGGTGGGCCCAGAACCCTCCCAGACAATACATCAGAGAGCACACGCTGTGGCTGGGCCAGAGGTCCCTGTCTTATCCCAAGCTGTTTTACAAATGGAAGGAAACAAGACATCCTCATGGTCTACCATGAGAGTTGCCTGTATCAATGGGAAAGCAGCAGCCTGGGACCTGACAGTGTGTCTGGAGGTCTCAGGTCTGAGCACTGCTCGCATGGGTGTCTGTGCCAATTCATGCCCGGTCAAACAGGGCACCTTCCTCCGCTGGCTTCCTTAGTACCCGCAAGTGC
This sequence comes from Alexandromys fortis, assembly GCF_014885135.2. NCBI lineage: Eukaryota > Metazoa > Chordata > Mammalia > Rodentia > Cricetidae > Alexandromys > Alexandromys fortis. The sequence continues at coordinate 11,940,745 of NW_026067922.1, forward strand.
AAGGAGAGTGTTCCTTCTGAAATGTGGAAAGCATTGGAGCACACCTCGATACTCCAGCACTCCCCCACCCAAGGATGCCCACCCTTGCCACTTACATCCCAAGAGAACTCTCTACATGGCCACAGTCCAGCTACTGCTGCCAGCTGGACCAGACATGGAGGCAAACGAAGACACGTCATGTACCACTCATGCCCCGGAAGGTGCTACCTTAGCTTAGGAAATGATGATGAGTCCGTGCAAGAAGACGGCCCAGGCCAGGTCATACCAGGCACATAGTGACAACCAAAGCAGGGCACAAGGCCTGGCTTAGCTCCGGGTCTTCACCTTTCGGGACACAGACAGTCTGAGGCTCTTTATTTTGCCCTGGGCCTCTTCAGCTCTTATCTCTAAGAGACGGGTTTGATGCCATTTGCTTCCCAGGTTCTTCATGAAGGAGACGGTAATTGCAGCAAGGCCCCCACAGCATCTCAGGCACATATACCCTGTACGCCAAATTCCAACACTCCGCTGTGCACTCTTCTACTAGATATTAGATGAAGGAACTAGGATGTCCTCGGAGTCCATCTTAGGGACCAGGACTATGCCAGGTACAGGCCAGGGAAGCCAATAAGAGAGCTCGCCATGTAGAAATGAGATGCACAAGCGCCTGGTTCAAGTCACTTCTACCTGGTAGACTCCAAAATGACCCTGAGGAAGAGCTCCCTTGGTTCAAACCTAGGAAGAGAAAGGAGGGAGAAAAGGAAAAGCAAGGGAATCTGGTGACAAGAGGCTGTGTGGATGGAGCTTGGGCCGGGGAGTCACTGCCCATGGGCATGAAGTCTCACTCGGAAGAGACTCAGGAGCCCTCGCCAGATGATGGTGGTGGTTATGTAACTGTAGACTGAGAGAAATATCATTGAGCTGTACACTTAAAAGGGCCATAACTTTATGTGAGTTATAGTACAGCATTGCAGAGGTAGGAATCTCGTAGTTAGAGAACTCTGGAGGATAGAGAGAGGATAGCAACCATCCGGCCCCTCTACTCTCCCCACATCTCCCACTTAGAAGGCATCCCCACCACCCCCCCCCCAGAAGCTCCCTTGCTCCTATCCTAGGCAGAGGCTCTCCTACTTGGGTCCCTTGACCTCCAAAGGCTTTTTGATGACTTGCCCATCCCATTCTCAGGTTAAGCCTTCCCAGACCCTGACTGGAAGAGGCTTGCAGGAGGCATGGGAAATAGCACTTACTCTGTAAGAGGACAAACCTGATTGGGGGAGCGAGATGCCCGAATGTGCACCCCTACATAGAGCTGCTTGTGGCAATGCCATAGCGAGAGCACCAGAAGGCACGGTACAAGGGAGGAGGTGGCTCTGGCTGAGGGGAAGAGGCAGGCATTCCAGATTCACTTTGAAGATTCACCAAGAGCAATGAGGGACAGAAAAGAGCCCTCGTCCCTACCTGAGACACAGAGCTTCCACAGCTGAGGAGAAAAGATTGTCTAGTCGTGATAGGTAGAAGATGTGGGCTCAACACAGTTTTGGACCAGCTGGGATGGGAATCATGAACCCTATATCCTATCCCGGAAGATGGAACCAGGGCTGCAGCCAAGGGATTGACATAGATGTGTGTCACCTACCAGCTTAGGGGATTCGGAGTAGCCTATGCTACTCTTACTGAGGGACTCAGCCTTGGCTGAGGCAGACTTAAGAGCAAGGAAGGGTTTCAACAGAGACCCGAGGATACTGAAGCAAAATCCATGAAGGCTGTGCAAGTTAAACTCCCCTACCCCCTGACCCAGGCCTTCTTCCATTTTAAATTTAATTGGCAATCCTGGGGGGTGGAGCCTAGAGCCTCAGGCACGGCAGGGAAGAGCTTTACCACAGAGCTACAGCCCCACTCCCTTTCTTCCTTTTCTTTAGGATCATGGGAATCTTCACGGAGCTGTGGTAACCAGTCTAGTCAGAGGCCCCTTGCCGGCTCCTGGAGAAGACTGCGGAATGGAAGGAGGTAGAGCTGAACTGGCACCTCCACCTCCAGGCTCCTGGCTGCTTGCCAACTTAGGCTGCACCCAAAACACCACAAAGAAACAAATACGGTACCAGGAAAGCAGAACCACTAGGCTGGCGAGCATTGCGACAGGGTCATTAAGGTAAAGGAAAAGGGCTCCCAGCAGTGCCGCCTCCTACCCTCAGGCTGGCGGGAGACAGTGAGCAGGGAAAGCCTGGGAGAAGAGAGGGTTCAGTTAGTCATGGTTCATAAATGCTGAGGTGTAAAGCTTTGCCTTGGAAATTCATTTTTATGTGAACCAACATGGTCAAGGTAAGGCTTTCTAACGTGTGTGTGTTAGTGTGTGTGTAATTTCTTTAAGCTCACGCCTTGCTCATCGGCACTGAAGAAACGTCTTACCTGTCAAACTATATTGATTATCTGAAGTTATATATAACAACCTGCCCCACTAGTAGGTGGTTTTGAAGTGAACGTTGTTCTCCTCTTACGTAGAACAAGGGACACTAAGGGATTAGCCCCTCAGCCCATCCTGATACCTCCATATGCAATTACATCCTCCACAGATTAAGAACCCAACCTAAAAGGATCTCACTACAAGAACGATGTGAGAATTAAAGACACACAGACACCCCAAAGTAGCCCCAAACGACTGTAGGTTTGAGCGGGAGGGGGGCAAAGCAGAGCACAATTAAAAGCTCCAAGTGTCGGCTCATCCTAACTCCAAATGGGCCCTCCCTTCCCCAGCTCGATTACATCAGATCCTGACAAACTCCAAAGACATACATAATCCCCATCAAGCCTGGGCCAGCAACTCATAAACTGAAAGCATCCATCACACCAAACAAGCCTGGCTTGGGACCCAGTACAAACCAGATCCTAACCTAGGTAAAGAACCAAGCTGCCAAATAGCTTAACCTTCAATCCCAAGGAAACACTGGGGCTCCCTGGAACGTCCTGGGATTATCATTGGATTACAGGTACACCCAGAGTCCCACCATTTATCAGGGGCAATACAGAGTCTGAGAGGAAGTTTGAGAGGAAGCCACAGAAAGCATCCTGCTGCCTAGCCAGTATGGAACTGGATGTGGATCCTGAGTGCTGAGTTCAAAAAGACTAAGAAAAACAGGTCTACCACCTAACAAAAGAAAACAGTGTCTCTGGGTAAAGATGGAGCTAACCTAGCAAGAGGCTCTGGACCTATTCCTTCTTCCTCCATGGGAATTTCTAATTCTGCACAGCCTTGTGGTCAGAGATGGGACTGGGTCCACGTCTAAAACAGTTCCTTCAAGTTCTCTCATTCTGTCTCTGTCTCTGTCTCTGTCTCTGTCTCTCTCTCTCTCTCTCTCTCTCTCTCTCTCTCTCTCTCTCTCTCTCTCTCTCTCTCTCTCTCTCTCTCTCTCTCTCTCTCTCTCTCTCCCTCTCTCTGTCTCTCTCTGTCTCCACACTGTTGGTCATAAGTAAGCATCTAGCCAGAGTTTGGGCAAGCCCTTGTTCATCTGGGTTGTCCACCTGCTCCGATCTCTCACAAGCCAACAGCCTCCAGACATCCATTCTCAAAGACATGGCTTCTGACCTGTTAAGACACACTGACAGCTATGTTTCACCTAGGAAACACTGTAAAAGCAGGGCTCAAAGGAATCCACGTTAGGCAGTGGCACTACATCCTGAGAGACAGGGAAAGGCACAGCCCCTGGGCCTTCCCATTGGCACATTATCCAATAAAACCTCAAGAGCTCCGTAATTACAGGCGCTTTCAAAAGTGAAACAGAAATAGATCGAAGGCCAAAATACTGGTTTGCTTGAGACAAAGGGCTGGCTTTAACCAGGAAAGCAAAACAAAACAAGGCAGCTTTTGGGTCTGTCTTTTGAGCTGAGAAAGTCAGACTGATTTTTTAAAAATGATTATTAAATCTGATTTGGGGGAGATAAGATTCCAGTCAAAAGCCATTTTCTCTTCAGGATATAAAATCATTTGCTAAGGCTCAGAGCAGGTGGCTTTCTAAAGTCCCCGACATCAAATCAGGATGATAAACCAGCTTGACATCCCTGGATGGCCATCATCCCAAAGACCTCAGGGCTCTGGAGACAAACCAAAGGACCCAAACCAGAGGTTTCTGTTCCCGTGTCTCAGTGCCTGCTAGGTCTTCCAGCTTCTGCGAGAGCACCTAGGAGCACCGTACAAGGGCAGGTGGCAGGCATCCCCAGCCCAGCCCAGTCCCCACCAGAGCTCCGTTTTGAGAGTCCCTGACACCAAAAGGTTCTGTTCCTCCCTTGCTAAAAGGATGTTTTTAAACTGGGAAGGGTCATAAGAAGAACAAGGCAGCGAAGGAAAGCCATCAAGGGACTTGGCAGGGCCGCGGCAGCAGCCCCACACGCCACTGGCCACTCGGGCTGGCGAAGAGCAAATGTTGGAGTGCAGCGGGCTGAGTCGAGAACAGCATGCATATCCAGGGCAGTGCGTTGGTTTTTTTTTAACCAGGTTTTAATACTATTAAATATATCTTTTTCTTTTCTTTTTTTAATCAAGGAGTGGAACTGGAAGGAGGGGCGCCTCGCGGACCTCGGCCTCCTGCATCGGGATGACTGCATGGGAGCAGAGGCAGGTGGGGCTTGGGGGTGGGGGGGGCGGTGTCTAACAGGGTTTGGAGTCCTGGCAAATACCCTCCTCTTGGGGGATGGGGGGACTTGGTAGTGGCTTGGAGAACAGAGGGTGGCCTCCCCAATGACCAGGCGGGGAGGAAGGCTCCAGGAACCATTGACTGCGTGTCTACGGAGACCGCCACTTTCACACAGCGACACGAATTCCAAGAGCGACATCCCTCCAGGCACTTGTTGAACAAAAGGGCTCCCGAGTCTGTAGTCGCAGGCTTTTGGAACCCTTCGCAGACGCTGGGTGGTGCCTGGCACGGCGGGCTTCCACACCCGCGAAGGCCGCGCCACGCAGCCCGCGGTAAGGACAGAAGGCAGCGCACCCAGCCGCCTAAACTTTCTCCAATCTCCCAGGCTTTCACCGTCAAGTTAGAGCCAGGAAGGAGGCACAAACCACAGCAGAGGAGGAAATGAGAGCGTCATCCACAATATAGACAAAACAAATTTCTTTTTAAAGAGATGAGAATCCAGTGAAGAGCACCTACTGTGTGCAAGAACTGCACATAGTGCGTTCTCAGCTCCATAAAGACAGCTCCAGAGGGACCGTACCCATAAGATAGAGACGCCAACTGCGACCCAAGAAGGTGGCGTGTCTGGCTCAGGTCTCAGGGCTGGTAACGGCAAGGCCAGGGTTGGGTTGATCTTTCCCACTGTCCCAGAGCTGATCACTACCGCGTGGGTCCCCATCCCTTTTAGAAGCCCACAAGCGTCCCACGTGGACCCTGTGGGTCTCCCCCCACCCCCGTGGGGAAGGATTAATTCCCGCTACCCATGAGGCAGGCACTGTGCAGGTCGGGTCCTAACCATACCATCATGTTCCTGAGCTGCGCACTACGCCGAGAGACAACAACCGGGGGCTCAGCTAGCGGGGGGCCTGACCGCCCACGCCCACCCCTCCACTCCTACGCTGCGCACAGCGGCTCCCCCTCCATACTTGCCCTGCACTAGTCCCCACCGGCAACTGCACCCCGACACACAATTTCACAAACGCAGTCTGAAAAGTGTACATCCCACCGAGCACACCGATCCCCACGAGGACACGCCATTCTAGAGCCACGCCATGGTCCGCGTCAAGTCCAACACGCAGAGAAACAGGCACCATCAGCACCGGTGCGCACACACCCGCGCACTCACACAGCTGGGTCGCAACGAGCAGTTGCACACACGCTCCCTCCACGCAGCCCCGCGGCCCCACAGTAGCCCCTTTCCTACCGGCTCCGGCACTGGACGCGGTCCGCCGGCTTCTCGAGACCAAGTTCAGCAGCGGCTGAGGCCAGGGAAGTGACTGGGAGCTCGGGCGTCCGTGCGCCCGCAGCCGCTGCGTCGGCCCTGCGACCTTCGCCGCTCGAAGAGACAAAAGGATCCGCCGGCTCAGGAGGGAGCGAGGTGTGGGCGACCGCCGCCGATCCGCAGGTCCACCACCCGCAGCCGCCGCCAGCCCGGGAAGGAAGGGACGAGAAGGCGGGACCCGGAGGCGGAGGCCGGGGCGGGGCACACGGCGGGGGCGGACTCTCAAGTTTCCTAAGGATCCGCCCCCCACGCCGCAACCACGCCCCCAGACTTAGCCCCTCCCCGGCTGCAGTCCGACCACGCCCCCGTCCTGTGACACACCCACTGCTGGACCCTCGTTTCGCGACCCCTGCTTCTTACCACCCTGACCGCTCGCAGATTCCCGACTGGGTGTCAGTCCCACGGGACTCTGGTGCAGGGGAGGGGCCGAGCGCTGGTCCCACCTCCCTCACCCTTGGCCTCTGGCCTGCGGGTGTGGGAGAGGCCGAGAGGCGGCGCCCGGAGGGGCCGGCTTTACTCCAGCGCCCCCCGCCCCCACAGTTCTTGGCAGGAAGTGCGGCCCTGGTGGCCAGGGAAGTGGAAAAGAGGCCTGAGTCGCCCTAGGCACCCCAGCACCTTCTGGGCCGCCCGCCAGGCCCTCCTCCCTCCCTCTCCACGCCAGTCCCGTGTGCACCTATCACCCACCTTCCCGCGCCTTGTTAAAGAGAAGAGCCTGGCCTGGAGGCAGAAAGACCTGGATTCCCGTTGAAGTTCTCCCAACTCATTCAATCGTCTTGCCAAGAAAACCCTTAGATTCATTCTCTCAGTCTCAGTTTCCCCACCTATAAAACAGACAGTGAGGAGGGCCAGGATCCTTCTTGGGGGCTTTGCCTCCCTTGACATTCAGTGTGGTTTCAGTTTCCTGGTGAGGAGGGGGGCTTGGTTGACATCTCCCATACTAGGGACAGCTGGCCTTCTGGATGCCAGGGAGGGGCACGGTAGCTCCTTCATCAACTCCCGGCATACCCTGGCAGATCGCACCTGCCATGCCCACCCACTGCAAACATCCCAGAAGACAGGTAACCACAGAAACAGTTTATATGAGGAGCTGGGCGAGCCTGTTGTGCAGAGACAAAACTGTCTCTCTGGCGTCTCTAGGGAAAAACTCAAATCCCTCCTTCAAATCCTCCTCCACAAAAACATGCGAGTGAACTCCTACTATACAGGAGGCTGCCAGGGGAACCGGTAGTAGAGCGGCTAGGAGGGTGGAGGGCAGCCCCAGGGCCTCCTCCATTCCTTCCAGCTTCTAGTGCGGCAGGGCAAAGCTAAACCCAGAAGACGCAAGGGGATGATGGCTGCGAGGGTTACAGGGCACCTGTCCAATGATGCTAGCGGGCTAGTCATGGTCCCTCGGACCATGACGACTTCCTACCCAATAAAGGCCCAATCGAAGGTCATTCTGTCCCTTTCCAACTGCACAGGTATGTCAGGTTACAGGTAAGAAGCCCTCGGCAGCCTCACCCCAGCAAGTGGACAACAGAGGCAGAGGGCTTCAGAGATCCAGTCGGTCCAGCAGGTTGCTTTGTACTATGGTCACTCATCCACTTCCAGGTTGCAGTTCAGCCTGGAAGAGGGAGCCCCCGCTCAGACATTCAGAAACCGTCTAGCTTCTCTCTAGCGATGTCAGCAAACCCTCCAGCTACCACCAGCCTGCAACATCCTTTAAGATGACGCCAAGAGGGCAGCAGCAGCACTTCAGGGAGGTCTTTGGAGTGCCAGGCCTGGCAGTAGTTTAGCCCAGTTATCTCTGCTTACGCTCACGTCCAGAATTAGTCATATGGACCTACTTGGTTGTGAGGGACTCTGGGAGTTACGATTTTCTTGGATGCCCAGTCAAACAACACACACACACATACACAGAGTAAATAAATTTAATGTTAAGATTAAATAAAAAGCTAACTTATATAGTACTTTAAGGAACATGAGTGTAGCCGGTTGGTGGTGGCTCATTCATGTCTTTAATCCCAGCATTCTGGAGGCAGAGGCAGGCAGATCTCTGTGAGTTCAAAGTCAGCCTATTCTACAGAATGAGTTCCAGAACAGCCAGGGCTTTTATACAGAGAAACCTTGTCTTGAAAAACAAAAGGCAAAAAAGGAGGAGGAGGAGGAGGAGAAGAAGAAGAAGAAGAAGAAGAAGAAGAAGAAGAAGAAGAAGAAGAAGAAGAAGAAGAAGAAGAAGAAGGAGGAAAAGAAAAGAAACTTGGTTGTAGCTATGTATAGTGGGGCCTGCCTTCAAGCCCAGCACTTGGCCAGTCTAGTCTATACCTATCACCCCTCCTTGGTCTTGACGCTAGGGCCCCAGAACCTACTCATGGCTTTAAGGAGGTCTTACCCCTGCATCTTTGGGACTCCTCTGTCCTACCTTGGATGCTGAGGCACCAGGACAGAGGGGCGGGACCTTTAGGACTTAAGACATACCTCATGAGGTGTCTGGAAGACATAACGATTCCCTCCCTTACCTCTTCTTAGCCACCATCCTCCCACCCCTGCTTTGACAGGCCTGAAACATTCTCTGCAGTCACCCCAACTGACCCAGGATCGAGGTTTCCAGCATCCCTTTATTATTTTTATTTTTTACATTTATTTATTTGTGTGTGTATGTGTGGGTGTACATGTGCCAGGACATGTGTGTGTGGACATCAGAGGGCAGCTTGCAGAAGCCGGTTCTTTCATTCTACCACGTGGGTTCCAGGATTTTAACTCAGATCATCAAGTCTGGCAGAAAAGCTCCTTTGCCCACTGTGACATCTTGCTCCCCCTCCTGCTCTTAGTTCCTAAATGTGGATGGATATTGATGCTTTTAAACAGTTGGTGTACACACAGGGCCTACAGCGTGGTAGGTATCCAGGAAATGATAGGCGCATTTCTCTCCTCTTCATTGGCCTCTTCCTCCAGGCCCACTGTGTCCTCCTCCATCAGCCTGACCACGCAGCACATATATAGAAAACCAACATGTCAGTTAGGAGGCCCGGGACCAGCCCCAGCTGTACCATGTTTGGTCAGTGTTACAGGATAAGACTCTGATGGCTTTGAGATTACTCCACCATCAGGCAGGTTTGATGAGAGGCAGGTCGGCTCAGACACACTAAGGAGTGGGAAATGGCTCCATAAACCATGAAGTGTACTTCAGCCACTGCAAATGTTGATCTTGGAGCACTCACTCCACGGTCACCAAGTTGGGTTTACAGGTCTGTGCTACTGTGGATTTTGACAGCTGGCTGGAGGGAGAGTCCCCAGCCTGTCAGGATCCGCCCACAGAAATCAGAAGCCCCGACTCGAGGCTCTGCTCTGTGCTTTGCGTTGATGGCTTTTCCTTGTCTGAAAATGAGAGCTAGCCCAGGATCTGTGTGACATCAGATCCCTCGGGGAGAAGTTAAACTCCAAAGTTAAATACAAACAATGGCCCTGACCACTGTTCCGAACCAGTGTAAACTGGGAAGGACCTGCCTGCCCCCCCACTCCACCCCTTGTTCTCAGTGTAGTCTCTATTCCAGGAAATTGAGCTGCTGGTGCCCTGAGACCTTAGTGCATGCCTCACACAGGGATCAGGGGTTTTTTGGTTTGGGTTTTCTCTTTCTTTTTTAAAACTTATTTTATATGTATGGCTGTTTGGCCTGAATATATGTCTGTGCTCCACGTGCACGCCAGTGCTCCTTGGAGGCCAGGAGAGGGTGTCAGATCCCTAGGAAATGGAGTCACGGACAGTTGTGAGCAACTATGTAGGTACTGGGAATCAAATCTTCTGCAGGAGTAGCTAGGACTCTTAACCACTGAGCCATCTTTCCAGCAAGCACCCGCACCCAATTTTTTGGAGGGGTTGTTTGTTTTTGTTTGTTTTGAAAGAATATTTCACTGTGGAGTCCTAGCTGGCTTGGAACTCTCTATGTGGGCCAGGCTGGCCTAGAACTCACAGAGCTCTGCCTGCTTCTGCCTCCTGAGCGCTGGAATTATAGGTGCACACCACCACTTGCCAGTGAGCCAGAGACTGATCCAGCAAGTATCCACGGAAGACAGAATCCCTCCACGGTTTCTACTTCAAGCTTCTACTTGAGTTCCTGCCATGACATCCCTCAGTGGACTGTAACACGGAAGTATAACTAAATAAGCCTTTTTCTTCCCTAAGCTGTTTTTGGTTAGAATATTTTATCACAGCAACAGAGAAAGCAAACTAAAACATGTGGGATCTAGGGATGTGAATTCAGGTGTTCGTGCTTGTCCGGTAATTGCATTAAACCACAGAGCCATCTCCCTGAAACCTGAAATCAATTTTAATGGTGCATTTTACTTAATCCTGTACGTATGTGAAAAATCAATGTAAGAATCATGAATGAGGTATTTTTTATTCTCGTTCCACATTAACTTTGAAATTGAGTGTGTTTGGATTGACTACAACCCCAGTGCTCAATCAATAACCATATGTGCTTGCGGTTGTCTCCATGGACATCAAGACAGTGCAGATGCAATGCAATGAATGCCAGGCCTTAGCGCCCAGGAGCATCCCTTGAGAGCCTGTTAGGATGCCGACTGCCGGGCCACAGGCCCAGAGTTTTTAGTGGAGCAAGCTTGGGGCACTGCCTGAGAGAGGGCATTTCTGACGAGTGTCTAGAGCAATGGTTCTCAACTTTCCTACCGCTGCAGCTCCTCATGTTGTGGGTGACACCCCCCCCCAACCTTGCTACTTCATAACTGTAATTTTGCGATTGTTCTGAATCGTGATACAAATATCTGACAAGCAGGATATCTGATAGGTGATCTCCTGTGGGACTGCAACCCACAGGTTGGGAACCACTGCTCTAGTTGATGCTGATGCTGCAGGTCCAGGGACTACACTCTAAGAACCGCCTGCCACCTCTTCCTCCAAGGCAAGTAGTAAATGCACTTTCTAGTTTCCATATGGAAGAGCAGCGTCATCACTACAAAGCGATAGTAATCAAGCCAGTGTGGTTCTAGTGTCAAAATTACCATCTGGATGGACAGATTAAACTGAAAGTCCAGAAATAAACCCTGGCACATTGTCAAGTGACTTTTGTCATGACTATAAAGATAATTCAATGGGAGAAAGAACAGTGTATTCAACAAATGCTGCTGGGACACCTGGAAGACCAGGTGTGTGTGTGTGTGTGTGTGTGTGTGTGTGTGTGTGTGTGTGTGTGTGCTGTAATTTCAGCACCCAGGAGAAGCAGGTGAACCAGAGGTTCAAAGTCATCCTCAGTTACACAGCAAGTTCTAGGCAAGCCTGGGTCACATGAGACCTGTCTCAAAAATAAATCTAGCAAACAAACAAACAAACAGAAAAAGAATAAATTTAGGTCTCTACCTCATATCCTATACAAAAAGTAACTCAAACTAGATCAATAACTTATAAAACTCATAGAAAAAAATTTTAAGTGTTCATGACTTGAAATTGAAGGATGATATCTTTTTATATAAATGACCAATAAGCAAATGAAAAAAAAAACTTTGACCCCATGGCACATCGGGAAACATAAATCAGAGGCTTGGCTACGTAAGGAGTTTGAGGCCAACCTGGACTACATGAGATTTGTCTCAAAAGAAAACCAAAACACAAGCAAATAATAATAAAAAATAAGTAAGTAGTATAATTTAAATTTTTAAGACTTCGAAGAACATAAAGGCGAATTCTCTGTCCCTCCCAGTACGGCTAGGATCATAAAGATAAGGACCTGGGAACTAAAGACTGAAAGTCATTGCCAACGAGAATGCAGCTCAGTGTTGGTTATGGAGAGCAGTTAGACAGTTCAACAACTTAAGCATACAGGTCACCTTATGACCCATCAGGTCCATTTGGTATGGAACAGGGTTCTGAACAGCAGTGGTTCCAACCTTCCTGATGCTGCAATCCCTTAATACAGTCCCTTATGTTGTGGAGACACCCAACCTGAAGTTATTTTCACTGCTAGCTCATAACTGTAATTTTGCTACTGTTATGAATCATAGCATAAATATTTTTGGAGATAGAAGTTTGACAAAAGGGTCACAACCCACAGGTTGAGGACCATAAATAACAAAATGTGTGTACAATCCAGTCGAGGATTCACTAAAAACCACCCAAATCTATCCGCTAACGAATGTGTTAACCAAGTGTTATCTACAAAGAAAGGGTCATCAATGGACCAAAGTGATGGGCTACAGCTACCTGCTGTGAGGTGTTGAACCTTGAAACCCCATGCCAAGTGAAAGCAGCCAGATACAAAAGACCGTGTACTGTACAGTCTATCTCTCCATAATGCCCAGAAAAGATAACCCACAGAGACTACTGACACAAATTCCCGTTTGCAGGGGCTGACCGGAAAGGGGTGAGGAGAATGGCAGCTGCTGGGTACAGGGTTTCTTCTTGACATCAGGCGGTGATTCATACATTGTACATCCACAAAAACCTACCGAGCTGTGCATTGCACGAATGAATAAACTGGAAACATCAGAGAGGAAGACATTTACTTCAAGTCATAAATAATAAATGGTAAGTGGGAGGTAGGCCCCGGAGTACAGACATCTAAATGGATTTCCCCCTGCCTCACTTGACCTGCGGGGTTCCGCTGTCATGAGTATAACAGGGACCTGGCTTGAAAAGCCTCTTGCGAACAAAAAAAGGATCTCACTGAAGAAAACAAAAGTAGGCATTGGCCAATAAACACATGCAAGATTCTCAGCCTCCTCTGCGGCCAGGAAAGACAATATAAGCAATAGTACAGTGGGGTTTGAGAAGACCTCCGGGCAAGGGTACACCCCATGCTGTCATAAGAATCATGAATTGGAAGAGTTGTTTGGCCACATCCAGGAGAGACTTCGAGGCCAGTCCCCTAACTCAGGACAGCATTTGTGCTTGTCCTTAGAGAACCTGACAGAGCTGCAGAAGCCCCACAGCCCAGTGCCAGCATGTCACCGCAAACTCTGGAGGAACAATGTTGATTGAAGCCGGTGACATGGAAACCACAGACTCCCAGAGACGGCAGGTCAGATCGATTAGATGAATGCCAGTGTCTGCGGGCAGATCTCAAAGCCAATACAGAAGAATAGGCTGTGAGTCTGAACTGTGTTACTATTTGTCTTTGTACATCATGACACAAAGTATATTCGCTTCGCTACAAATGTATTAAAGGTCCTGGTGGTTGTCTGAGTAAGAAATGTCCCCTTACAGGCTGGTGTGTTTGAATACCTCATCCCCAGTTGGTGGCAATGTTTGGAGAGGCTATGAAACCTGTGGGAGGTGGAGCTTTGCTGGAGGAAATGTGTCCAGACCTGAGGGTTGATAGCCTCACCCTACTTTCTCTTATCTCCCCCTTTCCCACTTCCTGTTTGTGGATGAAAACCTGATCCACTAATATATTAAGGCACACATGCGTACATATAAAATAATAAAATAATTATTTTTTATATTTTTACTGGTGCTTTCATCTGTATGTCTGTCTGTGAGAGTGATAGATCTGGAGTTTCAGACAGTTGTGAGCTGCCATGTGTGTGCTGGGAATTGAACCCTGGTCCTCTGGAGAAGTCAGTGCTCTTAAGGCCTTAGCCCTATTCTCCAGCCCCTAAAATAATTTTTAAAGTAACATGAATACCCTCCCTTGAACATTCCTTCGTTTTTTAAGTCTGGATTTGGGTGTGTCACCATACCCGGGTCATATGAATGTCAATGTTCCAGGGACAGTAATCACTGGGGAGCCATCTCTCTAACTAGTCAGAGGTAACACTGTTGACTGGAGGCACCCCTGTGAGACCACATGCTGGGTGTCTTAGTGAGGGTTTTTATTGCTGTGAAAAGAGACCTTGACCATGGCAACTCTTACAAAAGAAAACATTTAATTGGGTGGCTGTCTTACAGTTTAGAGGTTCAGTCCATTATCATCACTGCAGGGAGCATGGTGGCATGCAGGAAGACATGGTGCTGGCTACATCTTGATCAGAAGGCAACAGGAAGTGGACTGAGACACTGGGAGATATCCAGAACATATTTGAAACCTCAAAGCCTGCCCCCACAGTGACACACTTCCTCCAACAAGACCGTACCTACTCCAACAAGACCATACCTACTCCAACAAAGCCACACCTACTCCAACAAGGCTACACCTCTTAATAGTGCCACTCTGGGGGGGGGGGTCATTTTCTTTCAAACCACCACACTGGGTAGTGCTGAACCTCAGACAGAGTAGGGAAAGTAAGGCAGAATCTTAGACACAGTGGATGGAAAAATGCGACTCAGAAGGAAGTGAAATGTCACAGGCTTTAATTAGGTCCAGGGAAGGCATCGTGAATGATGCTTAAAATAAGAAAGGACCAAGACAAGGAGGCATGGACAGTCACCTTTGGGAAAAATGTCAGGAATGACAGCTGAGAAACGTAGGCCTAACTAAGGCCAGCTTACTGGACAAATGAAGGTGAAAAAGAAATCAGAACCCTTAGCCTCTCAGGTGTGGGTGATGTGGGGAGAGGGTAGCAAAGAGCACACAATAGACATAGAGGAGGACAGGCAATACTGGTCCCCAAGAGGGGACCTCTGACCCATGGGGAACCATGCATCTCCCCAGCGGGCTTTCTTCCCAAGGTACATAGTGAAGGGGTATGACTCACAAATCCATGGAGACTCACCATAGATGCCTGGTTGCCAGGGGCAGGTGTGGAACACAGTGAGGAACGATGACTGATGGGTGCACACAGCTCCCACACATCTAAATGATTCTGAGGACACTCACCAGCAGACACTGTGTCGCAGCTGCTAGGATGAACCCCCTGGATTCCCACCATAGCCATAACACTCATTTTCTCAGCTGCTGTGCGCTTTGGTGACTTATGGCTTGATGTGGGATTCCCCTCTGTATGCTATGAATATGTTTTATTACCATTGTTTATTAAAGAAGCTGTTTTGACCAAAGGCTTAGTAGAGTAAAGCCAGGCAGGAAATCCAAACAGAGATATATAGAGAGAGTAGGTGGAGTCAAAGAGATATTATGTAACTGCTGAAGGAGAAAGACATCAGTCGCCAGCTGGAACCATACTGGTAGGCCACAGACTCGTGGTGACACACAAATTAAAAGAAATGGGTTAATTTAAGATATAAGAGTTAGCTAGAAATATGCCTGAGCTATTGGCCAAATGGTGTTGTAATTAATATAGTTTCTTATTCGGGTCTGAGTGGCTGGGAGATGAATGAGTAGTCTCCGTCTATACAATGGTAAACCAACATGGGCCAACTAGATCCACATAAAACCTGAAAGAGCTTGGGAAGAAATTCTAGACACAAAAGAAACAGAGTTAAGCACAGCTTCATGGTAGCAGCATTTTCTCAGATGGGCCCTGTTTGCTAGAAACAAACAGAGGTACGATTCCTTTAAGAGAAGGCTTCCTGACTCAGTGGTAGCAACAAAAACTGTACAGCTCCTTTAAGGCTTCCTGGTTCATGCTAGTTGCACAAACAGTTTTGGCTCTTTCAGGAAGCTGAGCACTTAAATGGGGTTTGTGGGCAATATGCTGCAAGTTACTTGGTGGCAGCATGAGCCAACTGGTTACCAGAGTTGAGGTGGTGAGCATGGCTCCCACCTGCAGGTCCCAGAGCTGATAGTGAAGGTAGTTCTGTCATATTGGAAGGCTGAGAGAGGCAGAGCCAGCATCCAGGGCCACTGCGCCCAAGCTGCTTACCATTTTAAAAGCACTCCTTGTCAGAAAATGATTACATATCTGCAATAAAGGCAGATTCAGACAGAAGTAAACCTCTGAACAGGTCACAGTGTGTTTTAAAAAATGTATGTAGGCTTGAGAGAGAGAAGAAAAATAGTATAGACAGTTATAAAAAATTTAAAGAATAAAACAAAGTCAGACAGAGACAGAATACAGACATCATAGATTAAAGGAGTGAAGATAATAAAATAAGCCACATAAAGATGGAAAATACACAGTCTGGATTATGTATATTATTGTGTTTTCTTTGAATTTTTTGACTGTGAATGAACTAAGTACAGAGAGACATTTCATTGTACAGGTTGCTAAGCTAAACCAACATATATATTTTAAAAGTATCATGAATTCAAAATTTGGGTCTAAGGATATCTTGCTTTGGAAAAGAGGTTCTTCTTTTGTTTTCACAGAGGGTAGAAAGCTGCCAAAGGAGAAAGACGCCTACCAGCAGGCGACAGTCTTGTGGTGATACATAGATTAATAGAAATAGGTTCATTTAAGATATAAGAGTTAGCCAGAAATATGTCTAAGTCATTGACCAAGCAGTGTTGTAATTAATACAGTTTCTGTATGATTATTTGCATCCGGGCGGCCAGAAAACCAATGTATCTGCCTACAATGGCTCTTGACTTTTCCCTGGGAATTGTTGGCTAGTGGAAGAGGCTACCTAACCTAAGGTCTACCTGCACCCGGGGTAGCCTATATCTGGAGACAGGTCTATTTGGACATACTGAGGTCCTGAGCAACTCTGAGGTCCCTCTAGCAACAGAATTCCCTGTGGGGTGGGCAGTCTCTGTTGTAGCCGTCCCAATCCGTGCACCTTAACACACTGGGGCCTCTCTAACAAACCTCCAGATCTGTTCCCAGGGGAACTGACCTAAAGCATGGGGGATGGGGGATAGGGTTTGGAAAATCAAAGATTCTCCAAGAAAGCATGGGGATTTAAGCAAACACCAGATCTGCTTAGGCGCCGAGCTGTGTAGACAATGTCTCTATTTAGCTCTCTCACCATCAGCCATAAATAAAGAGCTCTGAAAAATGTTGACTTCAGCAAGGTAGCCCATCTAGTTCTTCCTCAGGTAAAAGCAGCTCAGAGGTGGCCTTGGGAAGATGATTCAACAGTTAAAAGCTCACACTGTGCTTGAAGATGACCTGAGTTCAGCTCCCCGTACCCACAATGGGCGGCTCATAACTGCTCCCAGGAATCCGATATTGCTTTCTGGACTTTGCAGGCATCTGTATTCATATGTGTACATACACACGTGAGCGCACATGCGTGCTGTTGGAATGAATCTGTAAGGCAGGAAGTGGATTGATGGTTGTTACCTAGGGAGTAGCGACTGACTATGAAGGATGCAAAGAACTTTGGGGAGGGTTGGGGATATCCTGTATCTTGAGGTACTAGTTAAATGGGACGAACATCTCTCAAACTTCATTAAACTGAACACTTTAAATGGGTGCTTTTCAGAGTTGGAGAGATGGTTCAGCGGAGAAATTTCTTGCAGCATGTCATAGTCATGGCTTCTATGGCTGTGGTGAAATGTCATAACCAAAAGCAACTTGAGGAGGAAGGGATTTATTTTGGTTTCATTTCCTCATCATAGTTCATCCCTGAGGGAAGTCAGGGCAGGAACTCAACTTGGGCAGAAACCTTGAAATAGGAACTGGAGAAGAGGCCGTGGAAGAATGCTTCTTATTGGCTCACTCCTCGTGGCTTGCTCAGCCTGCTTTCTTATAACTTCCAGGACCACCAGCCTAGGGAATAGCACTACCCACAGTGAGTTGGGTCCTCCCACAACAACGACTAATCAAGAAGATGCACCACAGGCCAGTCTGCTGGGGACATTTTTTCAATTGAAGTTCCTTCTTTCCAAATGAGTCTAGTGTGTGTCAAATTGACTTAAAACTAGCCAGCACACAGCACACACATGAAGACCTGAGGTTGATCTTTAGAGCCCACATAAAAAGTCAGGTACATTGGTGTGTGCCTAGGGAGGCAGACATGGGTAGATCTCTGGAGTTTTCTGGCCAGCCAGCCAGTCTAATGTAACTGATGAGCTCCAGGTCAGTAAGAGATCTGGTCTCAAAAAGGTGGACAGTTCCTGAGGAACAACACTGTAGCTGACCTTTAGACTTTAAACATCATGACACATGCACACATACATATGGAAAAACACACCCAAACAGGCGATTTTTCATTTTCTGTCTGTTATAATTCAAGGAAGTTGATTTTAATAATAATAAAAAAAAACAAAAACAATAGCCCAGAGGTAGGAAACCCAAGATTAAAATGTCACCCTTAGGTGACAGGGACCCAGTCTTTTGTCTCTTGTTCCTCTGAGTGGTATGGTTTTTATTTACAAAGCCATGCCATGACTCAGAGCGGCTACAAAAACTGTGGCATTTATAGTCTTATTCTAGCTGGAAGAAGAAAAAGGAGAACGAACTTAGCCTCCTTTCTAAAGAGATAGTAAACACAGGGCACAGAACACATACTTTAATCTCAAGCAGAAGCAGATAGAGCTCAGAGCTCTCTAAGTATGGTCTACATAGCCAGTTTCATGTCAGCCAGGGTGTGTGTGTGTGTGTGTGTGTGTGTGTGTGTGTGTGTGTGAGAGAGAGAGAGAGAGAGAGAGAGAGAGAGAGAGAGATGGTTAGGTCTTCCTATAAGAAAGGATGGAAAAGGAATGAGCTTATAACTAGAATCTTTGCAGGTCTAGATAAACTCAGGATCCTGTCCTAAGGGATAGGAACTAAGTAGCTCAGAAACAGTGCAGTGTGGATGTGGTGAAATACAGTACAGGTCGAGGGGCTGGAGAGATGCTCAGTACTTAAAACACTTGTTGCTCTTGCAGAGGGCTGCAGTTCCATTCCCAGCACCCATAGAGACCAGCTCCCAGAAGCCTGGAATTCCACCTCCAGAGGATATGACACCCTCTTCTGGCCTTTGAGGGCACTGCACTCATATGTGCATACCCATACACAGACACACAGATACACACACACACACACACACACGTTTAAAAATAAAATAAGGGTAAAGGCCAGAGCTAGAGAGATGGCTCAGTGGTTAAGAGCACTTGTTGCTCTTGCAGAGGACTTGGGTTCAGTTCCCAGCATCCACATGGTAGCTCACAGCTATCCCATGCACTCAGGGGGTGCACATTCATACATATAAAAAATAAAAAAATGTGAAAACAAACAAATAAATAATAGTAAAATCAGGGGTTTGAGAGACAGCTCAGAAGTTAAGAGCATTGGCTGCTCTTCCAGAAGACCTGGGTTTAATGCTCAGAAAGAAACTACATGGAGGCTCACCACCATCTCTATCTCCAGTCCCAGGTGATCCAACACCCTCTTCTGGCCTCTGAGGCCATTGCATGCATATGGTGCATAGACAGAGATACAGGCAAAGCACCTATACACATAAAATACATTTAAAAAATCCGAAAAGAAATAAAGTATGTAAAAAGTAAAATAAAATATAGGTTGATGATCCTTGATCCAAAAGCACAAAAGGTCAAAATGTTCCAGAATTCAAAAGCTTGGTATGCCAATACAATGCCACAGTAGAAGATTCCACACTGAAGCCTGCAGCACGCAAGGCAAGTGAAGTCAAAACATGGCTCCCTAACAACAGTGGGTAAAATTACCTTCAGGCTGCGTGTATCAGGTATAAAAAAAGCAAAGGAAGGCCTTTTTCTGGACTTGGGTCCCATAAACAAGCACCAACCCCCCCTTCTCTCTCTCTCTCTCTCTCTCTCTCTCTCTCTCTCTCTCTCTCTCACACACACACACACACACACACACACACACATTAGTTTGTTTTTCAAGATAGGGTTTCTCTGTGTAACCCTGCATATCTCAGAACTCATTCGGAACCAGTCTGGCCTCAAACTCAAGAGATCCACCTACCTCTGCCTCCAAGTGCTGGAGTTAAAGGCATGCTCCAGATTTAAGCTATATTATTAATGGATATACAAAATTTTCATATTTTCCCCCAATCTGAAAACTGTACCAAAATCCAGAACACTTCTGGTCCCAAACATTTTGGAACAGGGATGTTCAATTTGGGTAGTGTGTGAGCTTAAAAGAGACAGCGTCAGGAGATGACCACGACAAGGAGCAAGGTGACTCCCACCTGAAATCCAAGGAGGGAGGGTTGAGGACAGTTTGGGGCCAGCCTGGTCTACATAGTAAGTCTGAGGCCAGCCAGGGCAAAGACCCTGCCTTAAAGAAAGAAAGAGGAGCTGGAGGAGGAAGAAAGGAAAGAAAGAGGGGGAGGGAGAGTGAGGAAGGTAGGAAGAAAGGAAAAATGGGCTGGATAGGTTTTTCCAATGAGGTCCAAGCCTTGGTACTCTCTGGGTTGATGCTGTTGAGACAGAACCTGAAAGATCCAATGTCTAGTCGTTCCACTGTTGGAATAGAGCCACGGTTTTCTAGAGTTGGGCCAGGTTCAGAGGGAATTGGGGAGGCTCTAAAATGTATATGGTTTCTTCTGGGGTTGATGAAGTGTTCTAAAAATCTCTGAGGTGATAACGGTGTGAGTGAGAAGATACGGAAAGCCACGAAACACGGCTTTGGTGAAGGAACCAAATCCCTTCTCTCAGTCAAGGCATTAAGAAATTTTCTCTTTCATTCTCCCACATCTGCCTGCAGGCCAGCTGTGTGGCGTGCCTGCCTTCAGGCCTCCCGTACACTGCACCCTACTCATGAGACCTCCTTCCCATCTCGCCTCCTTCCATGAAAACCTTCCAGTTCTTCTGCGGCCAGAATTGTGCTCAGACCCACTGGACAGGAGCCTGAGGCTGCAAAAAACCAGGTGTTCAGTAGCTACTTCCAAAACATCTCTCACTGTGAACAAGAACAGAAGCCCTCACACCAAAAGCCACGACTCCATAGAAAGCCCTGAATCCCCGATTGTCACATACTACTGTCAATCCACGGCCACACTAATCGTATTCAAGGGGCTTTATGTCCTCATTAGCCCACTGGGAGATATTAAGTCCCAGTGTACAAGACACAGGGTCACCAAATAAACAGTCTGCATACGTCTCTGCATACTTTTCTCAGCATGGGCTTTTACATTAAGTTAGAGTTGAGGAATGTCAAGGCAGCGTTTCTCTGGATGGTTAGATTTGACACCTGCCTTGCAAAGCTTTCCCCTCCCCTCCTGTGCCCGCATCTGCTTCAGGGAATGTCTGACCATGTTGTTTTTGTTCCAAACCTCGGTATTTACCTATCTCTACCATCAAGATGTGAGTTCCTTGGGGCCAGAGACCTGCAAAGGCAGGGACAGAGTGTCCCTAGAAATACTTGCTGGATGTATGGACTGGTAGCTTGTAGGAGTAGCAAAATTACAGTTATGAGGTAGCAATGGAAATCATTTTATGGTTGGAGGTGTACTACAGTATAAAGGGTTATAGCGTTAGGAAGGTTGGGGAAATTCTCTAGAGCATCACCGGAGTCTGAAGATGCCATCTGAGGCAGGTTTAGTAAAGGAAGGGGAGATGGTTTTCAGGCCAGAGTGAAAGGGAGGCAAGCTTGTTGAGGATAAAGGCTTGCCCTCTGGCCCCAGCCTTCCATACCAAGCATCTTGGGGCAGAAGCTGACCTCGTTGCTCTCTTCAGGAGGAAAAGGGCAGGCTCCCAGAGAAAGCCTGAGCATGCTCTGTGGCTAGGAGAGCCCCACCCCCACTTACTTTCTTGTGAACTTGAGAGAATGGCTGGGACTCAACCATCTAGGGGAGGCGGCGGTTTGATGCCTTCCAACACAGGCAGGCTGCTACTGCTTCTGTGCGTCCCGCAGGCCCTCACTGCCCTCTTCAACAGCTCCAAGGAGCCCAGGAAATGTGTCCAGGAATCAGGAGCAATGATCACATTCAGCCTGCTGTGATGTTTCTGTTGGGTCCCCATTCACAGTGGCCTATTTTCCAGTCCTCATGTCCCTGGAACCTTGGGGAAGATCCAGCCACGGTAGGGTAAGAGAGTAAAGTCTTCAGGGAAGCCAGACTGCTCAAGAGCTGCTGGCTGTGGGTGGAGGCAAGTCCAGAAAGAGGCCAGACTTTGTCAATGGTGTCTCATGATAAAGCTTCCCTCTACCCACCAAGCCTCTCTCCACCTCTATTCCGCATCTTTCTCTAAGAGGACCCCACTCAGAACTCCGTGACAGGTGAGAACACGGAAGGTAGAAACCCCAGTGGGGTCTGAAGCCAATATGGTCTTCTGGCCTTCGTGAACTCATGGTGCCTCTCTGGCTTTTCCAAACATGCAGATAGGCTCTTCTCGGCTCTTTGATCTTAAGGCAGGAACTTGCTGTCCTCTACCTCCCCACTATCTCCTGTCTCCTGCATAAGAATGTCTCCATGCAGATAGCAGGTGGTCAGGGTTCGCCACAGGTAGGAAGAGTCTTCTGATGTCATATCACTCAGGTGAAGAGAAAGAGAGGCCACTGTGCTCAGCCCACCCCTCTAGAACCCAGGAGCTGTGCCCTCTCCCTCCCCTCCCACCTCTCTACCCCCCATCCTCACTCCCAGCTCTACCTTCTGCTGGCAGCTTGACACTTCCAGCCAGCATCTGCTGCTTCCACAGGAGCCCCTGAACCCTGTGCTTCCGGTTCTCAGCGCCTCCCCTCACATCCTGTACTTTGAGATGACAGCCTATGGGATCAACCCCGACTAAATGCACGCATACCCCGGAGGCTGGTTACACAGGCACCAGAAGGGGTGAACCTTGTGGTGGTCCCTGTATGTACTGACACTTACAAAGCCATGTGGGACCCATAGGTTCGTGGGTTGGGGAGAGCAGAGGGCTGAGTGGCCTCTGAAGCCTGGGTAGCCACCTTCCTCTTGTCACATGTCATCCAGGGGCCAGGGTGACTCAGCCCTAGAGGCAGCTTCCTTCTGACGATCCATTCCTCAACCACACCACCCCAGGCCTGAATGCCTTCTCCAGGTTTGGGTCCTGATGTTTCCAAGATGTCATCGTGAGATCACAGCCAGGCCCCTCAGTCTTGATCTCCTGATGCTATGCTCAGTGCTGTGAAGGTTCAGGTACGTTGCACAGTCTCTCTGAGTCTGAATTTCTGCATGTTTCTAGTTTTGGTCTTGTATATTGAGACAGTTTCATTATGTGGCCCAATTGACCTGGCATTCGCCATGTAGTCCAGGCCAGCCTGGCACTCACTATGTAGATCAGGCTGGCCTCAAACTCACAGAGATTCACCTATCTCTGATCCAGCCCTGGAGTTTTACATCTGAAAAGTCAGTCGGCAGGAGCCCTTCTGGCTGTGAGAACAAGGCCCAGTTGGTCTGAACAGGAGTAGGAAGAAAGGGACGGCCAAGCAATGGCAGTGGGTACTGAAGGGAGAGGGGGTAATAAAGGGCTTTCTGAGAGAAAGGCGGGGCATCCGGGAGGGAAGGAGGAGGTCAGAGGGACAGCTGTAATGGTAGCAGGGAGTGCAAGCACACAGCCCAGGCACACGCATGCCATGCTCCAGGTCTGCAGAGAGTCCCGTGGTCATCTCCACTCAGCAGAGGAAACCACGCAACAGGCCGCATATTTCTTAAGGTTAGGCTCCAGAGCTGGATTCAGATGCTCTCAAGCCTGTGCCCCAAATGCCAGACTAGGATTGAGGTGTACAGCTGCATGCTGGAGGTCCTGAATAGGAACAATGAGGAACAGGCAGGTGGTCCCACAAGCCCTGGACCAGCTGGATCAGGGAAGGAAAGCTGGGGAAAGACAACTTGCTGGGATACTATGGGGGGGGGTGTCTTTGTTGCTAAGCAGCTAATTGCTGACTATTCTGCCATTTCAACCTTGTAAGATCCCTAGATGGGCACATCTGTGAAGACGTGATTAACTTCCTTTCTTACACTCTTTTCCCACCTACATTCTGCCCCGTCCTGCAGTAAATACCTACCCACACGGATGGCCCACGCAGCGCTGTGATTTCTCTAGCCCCCCACCTCCTCTTCTTGGCCACATGACCTCTATCCATTAGCAACTGGATCTTCCCATGAGCCAACTTCTCCATCCTGGGCACCAGGTCCTCCCATGTCTCAACTCAGAATTCCCTGCCCAAGCTCAAACTCTCTTTTTCTTTTAAGCAAAATTTAAGTGTTTTACATTTACTTATTTTTGCGAGTGTGCACACAGATACTTGGGCATGCATACACACCTGCCACAGTGCCCATATGGGAGCTCAGAGAACAACTTGTGGAAGCCAGTGCTTTCCTTCCACCAAGTAGGTCCTGGGAATTAAACTCAGGTCATCAGACTTGGTGGCAAGGGCCGTAACCTGCTGAGCCATCATGACCTCACCACGCAGCCCACTTCCTAGCATGCCAGACTCAGCATGTGACTCCCACAGCGTCTGTCTGGAGCTGCCCTGTGACTCCACCCCCTCCTCTCTTCCACCCACTTTCTCATTTTCTCTAATGAGTATTTAATGTCTTCCCAACTCTGCAGTCCTCTGGTCTCTTTCGCACACCTCATTCAGGCCAGAGGCATCTCTTCGGGATGTAGAAACCAATGGATGAAAAAAAGAATTTCACTTCCTACCACCCTGTCTCCAAACCTGAGTGTCCCCGCATCCCCCTGCAGGAGTGTGGACTGTGTTTCTGCTAAAGCCTGGGGCCTGGGGCAATCCCCTCATGGGCCTTCTTGATTCTCAGGAATCTGAAACCTAAATCACCTTCCTTCCTCTGCAATGCTAGCACTTCTCATTAATATTTCAGTGTGAAGAGGCGGAGGCAACCAGGGGTCCACCATGTCCATTCTCATCCTCTTTAGCAACAGATGTGAGGCAGCAGGGAAGGGCTGGCGAAGGTCTGGTCAGTGGGTGCAGTCAGTAGTCGCTAAGACGATGGGTAGAAGGAGGATGTGAACACTTGGGATGGAGGTGACTGGAGCACCCACGGGATGGTGCCATTCATAGTTAGGGTGTGTCTTCTCACCTCCATCCACCCAGTCTGGAAATCGCCTGAAAATCTGCCCGGAGGTTGGTGTCCTCAGTGATGGTGGAGCCCGTCAGGTTGATGGTCAACATTACCAGCGGAGTCGTACACTCTGAACATCCTTCCTAAGTGAAATTTACGTCTTTGCTTCACTCCCAACCAAACCCAGTCGCAACAGATGCACACGCTGTTCTGAACACAGGGGGAGAGAGAAGAACCAAGCGCTTAGAATTCCAGGGTCCCCCTTTCAGTTTCTGTGCATTCCTTAATGGCAAAGACTGAGTCTCCATGCGCACAGTCTCTGCTAGTAACTTCCATTGCATTTGCAGCAACATCTGGTCCACAGCCAACCAAGAGCTCCATAGGGCTTAGTCCGGCAGACCCTCCTGGGGCTTCAGGCTCCATCTTGAAGCACTCTATCCCTTTAGCTTGGGTGGGCTCTTCCTCTGCTTGTTTTTCCTCCCCTGCCCCCTGATACAGAACTCAAGGGATGAGGTCCAATAACCTCTCAATGGGCTACTGCCCTTCAAGATCAGACTTCCTCAGAACCATGGGTGGCGTCCTCAGAGCCTATAATTAGAGTATTCGTCCTTCCTCCTGCAGAAGTTCTCCTGCCCTGGATCTGCCCAAGGTGCCGCCTACAACCTAGAGTTGTGATCTCTCACAAGCCAGCAGCTTCCTCAGCTGCAACTGTGGCCTCCACCCAGCTTCTCAAGAAGGGCTCAAACCGTCATCTCAGTGCCCGGCAGTCATGCCCCAGCTACATAATCTTCTGTGTTATTTGCTCTTCTGTTGCTCTGATAAATCACCCCTCAGGTCCCCAGTCACTTCAGTCTGACCAAAAGTGACTTAAGGAATGGTTTATTTGGACTTATGGTTCCAAAGTGAAAGTCTACAACGGCAAAGCACATGCAGAAAGTGGTGGGGAGGGGAGGGGAAGGAAGGAGGGAGAAAGAGAGAGAAAACTGGAGTGGATTTGGCTCTGACTTCTCCAAGCCCGGCCCCAGTGACCCGATCTTCCAGTAAGGCTCTGTGTTCTGAAACATTCATTACTTCCCAGGGACCAAGTTTTCACACGCATGAGCCGGGGGGGGGGGGAACATTTCTCATTCACATCCCCAGAGCCCACAGTTGTCCTTTCTGGATGACTTCCCTGTGGTCCCTGGGTTGACAGCAAGCACATGATCCACCTGAGGCTGCAAGCCATGAGTCCAGACTCAGCTGGTTCCTGGTTCATGCTGTCCTTTTTCATCCAACCACCGGTACTCCTCCGCCCCCCCCCCCCCCCCCCCACAGCATCTGGTTTCAGGCCCTTGCATGGCCACTGCCAGCCTCTTGAAATCAGCGGCAGGAAGAACTTCTCCCAGGCCCTGGAAACCATCCAGGCACACTCTTAGGGCATCATGCTGCCTGCAGCCTAAACCCCTCCAACCTTCTGTTCATGGATATGGGACCTGTCTTAAGAATCCAGTCTCTGCTCTGGTCTCTTCTCTCAGATACTGACAGGCACCCTGCTGACAGATCCTCCGTGAGCTTCTAGCTAACACAGGCAGAATTTCTCACCTGGGAAGCCAGTCCATATCAGAGTGGGTACTGGGGCCACACATCCTGCTCCCCATCCTCTTCCCTGTCTAACTGGGAATCAGAGAACTTGGCTGCATGTTCCCACTGTAAGACCTCGCTCTCAGGGGCTATGAGCAGAGACAGCTCCTTCTGCAGCTTGGACTCTGGTTCTCTTCGGAGACTCAGCCATGCTGTCTGCCCTGAACTGTCTGTCCTGCCATGCTCCTCAGAGCTCACGCCATGTTGTTGCCTCTCTGTATCTGCCCATGTGTTAGTGATTCTTTGAATAAACTCTTTAGCCCTCAGGAAACCATCTCAGTGTGGTCTTGAACCACTTGCCCCATCCAAAACTTAATAGTTTATGTGTCTTTACCATAAGTCTGTCTCTGCCAACCACCCTACTCTTCCCGCCTGTACTCCGTCCGACTAGGGAGTGCCCACATGGACTGCCCTGGCCCCCGAGAGTGCCCACAGCTTCACTGCTCCTCCTGCCTGAAATATCCTGGTCCCAGCTCTCCTACCTCTACCCTGACTCTGTCTCTTCTTCAGGTCCAAATTTAAGGGTTCCTTGGTCAGTTGGTTGGCTGGGAACTTCCATCCACTGGGCAAGATCAGGTGTGTGATTATTTCGTCCAC
The DNA here is from genome assembly GCF_014885135.2 of Alexandromys fortis. Lineage (NCBI taxonomy): Eukaryota > Metazoa > Chordata > Mammalia > Rodentia > Cricetidae > Alexandromys > Alexandromys fortis. Next base: position 11,967,554 of record NW_026067922.1, read on the forward strand.
CAGGTTCACACAACTTCCTCAAGAGAGGACAAGGCCAGGAGCAGAAGCTGACATAGCAGGTATCTGTAAGGATCAGCCTATAGCCTCTCGGGAGAGCGGAAAGGAAGCTGGGTTGGTAGGGGAGTTACCAGCCATTCATGTAAACACAGAACAGAAACCTAAGTCCTCTCAAGCATTGGGCAGCAGGTGGGAATAGTGCCAAGGCAGAAAACCCCTCCGGCCAGGGACTTTCTCGCCTGGCCTGTCTACTATGATGGACACTTAGACTTCAATGCCTTTTTGTTTTGTGTCTAGGTTAGGCCTCTGTGATGGACTTGCTAGGAAAAACCACTCCATGGGACATCATTCATGTTTTTAAGTCGGATTGCTAGGACAACCTTTTAGGTTTCCAGACAAATGGTCACCTACGGGTAGTTTTAGGATCCAGGAAAAACAGTCTTTTCCTAAGAATTTTGAACTGATGTTTGCTTTGCTTAACAAAAAGGCTTTAGCGATTTCTTTTTGGAGACGGGGTCTCCTGATGGAGCTGGCCTAACTGGCCTGTAACTCACCGTGTAGACCAGGCTGGCCTCAAATGATCAGCTGCCCATTTGGCTCTGAACCCTCAGCCACACCATCATGCCCAGCCAGAATCTTTTTAACATAAACCATACATTACGCCCATTTATCACTCTGGTTTTGATGTAGCTGTAACCTATTTGTTCAGTCCGGGTGCCTGTGGGAGTGAGCATTGGCTGGGGTGGTGCTCAGATCTTCTCATTTCCACTCCTTTAGGGGGCAACAAGAGTTGAAAACATTCATGAAGCAAGCCGAGTGTCGCTTCCACCGAGAGCAACTCTTTCCTCACCCCACAAATCTGCTTAGCACTTCCCTGCGACAGCCACCCCTTATTCTCCCCCAGAGGCTGTGGTCAGGAACTGGACCACACCAGTCTGCTCAGGTGAGGCTGTTTGGGTGATGGGGGAGGGGTGCACTGCTGGAGCTGAGAGGAGCCACAGGCTCAAGAACATCTCAGCTCTTCCTTATAAGGACACTACAAGGAGCTGTTCTCCAGAGCGTGTTTGCCTGTATGTATGTATGCACACACATGTGCGCATGTGTGGAGACCAGAAGTCAATGTTATATGTCTTCATCAATCGTACTCTACCTAACTTTTTGAGACAGGGTCTCTCCGTGAGCCTGGGCATCACGGATTCCAATGGCCCCAGGGATCCTTCTGTGTCTACCTCCCCAAAGCGAAGACTGCAGGCACACACTGCTGCAATGACCTTTTACATGTGTGTTGGGTATCTGAACTCAGGTCCTATGCTTGCACCATGAGGACTCTACCACCCGAGCCATACACCCCACCCCTAGTTCCTATTCTGACCATCTTGATTCAGCTTGGGGGTAGCTAAGGAACAGCTTGACTTCCAAGAAGGGGAGAAGTCACTGGGTAGGAACCTGGAGACTGACTTCACACCATGTGGAACTCAGCAGCAAACGCAAGGCACAATTTACCATTCAGGAACTACTTTCAAAGAATCTAGTTGAGCATTCACAGAGGTGGCTGTTCTTTGCATCCGCATTTATAGAGCAGAGATACCATTTTGTGCATCATGTGTTAACAAGCACTGTTTGTACCGGCGGTTTGGGATTAGAATCAACTGAGTCTTCTCTTGAAGACACCAGGGGCTGGAGAGAGGACTTGGGGGTTAAGAGCACCGATTGCTCTTCCAGAAGACGTGGGTTCAATTCCTAGCACCCACATGACAGCTTACTGTAACTCCAGTTCCAGGGGACCTAACACCTATGGCAAAACACCAATGCACATAAAACTTAGAGAGAGCACTGTGGCCCAAGCACACAGGCATGACAGGAGGCCCACCTTAGAGCAGCAAAGGGGTCTTGACATAGACTGTGGGACCTCAGCATCATGGAGCCCAGTGAACCCTCATGTGGCTCTGACAAGTCACCATAGGCAGCAGGGTGAGCCCAAGACAATACTGGAATCAGGGCTGGCAGCGGTGACAAGGTGCACCAGACCAGGTAGCTTAAACAGTTTAAGCTGTTGTCTCCCAGCCCTGGAGGCAGGACGGTTGAGGTCAAAGTGAAATCAGGAAGGCTGTCCACTGAGCCCTCTCTCCTGGCCTTACAGAAGGCCACCTCATTGCTGCCTCTCCATCCTCTGGGTGCCTGCAACCTAATCTACTGATAAAGACTCCTATAGGATTAGGACCCCACCCACATGACCTTTAGAGACTTCTTCCGTTCAGTCAAACCCTGAGAATTTGAGGACAAGACTTACAGCTGTGAATTTGAGGGGGCATAATCCACCCATGCCAGTGGAGTGGGGACACCCACGTCAACTGCGGTCCTCTTGACAAAGTAAGGGAGGGGCAGGGCAAGGGACTCTGTGTGTGTAGGAGAGAAGTCACAGCCCTCAGTGTTGCACTGCGTGGGGTAGGCAGGAGAAACCCTGCCTGGCTAGATGCTGTTCCAGGTCCCTCCTCCCAGCCTGCCTCTCCTCCCCAGGGTCTCCTACAAGAGCCACCTCTACAAAGGAAAAAAAAATCTTAGAAGCCTGGTGACTGAGAGGGAGTGGCTTGTGTGTAACTTGGCCAGGAGCGTGGAAAGTTAAATCAACTGGAAAGAGAAGGAGGAAGTTAGAAAAAAAAAAATCACCCAACCACCAGTACAGGAGTTGATAAAAATGGATGGTGAGGCCGTGAGGGTTTGGAAAAACTGAGTCTCGAAGTCTGAAGGAAGGAGAGAAGGCAGGGGCTGTGGTGTTCTTCTCTGCTGTGTACCGGCAGGAGAGGGTAGCTGGGGAGGTGGAGGGGGGAGCTGTGTTCATCTATATGTGGATGCATGTGGAGCTAAAGATCAAACTTGGGGGTCAATCCTCAGGAGCTGTCCATTTTCAGAAAAAAAAATTACATTTCTTTACCCCTCCCCCACCGTGTCTGTGTACTTGCCACAGTCAGTTCTCGTGCGGAAATCAGAAGACAACCTGTGGGAGCTGGTTCTGTCCTTTCACCGTGTGGATCCCAGGGATTGAACCCATGTCCTCGGGCTTGGCAGCAAGTGCTCTTATCCACTGAACCACCTTGTTGGACTCATCTTACATTTTGTTTTGAGACCAGGACGAGGAAGGAGGGACAGGGGACCTGGGTTCAGGTTAGCCGCAGCAAGCTCTAAAGACCCTCTTGTCTCTGTCCCCCTAGCACTGAGATCACTGTGCTGCCACACCCAGCTTTTTACAGGGGCGCCAGGGATGGGAGTTAGGGACTTGGGTTTTCAGGACCAGTAGATCGCCGGGAGTGATCTGCCTGGCGTCACCTGAGCTGCTTTAAAGAGCTTTGCTGCCAGAACCTTCATCATCTCTTTCCTTGTGATGGGTTGACTGAAGTAGGACTCTGTGGAGGGAGGACAGAGGCAGGGTATCCTGCTCCTATCTGAGCCGTCCTTAGAGGCTCTCATAGGCCACAGTGGGCACGGGACACTGCAATACAAGCGGCAACCAGAGAGTGATCACCAGAGCCCTGAAGAAGCTGGCCACGCCTCACCTATTCATACTTGTCTTGTCTCAGTCTCCTCCTTCAAAAGTGGGATTACCATACGGCCATCATCACCACCATACGGCCATCACCATAAGGCCATCACCATATGGCTATCACCATATGGCCACCATCACCATACGGCCATCACCATATGGCCATCGGGCTGAGCCCTGGGCACCCTCTAAGCCCCACTTCAGGGCTCTTCACCTGGAGAGGCCCTGGACAGAATGCAGGCCCCAGAGGATACACCAGGGTAAAGGCTAGCATGAGTTGATGATAGTTGACTGGATTCAGGGACCTTCTACTACTGTTGGTATCTGTATCCAGGTAGTACAAGGAAGATACAGGCAGGGTGGGAGTGGGGGATGGGGCGCGAGCCACCAGAAGAAAGTATCCTAGCTACGCTTTATAATTTGATCTCACCCTTAGGGAAATTTAGCTGGGAATATCATTTCAAACACTTGCATGCTTACATAGGATACATGCAGAGTGGCATGCACCCACTGAGGTGAATAGTCCAGGCCTCTCATCCAGGACGGAGCCTGATCTCAGCCCTTGGAGACCACAAGCCTCAGAACACAACCTTCACAATGTAGGTCTGGCCCTTGTGACTCTAGAGAGCATCCCCATCCCTGAGCCCAGGAAGCCTCCTGTCCCTTTCCAGCAGGTCCTTAGAGACAGGCTCTCCACAGAGGCCGGAGCCAAACAGCTGTCTGCAGGTCTTTGGCTCTTACTCCTTTTTGAAGTCAGTGAGGCGCCCCGACATAAACAAAGGCAGGGTGTGCATGTGAGCCGCACGCTCGCACTCCTAGCCTGACCTGCCAGGTTTGGGGAGATCTGGGCAGGACTGGCCAGATAAGGTTCCTGTGTTAGCCTTGGGGTGGTGCCACACGGTGCCAGATGGCACAGCTCAGGAGCATTGACTAACACCCTTGTCCTATTTTCCAGGTGGAGCCAAGCAACAACCTAGGCTCAGTCTATGGACACCTTCCTGATAGAAGCCTTGGGAACCCAGGTAAGGTCTTTCGGGAAGCCTGAATCCTGGGTCTGGGCCGATGGAGGCTCGGGAGAAAGTAAAGACTTGCCTGTGGCTACTAACCCCCTGCTGCTCAAGTCTGCTGTCAGATCCTGCACCAGGCTCAGGCTCCAAGTCAATGCTCCTTATGTACAGCCTCCTGGCTGAGCTTACCCTTCTGTGCCTGTGTATGCACGGCACTGAGTGTTCACAGACATCAGAAGCCCAGAGAACAGAGGACTGTTTCCAGCATGGCACCAGGTGTTATGCACCAAGGCAGTGTCCCCTGCTCTTATAAGGAGGCCCCTCACCTGCTCAGGTATAGGTCGGGTGCTGGGGTGGGGCCAGGTCCAGGCAGTAGGAAGCAGGAGAAAACATCTATTTGCTGTGGCTTCCCTCAGGCTCCTGGTACCCAGGGTATTGTAGGGAGCCAATAGACTGCAGGGAAGTACTTCCTGTTTGCACAGAATCCGTGGCTCAGGAGTCACCATTCCCGCCCCTCACCCAGCCTGTCTAGGGTCCTCTTGGAGCCCCTGAAGTGTCTGTGTTATTGTCCCCTGTGCAGAGGAGGTCTTGGAGGATCGGAGAGAGAGTAAGCGAATGGCCTGAAGCCATCCCAACTCCTGTCACGCTCCACGTTCAAGGCTGGTGCTAATGTTCCCACATGAATTTTCAACAGTCTGCCAAGCTGGCTTGGGATGATGCCATAGACCAGCTGCTTACGGATATTCTCAGGACCCCTTTGTACGCCTCCATTCATCACCCCCCTGAAGGGCATTCCCTATTAGACTGCTTTTGTCTGAAACCAAACTTTTCAGAAATAACCCTTAATTCACTTAAAAATGAACCTACCACACATTACTATGATAGCATTTTTTTATGGAAAAAAAAAGCAGCTGTGTTTTCCCCCAAACAAAGTGTTTGTTTGTTGCGGGAGGTCCTTCCGTCCCTCCAACCAATAGCTGCTGTGATACCAGCCCCTTGGGGCATGGTCTCTCTCCCTTTTAAAAAGCAGCTATTTCCTCTGCTCACTCTCTTCACTTCCTGCTCCGCCGGAGACTAGACTCCCTTCCTGGTTGTGCAGATGGCTGTTGTCTGAGACGGTGATCTGTAAGTTTTCCCCTTTAAATAAATAACACCCTATTAATCATAACTCCAAACTGGTGTGGCCTTGTTCGTGACTTACGCCTTCATTTGTTGAGAAGTTTATCACTGTTCTACAGTTATGAAAAGCTGACTTGGTAGAGAATCTCTCTTGCTTCTGCACGTGGTAACTGTAAGGGCCTAGGAACCCTCACTGCGCCCCAGTGAGAGGAAGAAAACACTGCAGCAATATGGCCTTCGCAGCATTATAGAAATGGTTTGGGGGGTGCTGGAGAGATGACTCAGCAGTTAAGAGCACTGACTGCTCTTCCAAAAACCTCAGTTCTATTCCCAGAAACCGCATGGCAGCTCACAGCTGTCTGCAACTCCCGATCCAGAGGAGCCAACATCCTCACACTAACAGACGTGTAGACAAACAACCAATGCACATAAAATAAAAACAAATCAATCAGCAGGGCGGTGGTGGCGCACACCTTTAATCCCAGCACTCGGGAGGCAGAGACAGGTGGATCTCTGTGAGTTCGAGGCCAGCCTGGTCTACAGAGCTAGTTCCAGGACAGGCTCCAAAGCCACAGAGAAACCCTGTCTCGAAAAACCAATAAATAAATAAATAAATACAAATTAATCATTAAAAAAAAAACCAGTTTTTGTTTTTTGGCCTGGCTGTCCTGCAACTCACGTACTGGGGTCATAGGTGTCACAGGTATCCCGGGGCTCACGGGGTCACACCTGGCTTATTCAGTGCTAAGGATGGACTTCAAGGCCCCCTGCATGCTAAGCATACACTACCAACCAAACTTTCACCCCTGAAAATGGCTTTGGCTTGCAGACTTCCTCAGTCTTAGGGGTTACCCAGGGGTGCTATTGAGCTACACTTGAAGAACGGTTGCATGGAACTGTAGGATGCATTTGTGTTGCCTACAAAGTGAATCCCTGATTCCCTGACTCTAAGATGCATCCGCCCATCTCTGCCCAAGACATATCACAGTCTTCGTAAAATCTCAGTGCATCTTTTTAATCCATGTGTACGTGTGCCCATTCACACACACACACATGCAGGTTCCAACAGAGATCAGAAAAGGGCGCTGGATTCCCAGGAGCTGGAGTCACAGGCAGCTGTGAGCTGTTGGATGTGGGTGCTGGGAACTGAAGACAGGTCCTCTGGAAGAGCAGCGAGTGCTCTTACCTGCCTCATCTTAATGCATCTTGTGTTCTCACAGATTGCGGTACACAGCATCTTAGAATCAGATACTAGCCAGGCGATGGGAGCTCAGGCCTTTAATCCCAGCACTCCGGAGGCAGAAGCAAGCAGATCTTTGTGAGTTCAAGACCAGCCTGACCTACAGAGTGAGTTCCAAGATAGCCGAGGCTACACAGAGAACCTTTGTTTCGAACAACCAAAGGGAAAAAAAAAGGAATCAGACACTATATCAAACACTATTATAATAATCTAATCACAGAATCACAGCCAACATCTGAATCAGGTCTTCTCTCACCAGAAAGGAGACTCTTGGAACTGCTCTTATGCATACCTTCCAAAGTCTCTGGGACACTGCAGAACCCAAACAGAGGCAAGCAGGGGGCAGGTGCCTGGCCATCATGCAATGTTTCACAGTCCGTCTTTCATTTTTTTTCATTTATTTTACATACCAGCTACACCTTCAACCCTACCTGCCCTGCCTCCCCCCCCCCCCCCCCCCCCCCCCCCCCCCCCCCCCCCCCCCCCCACTCCACCTAGCAGGCTCCACTTCCCTTTCCAGTTCTTAGGAACAAGCCACTGTACTGTTGTCAGCAGCTCTGTCTCCCCACCTGGCTGCAAGGCTTCTCCAGGGAGGGATGGTTTCGGTCCATCCCTGCAAGCCAGGACCAGGCGCCACGCCAGCCCTCAGATACACAGGAAAGGCAGGCAGGATCTGTGGCCAGCTACGGAAACCTGAGTTTGGAAGGCCATTCACTCACAGCAGGTGGAGGGCCACACCAGGAGGGCTTCTCTCGCAGGGCAGCTGTTGCTTGGCACAGCCCTGGGTGTAACTTGACACATGGAGAAGCTTGGGGAGAAGCTTGGCCTGGCCGTTCCTCAGCCTTAGAAGATAAGAGGTGGTCCTGTGGGAGGGGCTTCTGGGAAGCCAGGCCTCCAGGAGAGCAAGCCCACTGGTGTCCTTTGCTCTAAGAGATACAGAGAGAAAGCATGGTTTCTGTGTTCAAACATACATGGATGCCCATGCAAACGGATGTGGAAAAATAGTGTAATATGTTTGATTAAAGCAGGAATCAAGGGCACTTGTGGGTGGCAGGTAGATCCCAGGGAACCCCTAGCCCTTCCCACACTCCACTCATTCACGAATCTCTGCCACATGGGCTGCTAGCACCTTATGAAGCAATTCAAGATCAGTGCCAAGTGTGCCACCAAGTTCAGAGCCCGCCCAGTCACACACAGGCAGGGGGCAGGTGGAGGGGGTTGCTGTGCGTGGTAGCAATGGAGAGTCCAGCCTCAGATTATATGAGAACACCCATCCCAGGGGACACAGCTAGACCTAAGCCTACCAGCTTCACCTAGATCTTTTCCTTAAACTTCAGGCGGAGGTGATGAAACCCCCACCCCCACCCCAAGGATCTGGCCCAGGACAGACTGCAATTAATGCAAAGAACTGGCTTCCATCCTGCAAGTTCTCAAAATTGCATGAAGTTCCAAGGTCAGACTATACTATGCTGAGGGCCCCTCTTACCTCAGAGGCCTGAGGCAGTGGAGCTGGAATAGGGGTGGGAGCAGGGAAGGATGCTCCTGGGGACTCTGGGTTCCCACTGTCGGGACTTAAGCAGTCCTCCCTCTCTTGGCCAAACCAATAGCAGCCGCCAAAGGCATTGCTTCTAGATTCTCAGAAATCAAGGATGCCGTGATGGGGAGATTATCAGGGTGGGCCCCAAACACCATCACAAGGGATGGAGACCAAGGAAGATTGTACCAGAGTGCAGTTCACATGAAGAATCGAGGCGAGACACGAAGATGCTTGAATGGGCCTTCGTGTCCATGGAGGAGGGGCTTTGTGAGCCATGGTGCAGGGGATGCAGTACCAGGGGACTGAGTAGGCTGGGAACCACTTCCCCTGAACATCTTGTGTGACCTTGGTTCAGAGTTCAGACTTCTGATCTCCACGGAATGAGAGAATAAACCCATGTTGCTTTAAGCTAACAGATTTGTGCCAATTTGCTTCAAGAGCCGTATTAACAATGGACCACTCGGGGAAGAAGTCAGCCTCCTGCCATGACTAACTGCATCCCCAAAGTTCCTAGGCAGGAGTCTGTCAAGCCCAGCAACATTGCAGCAAAGTGGACAGATGGGAAGGAGGCAGGGGACAGGAGACAGGTGAAAGTCCCTGAAAGGCAAACCAGTTGGTCTGTGTCACCACAGAGCTCATAATGCCAGGGCCTGGGACAGCAAGGTCTTGTTCATTCAGAGGGTATGACATCCCTGACACCTCAGAAGTCCTGTGACAACAGTCAGCCTCCTAGAGACACCCCAAAAAGCTGCAGAACAAAAATAGTGTTACCCTGCCCCCCACTAACTGTAGAAAGCTCAAACCTTTGGGAACAAGGGCACCTCCCTACACTTCCTCAGAACTCCAGCAGGGCCTTGATGTCCTAAGGACCCATAATCCCACAGCATTTTTTCTGGTAGCCACAGGCCACTGGTTACCCTGACCCTGAAACCTGAGTAGAAGGCCACATAAGACCCATCCGTAATTGACCCTCAGCTGGCTTGGGGTTCGAGTCTCTCCTTGCCAATCTCTCCTGGCCCCCGCCCCAATCTTGTGATCCTTTGGTAACCAGACAGAGGCCTAAACAAGGTCAGACACAAACCTGAGAGGATATGAAACTCAAATTTAGGAATGAGGAACGTGGTTCCTGAAAGCATTTGTAACATTCAAACAAGAGAATCTGCAGATAGCAAGATGCGTACAACAAACGACAGCTCGAAAGAAAGGCAGTGTGTTAGATCCTTAGACAAGAAATTTCTTGATGCATCCAGCCTTCCTAAGTAGGGGCTGCATACCAGCAGTTCCCAGGTTTGATAGAAGGGGTGAAACAGAAACAGAAAACATGGGTGAACTGGAGTCCAGACCGACTTTGCCCTCTCCAGTTCTAATGTGAGATGCTTAAACCTATCATGAACCTGCCAGCAGCTTCGTGTGCAATCAAGGAGTAAAAATCGGGACCTTAATCCCAGCTCAGGTGGTTCTCTGTGAATTCAAGACCATTCTGGTTGGCATGGTAAATGCTAGGCCAGTCAAGGGCTACATAGCAAGGCCTTGTCTCAAGCAAACAAAATAAATAGGGCTTGGGAAAAGGCTCAGTTGATTTAGCACTGACTGCAGAATCATGAGTGCCTGAGTCTGGATCCCAGCAACCGAGTGAAAAAGCCAGTGTGGCAGTGCACGCCTGCAAACCCCGTGCTGGGGAGGCAGAAGCAGGAGGAGGGTCACTGGCAGTCATCATGGCAGAACTGAAGAGCCCCTGGTCACTGACAGACCCCGTCTCAAAACTTAAAGTGGAGAGATCACAGAGGAAGACACCTATCCTAACTTCCTTCCTGTTGTTGGGATAAAAAAGACTCTGGCCAAAAGCAATTTAGAGAAATAAAGGGTTTATCTTCCACTTCCAGGTCACAATCCACCATAGAAGGAAATCAGGGCAGGAAGCTGCTGCAGAAACCAAAGAGGACGTTGCTTGCTGGCTCACTCAGGTGCAGGCTTAGGTAAATTTCTTATACAGCCCCAGACCACCTGCCTAGGGATGGTACAGCCCACAGTGGGCTACCTCCAACATCAGTTAATAATCAAAACAGTTTCCACAGGCCAACCTGGTTTAGGCAGTTCCTCTACTGAGGTGTTTCCAGTCAGTCAATGGTAGACCATGTCAAATTAAAAATTATAGGTAACTGTGAGAACCTGGCTGCAAACTCCTCTCTCTCTCTCTCTCTCTCTCTCTCTCTCTCTCTCTCTCTCTCTCTTTCACACGCACACACACACACACGTGCACGCACGCACACGTGCAGATGCATGGGCATACATGTTGATACAGGTGAACATGTACACAAGCACATACACCCTACACACAAACACAAAAAACAACAGATACAACTAAAGGAGACTCTTCATGCAAGATAAAAAATGTCCTAGGTTCAGGGACATGCCTTTAACCTGGGCTAGACCTCCAGGCCCTTTCCTTTACTGCTTCAGTGGTCTCAGAGAAGCCTCTTCTAGGAGCTCTCTATCCAGGTCACTCCTCTGCTAAGAGCCTTCAATGGCTCCCCATATCCTCTGGGTGTGAATTCTCAGGCTCCAGGAGGCTGCCATCCTCTGTTTAAGGCTCTAAAGAGGGCTTCTTCCCATGGGCATTTAATGACTGCTCTCAAACCTCTCTAGCTTTAGATTCAGGGAGACATCATCTCCATAGATTCATATATCACCTCCACAGACTCACCCATCCCCTCCATAGACTTCATCCACCTCCACAGACTCACCCA
>NW_026067922.1:11978768-11983518 GCF_014885135.2 Alexandromys fortis
CCACAGACTCACCATCCCCTCCACAGACTCACCATCCCCTCCACAGACTCACCATCCCCTCCACAGACTTCATTCATCCCCTCCACAGACTCACCATCCCCTCCACAGACTCACCATCCCCTCCACAGACTTTGCCCTTCTTTAGTTTTCCCTCCTCAATAGTCAAATTGACAGGCTCCAGAGTCCCCTGGGAGGTGGGTCTCTGGGCGTGCCCATGGAGGTTATCTTGATTAGGGTAACTGTGACAGGAAGACCTACCCACTAAAGGTGTCACCTTTCCCTGAACTACACAAAAAGCAGAAAGTTAGCTGGGTGCACATCCATTGTTCTCCCCCCCCCCCCCGCAAGCACAATGGGGAGTCCAGTTGGCAAGACAGCAGGGGCCTATCTTACTGTCTTGACTTATGGTGGCTGTACATCCTTCACAAATATAGGTTTCCCATAACAAGTTCAATTAGAAAGAAATGCCCAGTGTTGTCTGATTTCACCATAGAAGTCCTGGATCTCACCACTAAAGCACATTTTTTTTAATCTAGAAAATCTGAAATGATAGAAGAGACCCAAATGGTCTGTCCCCCTCCCAGCCCATCCGCAAGCTGCGGTACTCCAAGTGCTGATCAATAACCCCCAAGCTCACATCCTCAGCACCATGCAGGCCAGACAGATTTCACTACAAAACCAGCAACAATGCCTCCGGGCGATCGGAGGACTGTGAAAAGAAAGTGACAAAGGGAACTGTAGGAAGAGGGGGACCAGGGAATCCTGGGAATGAAAGAGAGGCGGGCGTGATTTACCGACAGGGGACGTACTATGCAGGGCTTCGCAGAAACGGATCTCGTTTAAAAGGTGATAATTTGCTCCACTGTGGTCGCATGGCTTGGGGCTGCTGGAAGCTCTTTATGTTCCTAGAAAAATTTAATAGAGCAATAACGGCTTTAATGACACCCCTGCACTGCCCGCCCCCAGTGGACTGTCAAAACATGGTCTGAAAACACTGCCCATAAACCATCTCTGCCAAGAGCTGCTATGCCCTGCAGCTCTGAACGCCTGCTCCCCCTGTTCCTAGATTTCCCTGGGATGGTGGACTGAGATGGAGGACCCACTGTGCTTGGGTAGAGGGGGTTGACCCTGGGAGAGCCCCAACTCTCCCACTACCTTCTCAATATTTCTCTAGCATGCCTAGCTCCCTCCAAGATTTTGGGTCAGCCTCAGACAAGAAGGCCCTTTGGATTCTGAAACAACCAGTTTGAATCCTGCCTCAGACTGTCTGTCACCGACTGTCACCTCAGGCAAGGGGTTCAGGCACACTGGGTCTCTGCCTCATCCATCAGGGATGCTAACAATGTCCCTTCCCTTCATGCGGTGCCACTGTCTGCATCCAAAGAAACAGGGTGATGTAAAGTCCCTTACTGTGCCCCCTTCCCTTCCCCAGCCGCAGGAACACAGAAAGGCCTGGCATGTTTCAGATTTCCCTTACTTACAACACTTAGTTTATATTTTAAAGACTTATTTTATTATTTGTATGTGTGTGTGGTGTGTGTTTATATGCCCATATATGTGATTGTGAGTGCCCCAGAAGTCAGAAAAGAGTGTCATATACCCTAGAGCTGGAGTTACAGGGATTTGTGAGCCACCCTTGGGTGCTGGGGACCAAATCAAGTCCTCTGGAAGAGCAGCCAGTGCTCTCACTGTTCGACTATTATGGTGCAGCAAACCTGCCAGGAGAGATAAGGGTTTGGTTTGGTATAAAACAGTTTTGCCACTTAACCCAAGCTGGCCTTGAATTTCACACCTCTGGCTTCAGTGTCTCCTAGGTGCTGGGATAAAGGTATACATAATACTGAACCTGATTCTGTGTATATATACTGGAGCCTTGGAAAGGATGTCCCTGTTAGGTTGGGAGCGTAGGTCCCAGCCCCCAGGCCTGGTCTGGACTTCAAATCCCAGCAGGTCAGGTCCTGACCCCTCCCTGGGGGTGGGGTCAGGACCACTCCTGGGGTACTTAAGTGATCCCCCAAAAGAAGAACACGTGGTCCCCCTTTCTTCCTCCTGAGGGGTCACTTTTCTGTGACTTCCCATTTCCACCTTGGAGCCACCCGAGAGCGCAGATCTCCCATTAAACCTGGATATTTCTTAATTCGGCTTGTTTTGATTTGGCTTGATTGGGAATTTTTGCATCGTCAGAGAGCTCACTTAGGAAATATTCCTAACAGTCCCTAAGGTGCCCCCTACACCTTGCCTGTTGGATTTCCCATGGTCGGCTTCCCCATCCCCAGAAGAAGTTGGAATGCAAAGAGCATAGTAGAAGCCTAGGTGTGAGGCAAGACTTGAGGGCAGAAACCTGAGGTGTGCCCTTGAGGCCACAGGGCAGAGAGAAACAGGTGACGGGTCTGTACTGAGTTCTTGGGGTCTGAGTGCTTGGCCCTACTAGCCTTCTGCCCACATTGCAGGTGACCAGGTATGTCCCCAGGCAGGAAGATTCTAGAGCCCTATGCAGATGCCAGACCCTCACTCAGCACAATGCTTACAATAGTTGGTCTGATTTCAGAGTTCGCTAGGCAGTGTCCAAGATCCTTTGGTTGGGAATCGATAAGCCTGTGGGTGTGCTAAAAGTCTGGGCACGAGTTGTGTGACTTTGGAGCTCTGGGCACGAGTCTGACTGATGAGCTTGCTTCTCGTGAGGGTCTAAAACAATAGAAATTCCTAGCCAGGAGTGGTGGGACCTGCTTGTAATTCCAGAATGAGGTGATTGGAGGTAGGTTGGTCTCAAGTTCCAGGCCAAAGCGGGCCACACAGTGGGCTCAAGGTCAATTAGACTGCATAATGAGGTCCTGTTCTTTTCTGTGTTTTTAAAAGAAGGCTGGGGATGAAGCTCAGGGGCAGAGCATTTACCTAGCATGCATGAAGCCTTGGGTTCAATTCCTACTATTGAAAACTGAAAAGATGAAGGAAGGGAGAAAAGAATAGAGAGGAGGGAGGAAGAAAGAAACAGAAGCTACCGGCCCTGCTGGCAGTTAAAACTCTAATTTTTTCCTGAACTCACACAGTATGGCGTGAGGCACACTCCTTCCATTCGGGCCACTTGTGAGTGACTCCTTAGTCACAGGTAAGAGACTTTCTTGGGGACCTGCGGGGTGGGGGTGGGGGCCCCTGGGAGGCCACACTTGAACTCTTCCTGCTGTGCGAACTCCATCAGGACAAAGAGACCCAAGCCTCTCCTGTGTGGCAACGTTGCTCTTAGACTGGGATGTTAGCGTGAAAACTTGGCGTCCCAGGGAGTTTCTTGGCCCCAGGAGGCTGGTTTCTTTAGCAGTTTCCTAAGACACTGAAGAGCTGTTTGCTACCTGGATTCATCAGTTTGGTTTGGTTCACCTTAACGTCATCTGAATTCGCAGACTCGCGCTAGGGACATGTCAGTCACCTGGTTTCGGTGCCCATTATTGAAGCTGATATACAGACAGCTTGCTAGGTCTTCTTTTCTTGGAAGACAGAAAATAGGTATTTCTTCTAGGGACACGGGAAATCCTTTCTGCCTGCTTCTAGCACTGGGAAGCTAACTAAGGGTCAAAGGTCGCCCCTGCAGCACAGCCCCCTGACAGGGAGATCAGCATAGCGGTGGGTAAGGCATGGTGAAGGCTGGCCTTGAGGGGAACTGGGTATCAGAGCCCAGCGCCTTTCTGTTGGGTACTTCAGACTCCTTTTAATAATCAAGAGCGCATCCTCCCTTTACCTCTGATATTCTGAAAAGCCTTTTCTCTGGGCATGAGTGGAGTGGAGTCCCAGGGAAGGGGTAGCCTCTACACCATGTACTCCTTGGGAGTCCAGAGGAACCAGAGAATGAGAAAACCCAGGTCTTGCAAATGAAAAGGCCAAACACTTTAGTGGGCATGAGATTCCCAGACTCTAAATATGGAATGGCTGCTCCTGATTTAGGAGCCCAGAGAATTCCCAGAACGACCAGCCCTGCTCTTAGCAGAGACTAATCATTTCCCACCGCAAACTGTGACGGGTCACGTAACCAGTGAACTGGCAAGGCAGTGGCTGCTAGCATCGCCCACAGTGGGGGGCTCAGGGGTGAGTGATAGACTTGCTCTCCCCCGGCAGCCTCATGGCAGGGTTTCTAGTCCCCAGAGAAGTCAGGCCCAGCTAGCAGGAGGCCAAAAGCAGTTGGAATCCGTCTTGGGGTGAATAATCCAGAATCTTAGACCTGTGGAGCATCAGTGAGTCCATTACAACTGACAGGCTGTGTCCACCAGCAGCCATGGGGGCGCTCACCTGCTGGTGCCAGAGACCAGCCTGGCGGGCGAGAGTAAGCAGCTACAGGGGGGAGGGCTGACATCAGGGAAGGATCTACAGTAGGTTGGCTCACCATGCCACCTCCCGGTTGGCACTTCAGGCTACAGGTTGGCAGACCTCTGTTTCTCCCTCTACTCTCTGCACAGCCGTTCAGCGATGTCTCCACGCACAGTGACATTAGGGCTTCAGGTATATATGGCAGGTCATTAGATACTGTGTTTCCACTGTGACCTGGGTATTTTTGGCTGGGACTCTACTCACAAGATGTGATACATAACAAAGCTGAAGGAGGTTAGCTGGGCGGAGCTGGCACACGCCTTTAATCCCAGCACTCGGGAGGCAGAGGCAGATGGATTTCTGTGAGTTCGAGGCCAGCCTGGTCAACAGAGCAAGTTCCAGGATAGACAGGGCTACACAGAGAAACTCTGTCTCAAAAAAAAAAAAAAAAAACAAA
>NW_026067922.1:11983597-12023204 GCF_014885135.2 Alexandromys fortis
AAAAAAAAAAAACCCAAAAAACAACAACAACAACAAAAAAAAAAAAACAGTGAAGAAGTTCAAGCAGGACATCACAAACGAGTGATCAGGGGACAGTGTGGCTGTCACATGTGAAGGAGCTGGCTGTGGGAAAGTGGGGAGGTGACGCAGTGGTGCTCACAGGGCTTAGAGTCAATCCACCAGCTGCTCTTGACATTGCAGGTGTCACCCACAGTGAGAAGCCTACCGAAGACTGCATGCACCTCCACACCCAGTGTCAGGGGTCCTATCACCCCAAAGACTCCAGCATGCCCATGTCCTCCTCTGGGAGGGTTATTATTGACCGTCAACTTGATAGACTCTAGACTCACCTAAGACAAACCATGGGCCTGTGTGTTTGGGACAACTTAGATAGAGTTCACCGAGGTGAGAAGAACCGCATTAAATGTGGGCAGCACTATTTCATAGGCTAAAGGGAGATGCGACAAACGGAGCGCGGGTATACGTGTCTCTCTCTCCGCTCTTAGACAACAGATACAACGTCACCAGCTGCCTCTCACCCCTGCTGCCAGGACAGACTGTGGGCCTCAAACTGTGAGCCAAATTTACCCTTCCGGCCTCACTTCCGTAAGCTGCTTTTATAGGGCGTTCTGTCAGCACAATGACGAAAATAACTAACACACTTCCTGTCCAGCAAAGCCATGGGACGCAAATGGCTTCAGAGGGCATTGAGCCTGGTGTTCGCAACTGTGGGAGTGGGGGGTGTCGGGGGGGGGGAACCACAGGCCTAAAGGAGGGCAGGCACCTGCTGTCTTCCCTCCAGTGCCCCTGGAGGCCCTGGTGTCCACTTTCCCAAAACCTTCCCTACATTCATTTTCTGTAGCAGCCCTCTGGCAGTGGCCGCGCCGCGCCCTGGGATGACTTTCTTGGCAAGCGAAGCTTTATCAGCCCATCTGGAAGAGGATGTTTGGGGGAGCTGGCTGGATGCTGGGTGCCTGCGCATCTCCACCGTAAGGCTCCGAGGGCCCATCTGCAGAGCAGAGTGTGACACAGCTCCCAGAGTGTGTGGTCACAGACCAGAGGCCCTCTGGTCTCAGAAAAGGTGTGGTGAACCTGGGCAAACCCTGCCTTAAGGAGGGCAGGGAAGGCAAGGCAGGCATCAGGGCCAAGACCACTAGTGACATCAAGTCCTCCAGCTTCCTCAATTCCAGGCTAGCCCAACCACTGTGCTGAGAGGACAACAGGTGCCAGCCTCCACCTGCACTTTGGGGTCACCTATGTCCCTGCTGAAGTGGGAACTCACCTCACACCCTACCTTCTAGAGCCTGAGTCTGAGAGTCATACTATAGGTTAACAGTTCCCCCCACCCCGGCGACACAGACCGTGTTCTGGTTCAGCCACTAGCATCAAACATTAGAACTAGACAGTCATTGCCTCCAAATCTGTCCTCAGCCCCACCTTCTTGTGACTCTGGGGTTCTTTCCTTATCAGCAGAGACCCCCCAGTAATAAAGACGGGAAACAGACAAGCACTCCCTCTCTTCTCAGCAGGCACACGGCCAGAGGCTCCCCATAGCTTGATTTGTTCCCACAGATGTTTTCCGGGGGGCTGTGATATTTGGAGCACTCTGCAGGAGGGGACAGACATACGAACAAGATTGATCGTAAATTGTTAGTAGCTGAGAGGCAAAACCAGGAGGCAGGGACAGAGCAGACGGTGCTTTAGGTGGGCAAACTGGGTATAACTGAGAAGGGAACAGGCTGCCCCAGACATAACTGTTCGTGACCACTAGGTCATTTCTAAGTCCCGAGGTTCAGACGTCATTAGGATGTCTGTAGTCTCAGGAGTTGCTGGGCATCAGCACTGGGCTGGAACGCTCTGTAGGAGACATTCTCCTGCAGCGGCTGAGCCCAGGGCTCCACTGCTTCCCCTAGATGGAGGCCAGTGCTGCATCTCTGCTGAGCCTCCCCACCCCACCCCACCACCACCCATTCATAGTCTTGCCTGACCCAAGGGACATGAGAAATAGAATAATCCCGAAATTTCCCAGGTAAGGGACATACAGGGTGGCAGTAGCCAGGAACCTGGCGCTGGAGGCTGAAGATCTTATGCTCCTGGTACCACCTCCTTTGATCATGATCCACATCCCAACACAGCCATATCACTGTATCACTGAGTCATATTGCCCAGGAGCAGCCTCGCAGCAATTTCTCCTCTTTCGGTTTTCCAGTTCTTACCCCACTTCAGACAAGTTCCAAGAAGGGTAGAAGAGCCAGGGGGCTTCCCAAGGTGTGGCTCAAGGACTGCCGCTCTAGGACCTCTTGTCTGAGCCTGAGGCTCGAGAGCTGGGTCATTCTGGGGAGCCACTGTGTTTTTCGGCATCTCTGCAACACAGTGCATTTGGGAGATGTTGATGGCAGTGGCTGGATGTATACTAAGCTGCTGTCTCCTGTCCTTGCAGACCCCTGGAGAGCAAGCATCACTGTTGGGAAACCCATTTGGGGCTGGACCTCAGGGTTGGGGAGGTAGGCAGGAAGAGTGATGCCCTCCGGCAGGGAGCTGCCTAGACTGCCTCTCGAGTGCAATCGACTTTTGTGTCCAGAGGGTTGCCCTGTGGACAGTGGCATTTTTCTCATTCAAAGGAAAACAGTCCAGATAACCCCTCGCCTCAACACACACACTGCCAATGGCACTGCCAGCTTCTATGCCCCCACCCATCCACCCTTTATCCTCACTAGACTCTGGATCCCAGCAAAACGGGAGGTCAGGCGAGGCACCTTCTGGGCACGTTTGCTGCCTGAGATGTGCAGGCAGGAGTCTTGTGAGAACCAGGGGATCAAGTATCAAAGGACTTGGTGTGAACCTTCTCACACAGGCAGGGACGTTGGCTCCTTTGCCACAAATCTTCCTCAGAACCCATCTCACTCTCTTCAGACTCCACGGTGGCCCAGGAGATCCGACACCATGTGGTGTAGCCCTGCTCTGACTCTAGCTACCAAAGAGAACCTTCATAGGTCTGTCACCTTGTTGTGCCACAAATCCCCAGGGCCTTTGTATATACTGCTCCTTCGACAAGAGGTGCCTTCCCAAAAATTGTGCTCTGCCCCTTAGATTATTTCCTACTTAACCCTTCACCAGCAGATGTGTCACAACGCCTCTTTTTTTTATTCATTTTTGTTTTGTTTTGTTTTTCAAGACAGGGTTTCTCTGTAGCTTTGGAGCATGTCCTGGAACTAGCTCTTGTAGACCAGGTTGGCCTTGAACTCACAGAGATCTGCCTCCCTCTGCCTCCTGAGTGCTGGGATTAAAGGGGATTAAAGGTGTGTACCACCTCCAGCCTGGCTCTATTCATTCTTTCTTAAGAAAAAAAAAGACAGGGTCTGACTGACCTGGAACCTGCTGTGTAGACCATGTTGGCCTTGAACTCAGAGATCCTCCTATCTGTGTGCTCCCTCACTGTCTCTTTACTCTGGAGCTGCCTCCTCCACCCCCTATCCCGCCGGAGTGGGAGTGGGAGGCGGGCTGAGGTCTGGTTTCCTCTCTGCTAATTTCCATCTCTTTCTGAAATGGGTCCTGACAGGCAGCAGGGGGCCTGGCAAAGATTATTAACAAATCAAAGAGTGCAGTTGAAAGCTTCTGCTCAGCAAGGCACTTGGTGCACAAAACCACTCCACTGATGTTCTGGCCAGAGTCCCACATACAGAGCTGTCAGAGTTAGGAGCCAGGAAACTGCAGATGAGAAGTCCCTTCCATTCGGGGATACCCACTGACCTGACATTTGGAGTTTCCCTGGACTTCAGGTTTCTTCAGGTGTGCTGGAATCATCTGGGCCATCTACCAGCCTTCCTGATTTTCTGTCCTCAGTGGCCTGCTGTGTAGGTGACCTAGTCTGAGAAAATAGGAATGCCTCCACTCTTGTGCCTGGCCCAAGCATCCTCCCAAGAAAAGCTGTGTCCGCAGAGGATGTTCGTGAGCCGGTACTGTGCACAGCTGCTCTCTCGGCCGCTAAGGGCAGCCTGGCATTCTGCCCCACTGTCCAGTAGACTTGGGTCCTACAGAAAACCCCGAGGCACATGCTCAGTATGATGACCCTGCTTGGAGTGTGAGCCTAAGGTGTGCTGGATTAAAGGCTGTGGGGAGAACACATTCTGATGAAGTCACTGGTCGGAAGGTGCTGGAAGCTAGCACACAGCCATGGCATCCCCTCTTAGATGCCAGGACAGGGCTGGCTGTGGTAGGGACAAGGCCTTCTGAATGCATATTTCCAATATCCCTTTCTCCTCATCTCACAATGGTTTCCTGCTCACCAAAGGAGAGGTGGGCTGGAAGAGCGGCCAGACCTCCTCTGACCCTCCAAGGCCCCTGACGCTCAGGGTCACACCACGCTTGTTAACTCACTTGCCTGTGATGCTTTAGGCCAGGATGTCTATGTAACCAGCTTTCCATCAGCCACAGACCACACAGAACTCCTGAACGGGGTCTGGGAGGGTCCTTAGTGACTGACGTGAACATTTAAATTTAAGCCTCCATTTAAAGGTTGGTAGCCTTTGCCTCTGGGTGAGCAAAATACCTGATGGAAATAACTTAAGAAGGGAAAGATGGGGTTCAGGGGCTTTCAATCCACCATGGTGATAAGGAACGGTGCAGTGGTTCTGTTCACAGCAGCAGAAGTATAGAAGTATATCAGAGAGGTTGTTCACGTTACAGTCGACAGGGAAGCAGAGAGCGGGGGAGGGGGAGCATGCATGGGGGGGCTGAGAAAGAGTGGGGGTGGGGGAGAGAGAGCAAAAGAGAGAGAAAGTGAGGGCATGAGAGAGAGGGAAAAAACAAGAGTGAGCAAAAGAGAGAGTATGAAAGTGAGAGAGAGGAGGAGGAGGAGGAGGAGGAGGAGGAGGAGGAGGAGGAGAGAGAGAGAGAGAGAGAGAGAGAGAGAGAGAGAGAGAGAGAGAGAGAGGAGAGGGAACAGAAAGCAAGAAGTAACCTTCAAAGGCCTGCCTCTAGGTACTTGCTTCCACCAGCCAGACCCCGCCTCCTAAAGGTTCCATAACCCTTCCTCCCAGCCAAACAGCAGCAGCTACAAAGCCTGTGAGAGACAGCTCAGATCTCATCCATCACACTAGGGACACATGCAGGGCCAAAAGAGCCACTGTCTACTGCTTGGAGCCTCAGGGGACACTGAGGCAGCCGCTGTGGGAGAGTCACACTAGAGAGTTTGACCTGACACTGTGGGTGAGCCCCCCAACTTTGGGACAGAGAAATCAGGAATGGTTCAGTTAATCACCCTTACTTCTTTCTGCCTCCAGAAAATACTACTAAAATAGCAATGAAGGAGTAGAAAGTTACATCTTGCAAATCCCAAGCCCACAGAAGGCAGAGGACAAAGAGCAGGGACTGGAAGACCGGAAGGAAATTATAATACAGACTTGGATTTTTTAAATGTTTTCACACTTGTTTATTTTGTGTGCAGGTCTGAGTATGTGCGTGTGAGCATGTGTGTATGCTGCATGCCACATACATGGAGGTGAGAGGAGAACTCGCCAAGATTGGTTCTCTTCTTTTGTCATGTGGGATCCAAGTCAGGTTGTCAGACTTGACAGAAAGCACTTTTATCCAGTGGGCTATCTCATCTGACCAGAATCCAGCCAGCCCTGTTCCCCAAAACCTCTTCCCACATCCTCCTGACATTGCCCCAGAAGGTGACAGCTGGATCATTTACTGGAGAATCTGAGAGCTTCAGGCATGACCGACAGACCGGGATAATATGCCAGAGGTCTAAACAAAGGTCCCACCCAGACCTGCAGGTGCCTCTGCCTGGGCAAGCCCTCTCCTTGGCAGCAGAACAAATATCCCAAGCAAGAGATTTGAGGAATCTTTTCTGGAAAGATAAATTCATCCAAAAAGATGTATCCAGATAACACATGAGGAGAGATCTCACACAGAAAACAAACCCAAATGGCCACCTATTTATTTCCTCTATGTGACAGAGATCAACCAACAAGCGTCCTTTCCTACCACCTCATGCTTGTACTTGTGCACACACATGTGTGTACACACAGACCTCACAGCCGGCCTCTAGGTATATTCCTCACCATGTGAGCAAAGTGTCTATGTTTGTTACTTTGATACCAAAAAAGATGTCATAAGAGAAGTAAGCCGTAGGTCAGCCTCTGCTATGGATGTTGATACAATATCCCCCAAACCAGAAATAGAACCCAGAAATAGAAGAAGGGATGAGACACCACAGCAAATGGTATCTTAGATCAGGACAGCAAGGTTGGGTCAACGTCTGAAGTCAGTCGGTAGACACGTCACAACACTAGAACCGAGGAAAAAGGGCACTAGATGACCCCCATAGACACATAGACATTTTCTACAATTAAAGGCTCCTTCATGAAGCACTCAGCAAAAGCAGGGACAGAAAGGTACTTCCTCAACCCAACAAGGGTGCCTGAGAAAAACTTAGAGCCAGCACCATCCTTCATAGTGAAAAC
The DNA here is from genome assembly GCF_014885135.2 of Alexandromys fortis. Taxonomy (NCBI): domain Eukaryota; kingdom Metazoa; phylum Chordata; class Mammalia; order Rodentia; family Cricetidae; genus Alexandromys; species Alexandromys fortis. The sequence continues at coordinate 11,990,068 of NW_026067922.1, forward strand.
TGGGATGCTCTCCCCCATAACTAGGAGCAAGAGAAGGATGTCTGGTCTGTCTCTTCCACTCAGCCTCGGACTTGAGGAGCTCACTACTCACTGAGAGAAAAAGAAGGAAGGAAAATAATAAACAAACATAAATCCTCACGGCCCCTGGGTTAGGCAATAGGTTTGTTTTGTTTTTTGAAATAAGGAATTAAATCACAAACAACAGTAAATAAAGAATGAATAAGAATTAAGCAGAATTGCCATCATTTTTGCTTTGAGGGCACCATCAAAAAGTGAAGACCAGCAAGACATAGTGGTGCACACCTTTAATCCTAGCACTCAGGAAGCAGAGGCAGGAGGATCTCTGGAAGTCCAAGGCCAGCCTGGTCTACAGAGTTCCAGGACAGCCAGGACTATGCAAAGAGACCCTGTCTTAAAGAAAAAAAGAAAGAAAGAAAAAAAAATGAAGGCAGCTCACATAATGGGAGAAAACATTTCCCAATCTTGCACTTAATAAGGGGTTTGTATATAGACTATATAAAAAGATATTACAGGATGTAAGGGCAATCTGACCATGACATATATCACCCCACTGATGGCCAGGGTTGATTAACCGATCTGGCCAGCTTTATGCTCTCCCCTTCTTCCATCACGGCTCCACAAGTGTCCTTCTGAAACCTGAGTTCTCAGGTATCCCTTCCCCAACCGACAGTCGTCCTGGAGTCAGGCATCTGCAGATAGCTGCTCCCTGAAGCTCTTGAGAATCTTGCAACTCACTAACAGAAAGCCAATCCCAGTGATGGGCTGTGGGGTGCGTTCCGTGAAGGGGACTGGATATGGCACCCGTGTTTCAGGTTGGGGCTTCAGCTATGGCTCTGTGTCCTCCTTGCAGCCTGGTGACTGGTGACACCAATCTAAAACTAACCTCTGCCCTGCCTATGCCACGCACTCATTAGAAGGGGCACTCAGGGGCAAGGGGTCAGAGGCCGAGGGAGATCTTGGATCTAATAAATGTCCTATACCCAAAATATAAGCCCTGTGAGAAGTCATGGGCTAGTGACAGGTTTGTGGAGAGTGACAGATTTGCCCAGGGCTAGCCCCTTACAGAGCTCAGGTAAGTCCTGTCATTGCCCAGAGCTAGCCCCTTACACTGCTCAGGTAAGTCCTGGCCTGCTCAGCCACCACAGCATAAACATTTGCCTGCCTCTTTCGCTAGCCCAACCCCTCCCTCATATCCCCACCTTCCCCCCACCCCAGCTCTCCTAGTCAGAACGCCCCCCCCTCCTCTCCATGCTCCGTCACTTGAGGAGAGCTAATTTCCTACAAATCCCACTCTCACGTCACTCCACACCAGTAATCAATATTAATAAGGAAAATAATAACCACGGCTTATTACACAGCTGTGATATGCCTGGTCCTGTAATAAACACAATGATTACTTCCCAGAGGCACATGGCAGCCCCTAAGAACCTGAGCACCCCTTGAAGTCAGGTTCCTTCCAGGTCAAGAGAGGTGGGACCAGATCTCGTGGGCCAGAGGGAGCTCACGCACACGAGTCGCTCTGTGTGAGGGCCACTAGGCTTTACAGCCTTCCGTGTGCCTCAGTTTCGCTGAGAGTCTGGCCAGCCACATTCCGACTCCCTCCCACGATGGCGGTCACACAGGGGCTCCACCGGCCTGCGGAGTTCTCATTGCCTTAACCACCATTAATACAGACACGTATTTTTAACATTTGCCGGCGCCCTCAATTTGTTTTCTCATTTTCCTCCTCATTTCACGTTTGCCCCTTGGGACTTGGAACCTAATTTTAGCGAAGGTCAAACTCCATTTCTTGGGGGTAGTTGCCTTTCTTCTGTCTACCTCCGGAGAAGAGGGACAACCGAAAGTTATTTCTGAAAGGGACGTGTAGATTTGGAGTGGGTGGAAAGTACCAGTGTGCAGAGGAACGGCTTAGCTGATGTACCATGTGGAATCCTGGCTGGGGGGCTGCTGGTCCGTCTTCTTCCTGCTGTCTGTCTGCCCATCCATCCGCGAGGCATCTAGTCCAAAGCTGACGGAAGCCTTAGTTGTCTCTACTGAGACCTACTCACTCACATTTGGGGATACTGAGGCACTGAGTGGGACCTGTGGAGCCAGGCCATGACTCACATAAAATCTACCTGCTCTACTTTCATTCCGTTGCTGTGACCACTAGGAACAAAAGCAACTCGGCAGGGATGAGGGTGTGTGTGTGTGTAGAGAGAGCCAAGCAGTTCAGGGCCCTTGCTGCTCTTGCACAGGGCCCATGTTCGATTGCCAGCACCCACACAGGGCCCACAACCATCTGTAACTCCAGTTCCCTTGGGTCTGATGCTGTCTTGAGGCCTCCGTGGGCACCAAGCACACACATGGTGTGTAGACATACGTGGAGACAAACCTCCCATGCACATAAAATAAAAAATAAATGAACCCTTTGTGCCACCAAGAAGAAACCTTTGACAAGAAGCAAAGAGACTGGGAAGGAACAGAGTAGGGTGGGAAGATCAGGGGATTGGCCAAGGGGAGCAGGGTCAGGGACTCTGTGCTGACGAAGTCACCAGGGCTTCCCCTTTAGGAACGATACGAGGGCTCGGGTTGTCCACCTTTCCCGACACTCTGATCTGTCAGCTCACCTCACCCAAATTCCAGCCCTACTCCACAGCACCCTTAGTGTCCGTGAGCAGTTTACTGTGGCCAGCAGACCAATGCTCCCCACCCTCCCCACCCCTCCTGATTACAGGTGACAGGGGCTTTGCTACCTTGCACTAAGAGGGACACAATGTCGGCTGGCAGTATCTGTAAGCTAACGCCCTGGACTACCTTGGCTGTAGCTCCGGGCCAGTGGTCCTCAACCTTCCTAATGCTGCAAACCTTTAATACCATCCCTCATGTTACAGAGACCCCCCAGTCATAAAACTATCTCATTGCTACTTCATAACTGTAATTTTGCTTCTGTTATGAATCGTCATGTAAATATCTTATATGCAGGATATCTGATATGCGACCCCAAAGGGATAGTAACCGCTGCTCTATAGAGTCTGGGAAAGAAACGTGCCTCGGAGTCTGGAGAGGTTTGCCCCTCAACATGTAGATCCCCACTGGGCTCTCAGCCCTGCGGGAAGGAAGCAGACATCCTAAGGTATTGGGAAGCAGGGGATAGATCCCAGCTCCCAGGCCCAGGGACCTAAAGGACTGAAGGCACAGATCACAGCCGGGGAACTGACATTCTCCAGCACTTGTCTCAACATTGCCTCTTGGTGAGCTCATCCTTCCTGTACCTGGGGGCTCAGAAGAGCTGGGTGCTCCATTGTAGTTCAGAGAACAGGCTGAAATGGGCTTGTAAAGGGGGCCTGTGGCTTCACAGCTTCCATTCGGTTCCTTTCTAGAGACTAGGACAAGGAACAAACATCTCATTCTTCAGAACTCTCCCCTCCCATCCATTAGTCCTGTTCCCTCTTAAGGATGTCAGGTACCAAAGGTTTTTCTTCATTACCTTTCTCCCTGAACTTCTCTGGAAAACCTTAACTCTGTCTCAGCCCTCTGCTTCCCTGTTGTGGATTACTCTGTGTGTGTGTGTGTGTGTGTGTGTGTGTGTGTATACGTGTGTGTTCAAGTGCATCTGAGTAATTGCATGTGGATGAGTGTATGCATGCAGATACATGAGTACATGTGTAAAGGTGTACAAAAATGTGTGCATGTATACATGGGTATACTTGTGCTCACAGATATGTGTGTGTGTGTGTCAATGTGACCAGCCTTGCTACCCTTCTAAGCCTTAGGCACTTGCTGAAGGTCCCAGGCCTCCCTGTCTCCTGCTCTTCACTGTACTGGGTCCTTGTAGTGGACGTAAGTTAGGTGTTCCTAGGTGGGATAGTGGGGCACCATACTGGGTCCCTGTAGCCCTGGGTCAGATTGTGAAATCCAGTGTTCTGACACCATTGTCTCCTTCGGATGATTACCCCTGGAAGTGGGGGACTCTCAGAGGCATGTGGTATTCGCCCTCAAGTCTACAGGTGTGTGGTTTTTATGTCCACACCACCTGTAAGGTGCAGACAATTCCTTGTCATGTTGGGGACTGACTCCCCCAAAGGGGCCTGGCATATGGGAGTGGCTTGGGAATCACTGTGAAACACAGGAAGGAAGCCATGATAGCTGGGCATCAGTCTTCTCCCTTCTGGGGGATAGGATCCTGGGACACCTTCAGAGAACTTGTCCCCAAGGGACACCCCTCCCATGGACACATCCCACTGTGAGCTGAGCTGAGAGTCATGGAAAATTCCACCTGCAACTTTCCTTCCTGGAGTAACCGGTCCCCAAAGCTCCCTGCACTTCCCACAGCTCAGCCTTCCTAATTGCCAAGAACCCATAAAAGCCTTTCAGAGCCTCTGGGATTTTCTTTTTCTTCTTCTATTTTTTTCCCCTTTGTTTTGAAAGAGAATTAATAGGTATAGAAAGAGCCACCTGAATACCCTGGGGTGGGGATGGGCTTAGGACTATCCCCTCCTCCACCCAGCGTGACAGAGACCCTGCCTGTTGTTTTCTGAGCTGCTTGAAGGCCCTGCAGAGAAAGGCCTATGGACACAAGGGTATGTCAAGGGTTCACGAGAACTGACCAAAAGCAAAATTCATTTGGGGAACCAGGATTCATCAGCCAGCCCCCACAACCAGTGAATCGTTCTTCTGCTGGGGGCTATAGAAAGGTTCATCCCCAAAGCCCAGGTGGCAACCTATGCTCAGTTCCTGCTCCAGACCTGCAGCTAGGCATGTGAGAAGTTCTTTACATGTTCACTCACCCCGGAAAGGGAACCCACAAAAGACCAAGTTAATGGTTGTGCCAAAGTACAGCTTGGTAAACCACTGAGTCTTTATTGGGGTTACTAACAGCAATATGCGCAAGGGTTCTGGGTAGGGGTGACTCAGGGAAGGAAAAGCCTACCCGAAGGTGACTCCAAAGCTGCCAGCCTGGACTCTCCTCAGGAGCTCAACGTGCACTTAGGTTGGCTGATTGCTCTCCTCCCATGGTAGCCGGCTACTGTCTCTATGAAGAGGGGTAGGGGACTTTGAGACTCTCCGCACTCCGCCTTCTCAGACCTGTGAGCTTTGTATACCTCGCCTCAAACACGTGAGGATAAAAGCCACAGGAAGCTCAGGAAGCTAGCACAAATCCAAGTGGCATTACAGATGTCACCAGAGGTTGTGCCTACAGCCTGGGAGGGCAGCACGCTGGCTCCAGAACAGTTTTTTTTTTTTTTTTTTACTTTTTGCCAACTCTTCCTCAAATGGGTGACAGGATGCTTAATCTTGATTGTCAACATGACTGGATTTAGACCCACCTAGACTGGCAAGGCGCACCTCTGGGTGTGTCTGCAAGAGTGTTTCCAGAGATCATTTACCGAGGGTGTGAGACCTACCACAGTCAGAGCCCTGAGCAGACTAAAAGGAAAGGAAGGGAAAAACCTGCCAGGCGAATGCTGGCCCTCCCTTCTCTCTTGCTTCCGGCCTGCTGTGATGTGAACAGTCTTACTACCCGTGGACGTTCCTGCTCCACGATGCTCTACCCAAACACGCGGGCCAAGCAGCTGTCCTGGCTCAGGAACATGAATGAAATCGTCCCTCTTAAGTTGCTCACACCAGGTGTTTGGTCACAGTAAAACAAAAGCAATCACTACAGGCGGGAAGAGAGGAGGGACATGCAGGGTGAGGTCACAGTGCGATCGTTCCTCGCACTGCTTTGGACGGGCTGATGGCTGGCACATAGCAGATCCCCCTGTGAGCTGAGAAGGCTGTGCATGGAGCAGCTGCATAGCCGCACGCTCGAACTCATGAGACAAGGCTGGGCCTGAGAGCGCAGGACATGGGAATAGGCTAGAAAAGAGCGTCCTGGGGATGCATAGGATCTGTGCACCGGATGCCTGGGTTCACACCTACCGCTACTTTATCGGCTACCTCAAGAAGACAGGAAGGTGACATGGACTAGACAGGTTTGATTTCACTCTATTCAAATTCCTAAGTCTTCCCCACCTGACCCCAAACACAACACAACACACACACACACACACACACACACACAGCTTATCTCTTCCATTCAGATCACTGCTGCCTATACTGGCTGGACTGACAACATAATCCACACAGAAAATTCATCACGCGTTTGGGGACTAGAAAGCCTTCGACTTTAGATAAATGTCGCCAACCAAAGGCACTTCCAGAGCGGGTACAGCAGTTGCAGCCCAACCAACAACGTTAAAGATGGCCAGCTTCATGCTGCTCTGAAAGCAACAGTCTTGAGCTTTTCTGGAGGATTCCAGAAACGGACCCCATTGGATCACTGCGGGGCGGTGCCATGACTCCCCCACACCCGCAGCAGCCCCTTACCTGAGCTCAGCCACACTGTACCTGTCTTGCAAGACACTTCTGAGGCTTGTGGACATTGTTCTTTGGTGGCTTGGGTCTCCATCTCCACAACAAGTAGGATGACGTGTTCCATCACTCCCTCCAAAGGTTTAGGACACAAATGGAGGGGCCCCACACCTCCATCTGACATCTAATGACCCCTTGAGGACTGTGGGCTAGTTGGGCATGGCTGAAGGTGAGGAAGAAGATGCCTAGGATACCTAGTTGAGTAAGTTGGGGGGGTCTGTGCATAGATTGGTCCAGCAGTGATGAGGAGGGAGGAGAGAAGTACCCAACCGGGGATCCACTCTTCATATGGCTGGCTGCATAAGTGGTATTTATAGCTTGGAATTTTAGGAAACCACAGTCACAGAACCTGTCTCTACAGCTGAATGTGTGCTATTCAGAATGTAAATGCTTATGAAATGCTGGTATGGGGCGGAGGGATACCGCCTCTGAACAGCATTGCTGGAGGGTCTGGGCCTTGACATTACAGACTGGGTCAGTCAGCTTCCCATTGCTGTGGAGAGAGTGTGAGAGAGTCAACCTACAAGGAGGAAAGGTTTATCACGGCTCACAGGTTTGGAGGTCTCAATCCATAGTCACTTGGCTCCATTGCTTTGGGCCTGTGATAAGGGGGTGCATCACTGTGGGATCATGCATTGGAAAAACTACATACTTGTGGTGGCCAGGAAGCAGAGAGAGAAAAAGAAAAGACTGCAGTTCCAATATTGCCTCTAAGGACATGCACCAGAAGACCTAACTTTCTTCCATCAGGCCCCACCTCCTCAAATGTTGCATCACTTCCTGTCAGGTCCAAAATTTCAAAAGTTCAGTTTTAACACTTCCCAGTGACACAGGCTGGTGACCAAGCCTTGAGCACTCAGGCATTTCGGGACTATTTCAGTACAGAGGCAGCTGTCTCTGGGGCCAGACAGAGAGCCAAGCTCCAGAAATACCACGTTTCTCTACCATGGTTCAGGTAATTTCAAAAAGGAAGACCAAGTCAGTCCCACTCACATGCTGAGCATTGGATTAAGAATAATGAAAATACCCTAGCAAAGCTAATGGCTTCCGGATTGTTCCACACCAGCCCTCTAGCTCCTCAGAGGACCCATTCCTCCCTCCGGTTGACACTTCATCTCCAGCACCCAAGACTCAGGGCTTCCTGGGCAAGCAGTCTGAGACAGCGAATGTGGAACCCACAGCTCAGAGGCACACAGTGCCAGACCACACTAATCCAGGCTGTGCCTATGCCCAAGCAGGGCAGGGACTTGCCCAAGGTAGCCAACCACCTTGATAATCATAGAGCATGTATGCTTGCCAAGAAAGGTCTGCTCCGTCACCTGCCCCCTGATGTCAGAGTTTCCATGGTGCTTTCTATTAATGGGGAGATAAAGACTCAGTTAAGTCTTGAGTAAATAACCAGACCTGGACTGAGAAGCTGGGTCTGAAGCCCAAACCAGTTTCCCAAGGACTGACACGCCTTCCCTGACTTTTTCATGAGACGTGTGCCTGCAGCCTTGGCAACAGCCAGAGGCATGCATCGGAATGATCTGGGGAGTGGAACTCGCCAGTGTGCCCACCCCACTTTGAGAGATTGGTTTCATTGGTTTGTGGAGGAGCCCAGGCTGTTGATTTAAATGTCCCCTGGTGGCATTAGCAGGAGCCAGGGCAGGAACATATGATGCCAAATGGGGTTGGATACCCAAAGTACCATGTTTTTTTTTTTTTCTTTTGGCAGGGTGAATACCCCTAACCAATGCAAATGGTCCCCTAGCTAAACACCAGCCCCTTGGGAGCCCGCAGATACTGCTCCTACCACGTGGTCTCATTCCCACAAGGCACTTGTACAATGATGGCCTCTCTTCAGTGGCCTGGAACAGGGCAAGAAGTCTCCAAGCTGTCGAAACAAAAAGCCACAAAACCTTCACTCTGCATTGAGACTGATTAACAACTGATGCACTGGGAAGGAGAGAGAAAGCAGAGCTTCATGGAAGCAGAAGGTGAAGGGAGAACACCATTTCATCACAGAGCTAAAGGTACCCAATCCAAAAACAACGTGGAGGGCATGCACAGCAAGAGGCACAGCTGGGACTCAGAGCAAGCAAGGGTTGGGTTAGGAGGGCAAGCCTCCGATGAAGGATGCCAGGAGGTAAAAGTCAATACTAGGAGACATCATAATGCCTTTAGCATCATGGTCCAGCCAGAGCCACAGAGGCCAAGGAATGTTCAGTTGGGTCTTGTCCCAACCCCACCGTCAAGAAAGCTGTTTTGACTATTGAAATCGATGGCCTGGACTTTCCCCAGTGTTTCTAAGAGGGATGCTCATGTGAGCATTTAGTGAGCACTGGCCAGCTGCTCCCCTCCACCGGATCCTGAATCAAGCACACTGTTTAACTCCAATACAAAGACAAGGATTCCATAGGCTACTCATCCCCCAAGACCAGGGGCGATACATTTCCCAGTCCACTTCCATCAGTTCTCTCTTGCTTGGGGGATCCAAATTATTCTTACTAATATTTACCTGATACTTGACATCACCAGACAGAAAGAAGGTAACAGCCTTGGGCCAGGCAGACGGTTCAGTGGGTAAAGAAACTTGGCACCAAGCCCAACTACCTGAACAATCCCAGAACTTACATGGGGCATAGAAAGAACTAATTTTTACAAAGTGCTCTCTGACCCCGTGATGGTTTGAATGAAAATGATCCCCATTGGCCCATAGGGAGTTGTACTAATAGGAGGTGTGGCCTAATTGGAGGAAATGTATCACTGGGAGTGGGCTTTGAGGTTTTAAATGTTCAAACCAGGCCCGGCATCACTCTCTTTTACTGCTGCCTGCCAAGCCAGATGTAGAACTCTCAGCTCTTTCTCCAGCATGGCATCCTCTATGATAATGATAATGGACTAAACTTCTGAACTGTAAGCCAGCCCCAGTTAAAAGGGGGCTTTATAAGAGTTGCTGTAGCCATGGTGTCTCTTCACAGCAACAGAACCGTAACTAAGACAGATCCTACACTTGTGTTACGACACAAGCACACACCCTACATTCACTCTAAATAGACGGTAAAAGATTGTTGTTGAAGGAGAAAGCAGCAGCCTTGAAGGGACTGTTTCCACAGTTTCCACTACACAGACAGGCACATCCCCGTGACACACGCACACAGGGCCTACTTGTACCTTCTGAGTTACTTACATGTGTGTTGCATACATACTGCATACCATTTATGCATGACATGCTATTCTGCTGGTCCAATCACCTCCAACTGACACACCAGGGTCTTTTCACCAAGTCCGAGTCCAGGCCACCACCATCACCTCTGGGAGAGCAGCCCAACTATCCTTTCCTTTGAATCTTCAGAAGTGATTCTACCATGCAAACACATCTGAGCCCACAGACAACTCACAAGAGACTCCGGCCTGTAGTTCAGAACTGTGACTCAAACTGAGTTCTGGAAGAGAAGCTCTACTCCAACCCCCACCACCTGCAGGGTCATACAGACAGTCTGTGGGAAGACAGAGAAGCAGAGTCACTGGCATCTGGTCTCTCCTGTGGCTTCTTTTTTTCTACCGTGATCATTACTAATTGTTCATCTCCAATCAGATCTTCTGCTCTGCGGCACCTCACTGGGAGAATGACATGTGCATGCAGTATGCACCTCACCAGCAGAATGACATGTGCATACAGTTTGCATGACGGTGGGCAGGCTGCATAAAGAGTTCTGGCAACTTTTGTGGTAGAGGTGAAGGGCGAGCTGGAGACCCAGACCAATCTGCTGGTCTGCTTGTTCTCCTAAGAGCTGGGGCTCCCACTTCAGCTTTAGTAGTACAGAATTAGCCTTCAGGGTGCCAAGAGAGCCTTTCTAAGTATATTCCTATTATACCCCAAATCTAGCAAGCTCCCATGTTTATGCCCAACAGAAGCGTGCATTTTGTATTCCAAAGCTATGCCCTGGAGTATTCAGAGTAGCATTGTGATGTAGGAGGGTATTCTATCTATCTGTTGCTTTTACTGGTTAATTAATAAAGAAAACTGCTTTCCCTGATAGGTCAGAACACAGGTAGGCGGGGAAGACAGAAGAGAATTGTGGGAGGAAGGAAACAGAGACAGGAAAATGCCATGAAGCTCCGGCCCAAGATGGACGTAGGTTAGAATCTTCTCAGTAAGCCACCACTTCATGGTGCTACACAGATTATTAGATATGTTAATCAAGATGTGAAAATTAGCCAATAAGAGTCTGGAACTAATGGGCCAGGCAGTATTTAAATGAATACAGTTTCCATGTAATTATTTCGGGGTAAAGCTAGCCCGGAAGAAAAGCAGCCCGTGCTCCTATTTACTACAGTGTTGTTTGTACTAACCCCCAAACAAAGTTTCCTAAATGTCCATCCCTAACACAGAGATAACCAGACCACAATGGAGTCACAAGGCAGACGGCCACACATGGAACACGGTATAGGTGGGGCCTCACACAGTGTAGAGCAAAGGAACCCAGGCAGTGGAGATGCACAAATGGCGTGTTGTTGGTCAGGGTCCTCTAGAGGAACAGAACTTACAGTATGAGGGAGAGACAGACAAACAGACAGACACACACACATGCACACACATATACAGAGAGAGAGAGAGAGAGAGAGAGAGAGAGAGAGAGAGAGACAGACAGACAGACAGACAGACGTTGTTGGTCAGGGTCTTCTAGAGAAACAACTTACAGAATGAGGGAGAGACAGACAGACAGACACACAGACACACACACACATGCACACACACATACACACACAGAGAGAGACAGACAGACAGACATTGTTGGTCAGGGTCCTCTAGAGAAACAGAACTTACAGAATGAGGGAGAGACAGACAGACAGACAGACACACATGCACACACACACACAGAGAGACAGACAGACAGACAGAGATGGAGGGAGGAGTGAGGAAAGGAGGGAAGAGAGAGAATGGGCATTAAAAAATGGCTTATAGGCTGTGGGCTAGCTGTTCCAATCATTGTTGTCTATCAATGGAAGGTCCAAGAAGTTCAGTCCATGAAGCTGGATGTCTCAGTTGGTCTTGAGTACACACCAGGATCCCAAAGAAGACCCTTAGGCCAGCGAAGGAGTGGACTTACCAGTGAGAGCAAAGGCAAACAGGCAGAGAGGAAAAGACTTCCTTCATCCATGTCTGTCAGCAGAAGGTGTGGCCCACATGGTAAGTGGGCCTTCCCATCTCAGAAGATTCAGATTAAAAATGGGTCTTCCCACTTCAAATGATTTAAGAAAAAAGAAATCCCTCACCTGTGTACCTAGCCCCTTGCTCCAGGTATAGTCAAGCTGACAATCAAGAGTAGCCATCACAGGCGGACAGAAACATCACAGGGTTTTTTCTTTCAGCGCTAAACACCTGCAGCAACAGCGTGATGCATCAGAATCCTGCAACTGTCTCCTCAGCCTCTTCTGCTCCGCTTGCTGGGGCATTTGCCCTTCAATTCCTCAGTCACCCTTCAAGCACCCTTACTACCCTGCGGACCCTGGGCTGTAAGAAGCACACACGGGCTGTGTTGGTTACCTTCCTCTTCACTGTGATAAAATAGCAGAGGAGAAACCACTCAAGCATGGCCCATGGTTTGAGGGGAGATACAGCTCATCACACTGGGGAAGGGCTGCAGGAGGACGCCATAGGCTGAGAGACGCTCATAGCACCGGACTGTTAGCTGGTACCGCTTGGAAACAAGAGGTTGAGATGAAAGTGGAAATGGGCAAGGCCCGCCCTCTAGTGAGCCACTCTCTCCAACAGAAGCCTGTTATCTATTAAGGACCCAAAGGGCACCACCAACTAGGGACCCAGTGTTCAGATACGTGAGCCTGTGAGGGACATCTCATGATAAAACCCTAGTACTGTAGTGACGGTGGTTACCACCTCCGTCACAACCAATTCTTGTCTTGTCCTCTCCAAGACTGAAGTGGGCAGATGGTAAAGTGTCCAAACAGGAGAAAGGTTCTTTAGAACCAACTTGGGATTAGACCAGATGACGCTGATTGCCACGTGGGATTAGAGTTCAACTGGAATGACTTTGACCTCTCCGCGGCAGGGGGATGCTAGCAGACAGCTGATATGGTGCTCGCCCACCTGTTCCAGAGCAGCCGGGGGAAGCAGGAGCTCTTGATGTCTGGAGGCTGCGAGTGGCTGTGGGAATGAAGCCTGGAGTCTCTGAAAGAGGCTGAGGGTACCAGCTGGGCCCTGAGTGGCTGAATGTGGGTAGGCAAATGGGGCGAAAAATAGGACCGATCGTGGAAGAGTGGTCAGACTCATGTGGGAAGGGAAGAGCCCTGAGCCTACTGAAAAGTCCTCTCTGTCTGTTTCCAGTGGCTATGGCCACCCTTGCTGGGGACTTCGGTCACTGTTCTTTTGTTTTGTTTGGGTTTTGTTTTGTTGTTTTGTTTTGCTTGTTTGTTTGGTTAGTTTTGTTTCTTAGTATAATTGCCAGAAGCTAACAGTTGGCAGAAGCTAACCAGCAGTTGGCTTCTCTGGTCCTGAGCGTGCCATCATTGGAAGGTGTCAGAGCCCTCTCTATGGCAGGGTAAAAGCAACTATCCAGCCTATGCCCAACAGTATGAACCCAGAAGGAGAGACAACCCAGAGAGACACCAGGACTATAGGATGAGGGACTTCAGCGCTCTGTAATTACCTATTCTAACCTTCCAATAGGCTGTAGTCAGAGGCCGTACAGAAACCATTAGGGGAGCAACATGGCTACTCAACTTTGAAGTCACTGTGTTTTGAGCCAATTTGAGCAGTGAATCACTGAAAACCTGGGGAACACCAAAAGAACCCCAAATTCCTCTGAGCACAGAGGGCCCTGAGGGAGCCCTCCCTAGGCTAGAGAGAGGGACGGAGCTTCTACCTGCTGCTGCCAGGATCCTCCTGAGATGGCTTTGTGTGAGTGATGGAGGTGAGGTCAGGAAAGGCCCACGACTGAGAACAGGGCTGGCATCTTCTTCTGATTCAATTCAACCCACAATTTGACTTGTGAAACCAAAGGAAGTCACTAGACATCATGGCCCTAAAGAAGCTCTGGGAGCTAATGAGGTTTTAACATTCCAGAAGCTTCCAGGTCCCTGCTGAAATACCATTTCTAGGTGAGCTTAGAGGCATCATTGTCATTGCTTACTGTGCCTTTAAGTCTCAGGACTCAGGTGCTAGGGCCGCCTACCTGGGTTATAGATGCTTTTTGACCTGTGAGCATGAAGGATGCCCAATGGATGATACACGTGGTCAACTTTGGGCCCAGTTCCTGGTGCCTCTGTGTCCTTGCAGGGGGCAGAGCAGTAGTTCAGGGAGACCCCATGGCTAAAGATGCCCAGTAGAAACCAAAATACGAGACCTAGGTCAAAGCATTGGGAACAAAGGAGTCAAGACGTCAGCCCAGAATCCTGAGTCAGAGAGCAGCAGCAGGGACAAGGACAGGGTTCAGTCTTGGATCAAAGTAACAGCCATCATCTTCCAGGGGAGGTAGAGGAGGGATACGAGAGGTAGGAGGTGGGATGTCAGAAACACAAGCCAATCATTGGTTCCCAGGACCAAGTCCAAGGAATAAACTCCAGAAAATGAACCCTCCCAGAATACACGTGTTCAAGCCCTCGTGATTCAAAATCAGCAAAATTGACTTTTAAAAAGCTTTCACAGACCTGTGAGCAGAAAAGAGTGAGACTCAAGAAAGCAAATTGGACAGGGCCCCAGGGCATCGCAGTCAGTGATGGAAAATTCCAAGTGTCCTCTTTGTCTCACAGGCTTCTGATTGAGGGCGCCCGCAGCAGGTGGGTGCCCTGACGACACCTACAGGCCTCGGGGCAGGGAAGAAATGAACTTTGGGGTCAGACAGATCTGGACTCATATCTCATTTGACACTGTTGAGCTTAAATTGGCCCAGATTGCTTCTGTGGAGACGATTGCCTGATTTCTAAATTGGCTTGAGGCCGCTCCTAACCCAGAACAGCCAGAGCTCAGAGGGCATGAAGACTCAGCTCTCCGTGGGTGTCCACTCTGGAAATCTGAAGCCAACCGAAACAGTTTTTCAATTCACATCTTGATTTGCTTGTTAAAGGCTATTTGCCCAGTCTCCTAGAAAATTCTTCCCTCTGAAGTGGAAGAAACTATCCTGGGGTCAATGCCCATTCTCACCTAACGGGATACCGGACAGGATGTTTACAGGGACTTGGTGTTCTCAGCCCCTTGCCTGCTTTAGGGATCAGTGTTCCTCCTGTGACCCAGAATCCTTCAGGTCTTCCACAGGCCAGCCCCCCACCCCCGCCACTCTGCTGGAACCCACAGTAGTAGGGATTATCTCCTACCCAGGAGCTTTTAGAGTTGCCTCTGAAACTAGGGTGTTGGCTCCGAGAACATGCCGGAAGAGAAAACGTGCTAGAAGGAACAGAGAGAGAAAAGAGGGAGGAGATCGTGAAAGAAAGGAGGCAGACAAGAGAAGTTGGGACCTTCGTGGGGACTTCCCAGTCATTCCTATTCCTCCACCCAGTGACCTCCAAACCCAGGAAGCTCTCGTCTGTGCTGGCAGACTCCAAAGGCTATGTATGGCTGGTCCAAGCCACCTTCAAAGCCTCCTGTTTCATGCCCTTCCCACCAGGCCTACTGTCTGAAGATGGTAGCCTGCCAACAGAGGTAACATCCCACAGACACAGGGCTTTGGCATCTGACAGGCCTGGGTTAGACTCTCACTCAGCTGCTTTGGTCAGTCAAACCCAGCTCCATGCTCCTTCGGTTTGCAGGTTAAATGAGCCAATGGACACAACCCTTAGCAAAGAACCAGGGTGCCACAGTGGCTCTGTGCAGTGGTCCCTATAGAGAAACGGGGGAGAGATCAGGCCCAGGACTCCTAAGGACTCTGTACCACCATCTCCTGCCTATGGACCTGGATGTTTAGACTACTGCAGTCACATTTTTTAAAAAAGGAGGAGCGGGTTCTAGAGGGATGGCTCAGTAGTTAAGAATACATGCTGTTCTTGCAGTGGGTCTGAGTTTAGTTCTGAGCACCCATATCAGGGAGTTTACACAGCTGTGACTCCAGCCGCAGGGAATCCACCACCACTGGCTCCCAAGGGCACCCACCGACACTCCTACATACACAACAGCCTAACATACACATATACACTAATTTTTTAAAAATAAAGTTAATCTTTAAAGTTAGAGTAAGGATTTGCGTTTGACCCCTAGAACCTCCACTTTGAAAACTGGGCATGGTGGCACATGCTGATAATTCCTGTGCTGAGACAGGTGGGTGGCCCTGGGACTCACTGGCCAGCCAGCCTACCTGGGCAAGCTCCAAGCCAGAAATCCTGTTAAAATATCAGGAATGGCATTTGAAGCATGGCGCCTGAGGTTGTTTTCTGGATACCATACTCACCTACACACACACACACACACACACACACACACACACACACATGCACACACACGAAGACCCGGACTCGGGGCAGGTCTAAGAGCATGCATTTCTTACAGCACCCAGAGAGAGGGACAGCATCAGCTTTCTCCCACAGAGATAGAAGAGCTATCTCCTGGCCAGTCCTTGCATCCCTGGGCCAGCCTGCCTGGGCTATTCAGCCTCCTTGAATGGCAGGGCCTCCCTGCCCTATAGCGCAGGTGCAGCGGCCCACTTAAAGACTATCTAGTACAAAATGGCTTGGGGTCAGGACCTCTGTCCTCTGAAAGCATCCACGGGCTGCAGCTGGGAGGCTATTGTTTCCCATTCAAAGGAAAAGAGTCATTAGTGCCCTGTGCAGTGGGAAAGGGGCAAGGGAGCCGGGCTTGTGCTAACGTCGTTCCTTAATGGGCTGAGCGAGACCCAGTGTGTGGACGTGGAGGGAGGGCGGCAGTAGCTGGGGTGGAGGCGGGTCAGGACAGGCGGCTCTCATCAAAGTGGCTCTCCTGCCCCACCCTTTCACCTCTCTCATCTGATCCTCAGCACTCCTGGGTACATTTTTGCTGGGCTTCTGGATTATGCCAGCCTCCCCCCCCCCCACGACTGTCTTTGTACAGAACCACAGACTGAGTGGCTGGAAACAGTGTGTTGTCTCCTGGTTTTGCCCTTTCTAAGGACAAGGTACTGACAGGGCCACTCTCCTTCCTTCAATAAAAGAATAAAAGTAAAAAAAGGAAAGGGAAGGACATGACTGCTCCTCGGTGTGGTGGAGGAGACATTTTATCATAGCTCTGTGGGAGAGGAAAGCCAGAGGCGGGGAAATCTGGGAGAGTCCAGAGTGGACATGACCAGACTGAGCTGGACCATGTTGGAGTGGGGAGAAGGGAATCAGGTGCAGCAGTCAGGAAGGCAAAGGTCCAAAAAAGGGGTGGGTAACCAAAACGGCTGGATTATATAGGGAAGAGCCTAGACGGGGGAAGGGTACCCCAGCCTCTGGGCTAGAGAGTTCAGGGTAGAGGGAAGGCTATGGCAGCCATACTTGAAACTGGGTAGGGACTGAGGGATGCTGGGAAAACCTGGAAGCCAGATCCGCTTTGATATGCTAAATAGGTTCTTCAGGTGTTGGGTGGGGTTGAAGCTTAATAATGGCTTCCCTGGCCCTCGGCTTGGCTGCCTACTTCCAATGTCTTCACGTGGCATCCTCCCTTTCTCTGTTTGCTTTTTAGTTTCTCTCTCTCTCTCTCTCTCTCTCTCTCTCTCTCTCTCTCTCTCTCTCTCTCTCAATGTGTGTGTGTGTGTGTGTGCATGAACCCGCCATGATGAACATGTGGAAGTCAGTCAGAGGACAACCTCGGAATTCGTTCTCTCCCTCCCTCTCTTTGCAGGGTCTCTTGCTGTTTGTCACTGTGCCAGATACCCCATGCTAGTGGGCTAGTCAGTTTCTTGGGGCTTCCTCTGCCTTTCATCCCATCATAGGCAATGTTGGAATTATGCATCGTAACCTCTACACCCAGAGTTTTCATGAGTTCCAGGGATCTGAACACGTAATGGTTTGACTTGCATTGTTTTTAGCTGCTAAGCCATTTCCTCAGCCCTCTGTCCTATCCTTATAGGGACACCGATCTCCCTGGACTCAGGGCTACCCCATGGCAGTAACTTGGTTATAGCTGCAAAGGGACCCATTTCCAGTAAAGTTAAAGGTGAGGACATTGAAATCTTTGAGAGGCTCAAACTCAACCTTTGACAGAAGTTCTTGGACTCTGGGTACCAACTAAATCCCTAGACAAGACACCTAAAGCCCTGGGGTCTCAGTTTGCCCACCTGTAGGTGAGAAGTCTCTCTCCCACCCGGGACACCATAAGAATCAGAGAGAAATGTATTTTCAAAAGAGATATCTTTGCACGCATGTGTGTGAGAGTCCATGTGTGTTATGCACGAGTCCAGAAACGGGCATCAGATAATCCTTCTCTATCATTTGTCCCTCTCTACCTGAGCCTGTATCTCAAGCTCACTCAACTCAGCGGCAGGCAGCATGCCCCAATAAACCTTCTGTATCCACCCCACTTGGAGCTCAGGCTACAGGCCCATGCCAGACACATGGCTTCTTATGTAAGTGCTGAGATCCCGAACTCTGATCTTGGCGATCATGCAGCTTTCTCTCTTGACCACTGAACCATCCCTAGCCTGGAGTGATGTGCTCTAACCCACAAGGGAAAGAGGCCTTAGCCACTGGTCCACAGCAGCTGAGTGGGGTAGCCATGCCTCCCTGCTGTCGGGATGGAACGTTACATCCTGGTGAATCTGAAGGGCCAGTGCCAACCGTGCAGCTTGGGGAAAGTGACAACTTTGTTCCTGCCACTTCTGGAAGGTTGGAACTCTCTTTACCAAAGGGTCCCAAAGTGGACCTCAGTCTGAACACACTGAGATGGCCTTCGTCACCACCCCTGGCCTGCATGGCTTGGCCACTCAAAGCCTAGCTCATCCCTGCAAAGCTCTGAAGCTGTGATGAAGGCGGCAGTGGGTGGGGGTGGGAGGTGGTCCAACTGAAACTCCCACAGCTTGAAGCAAGGCCTCCCCAAAGCAAGTTGGATGAAAGCAGCCATAATTAAGTGCCTCTTCATTCAATTGCATTTTCTGTGAAACAGAACATTTGATAAAAAAGGCCTGAGAATAAATTATTACCAACCTTTAATGATTACATTTAAAGGAGCAATACATAATTTAGAACAAGGCTTAAAGAAGTTAAAATAGCTCATGTGAACAATTAGAGTGTTTAAGTCCAGCAAATTTAAGCAGAAAGGAAATTTGCTGGTCCATAACACTATGAAGTTGGGGGGTAGGGATGGGATTCAGATGCAGCTGGATCCAGGGGCTCAAAGGTTATCTTTCTATTGGGAGCCCTGTCAGTGTTAGGAGTCACTTGTGTTCCTAAGCAGGGCACTCTCACAGCAGGTGCAGAGGCAGTCACTGGTTCTCAGCTTCTCCTTATGCCACTGTGTCCTGCCTGTGTCCACTATGTCACCCGCCTGTCCTCAGCATCCTCAGCTAAGGGAGGTTCTTTGGTCCAGGGTTCTTCCCACCCATAGCCCAGGGAACAAGAGCTCTCTCTGGCCACACAATTAGGTCAAAGGCCAAAGTTCACCAAGGCTGGAGAAAGAGGATGCGCCCTGGACAGAGGGGTAAGGAAGGAGGGGGCAAGAGACTCTGAGAAGCCCAGGGCTCTGGGTGCATCATCCATGAGCCTTCAGTTACTCCCCCTCCTTACCCTCAGCCTTGAGCACATCCTAGGCTCAAGTTGAATGCAAAACTTAGTCATCTTCAACTCGGTTCCCGGAAGCCGAGGAATGTGTGAAGTGACTCCAGGTCACTGTGGTCTGTGCAAAGGAGCTCAGCTGACCCCACACAGCTGACTCCAGCAGGGAGGGGAGCTGTGTGTGCACCAACTTGTTAGCACTCCCTGCATCCAGCCCCTTCTTGGACCGACTCAATCTGTTTCCCACAGGGAACTGTTCCTGGATCCTGTCTGTCCACAGCCTTGACTTCCGTGTTACTTCCTCAGATGAACGCTTCATTCTGTCCTTGTATCTTGTTCCAACTGACTCCTCGCTGTCTACAGCCCCACTCGTGAGCCCGGGGCCTGACACGCATGGATGTCCCCTCCACTGTCTTCTCATTAACTCTGTATGATCATTAGAGAATGGCTTGGTCACATCTCTTTTAGGGAAGACAAAATGGTTATCAACCAGTTGCAAAATCCCTACATCCTGCATGCTAGGCCCCACTCCGTCCAGGAAGCCTCCTTGCTAGGTGGAGAATGTCTTTCACACAGATGGCTGTTTGGGACACTTTCTTGACCCTCTTGGGGGCTCCTGGAAAAGTTCAGGATAAGCCTAACTGGCTATGAAGAGGAAATGAGATAGCACTTGCAAACTGTGAAGGGCTGTGGGTCTCAAAGGGTCACAATCATCATCACGTCACCATCCTGGCTTACCTCCTTGCCATAGACTGAGAAGGGGGTGACCTGTACCGAGACAGGGAGCCAATTCCCCTAATGGCCAAATTCCTGCCAGAGAAAGAATTGGCTGCACCTTGACCTGAGAAACAGGAGCTGGTGCACACATAACCCCACAGTCACAGAGGAGTTGAGAAAATGAAGCTTCAGGCCATCTCCCAGCAGAGCAAAGCACAGTCATTACTGAAATGACAGACGCTGGCTGATTGAAGGCATTCTTCGCAGC
This sequence comes from Alexandromys fortis, assembly GCF_014885135.2. NCBI lineage: Eukaryota > Metazoa > Chordata > Mammalia > Rodentia > Cricetidae > Alexandromys > Alexandromys fortis. The sequence goes on from NW_026067922.1 coordinate 12,010,124, forward strand.
CAAACCTGAAATTACTTGAGCTATTGATGGAGGCCTAATGGGAAAGGCAAAAGTTCCCCACAGGGAGCCCTGCTGAGTCCTTGTTGGCAACAGGCGCTGCTGGCCTTCAGCCTAGGGACACCTCCTTCCTGAGCCCCCATTCACTCAGAACTACCGCCTGTGCCTGGGGCTATGGCCTGCGGGTCTCCAGAAACTGCTGGTGGGGGCAGGGGAGTGTCTCATAGTTACTGCCAACCCTGGCTGGATTAGAGATCAATTGAGCAGTTCTTTCCACAAATATCTGTTAGTAGACTTTGCAAACGCCCCCTCGACAACTATGCTTCCGAGGCTAATCGCTGGTGCTACTCAGTCTCTCATGGTAGTCTCCAGTTTAAAGGTCGGGATCCTGGGGGAGACTCTCCAGTCGCAGGGCAGGTCTCTGCTTAGAGACTGTCATGGAGTTCTAGTCATGTGTCTGGGTCTCTTGAGTAAGTGATGTCACTGGGTTCTGGTTATCAGGTGCAGCCTTGGGTTTAGTGGGGATCCTGACTAAGCTATTTTCACGTGTCTAAACAGCTTTTTTTTTTTTTTTTACTATGCTTATTACATTCACTAAGCATGATATCATCCTTATCATCATGACTGAAGAGGGTTGATACGGGGTCTGAGTAGGTAGCCCAGGCTGGCCCACAGTCTGAAGCACAAGGACTCTAGGGATGAGCCATCTCACTCAGCTGTTTCCTAATCCCAAGAAGCCTGCAGCTGTTCCTGGATTCTTAAGAACCTGGTTACCTGCATGTGCCCGATCCCACAGGACCCAGAGCAAGCAGCTGCAACCTCGCACAGCGCTGGCCATAGAGCTGGAAGTTTGTGGAAGTGACCCTTAACCTCCACAGGCCCCCTGCTCTGTGGGCCTGTCTCTTCCCCAGCCCTGGCCTCTCCCCAAAGACAACTCCCTTTACCAGTTTCCAGAGGTGGGGGCCCTTCTCCCCTCTGCTCCCTTAAGCCACAATTTGCTCTTTAAATCACCGAACTATTTATCAACAGCACAGCTCCTTCAAACTCTGCTGAACTGCAAAACCAGTCATTACCAGGCCCACGCCTCCCTGATGCTAACAATAGTTTAATGGGAAAATCAGCAGCGGTGCCTCAGAGCCCTTAATTACTCTTCTCTATTGGTCCCAACTCCAGCCTCCGCCCGCAGCCCAGGAGGAGGAGACAACCCGAGATGGAGAGCAGCCTTGGCTCCCCAGAAGGAAAACACAGTTCATCACTCCATGGGGCCAAGAGCATCATGTGGATGGACCGGAGGCCTGCCTCAACAATTGTGTTCCCAAGGATCAGCATAGTGGGAGGCAGCCAGGAGTGTGATCAGAGCCCCATCCAGAAAGACCAGGTTCAAATCCCACCCCTGACACTTCCTGGCTGTGTGACCTTAAATGAGCTGCCCAAGGTCTCTGTTCTCAATCTCCTCAACTACTAAAACAGACCCAGAAGCAGTAACTCAGTCTGTTTGAGGCAGCTGTAACAGAAGAGGGCAAGGAAGATTTAGCAGACAGAAATGTACTGACTCACAGTTCAGGAGGCTGAAATCTGAGATTAAGACTTTCCTGCTGTAGTAAGAGCTGCGGGGCTGCGTCCCCAGTACCCTGGCCACCTGCTAGCTTATGCCCCGAAATAACAACACACAAACTGTATTCTTTTAAACACTGCTTAGCCCATTAGCTCTAGCCCTTACTGGCTAATTCTGATATCCCGATCAACCCATCTCTAATAAACTGTGTAGCACCGGTCTTACCGGGAAAGATTCAGCATGTCTGACCTGGCGGCTTGCTTCATCACATGCGTCTGCCTGGGAAAGGGGAGCATGGCATCTCTGAGCTCACTTCCTCTTCCTCCCAGCATTCTGTTCTGTTTACTCCACCCACCTATGTTCTAACCTATCAGGGCAAGCAGTTTCTTTATTTAATTAACCAATGACCTTCCTCCATCATCCTGCTACATGGCTGAAGAGGTGGAAGGATACAGACAAAGGAGATGGAACCAGCTTTGTATCAACATCAATTCTACCCATGAAGGCAGAGCCCTAACCACCCTCTCAGGGCCCAACCTTACAATGGCAGTTAGATCTCAGGACAAAACAATTGCAGCATCTCTCTCTTTCTCCTAGAGTTTTGTAAGGTTTCCTGAATCCATGAAATCCATGACTGTGAGGGTTCAAACAAGAATGGCCCCCATAGGCTCACATATTTGCATGCTCAGTCATCAGGCAGTGGCACCACTTGAGAAGAATCAGGAGGTGTGGCCTTCTTACTGGAGTAGGTGTGGCCTTGCTGAAGGGAGTCTGTCACTGGGGGTGATCTTGAGGGTTACAAAGGCCCAAGCCAGGCCCAGTGTCTCTCTTCCTACTGCCTGCCAAGCCAGATGTAGAACTCTCAGCTATTTTCCCAGCACCATGTCTGCCTGCATGTCGCCTTGCTTCCTGCCATGCTGATAATAGACCAAGCCTCTGAAACTGTAAGCCAGCCCCAGTGAAAGGTTTTCATTTATAAGAGTTGCTGTGGTCATGGTGTCTCTTCACAGCAAGAGCACAGTGACTAAGATAATGCCCAGGTCTGCCACGGATAATTGATGAGAAGATAGGCACATCTTGGTTGGCATTGCAGCTCCATCACCTGGTACATGGGATGCAGGAGGGGCGCAGTCTCTGTCTCTTTCAAACATCAATGACGCATATGTTAGGTTAGACCCAGAGCTCCTCCTACATGACATTAAATGGACACCCACACACACTTACAGGATGGGGCTTTATTAAACTCACCCCTGGCATGGAGGGTCACTGCCAAGGGTGGTCCAGCCTGGAAGACACCAGGTTCTGAGGAGCTGGTGAATTCTGCCTCCCACTGGAGTGACACCCGGGAGCTGTCTCTCAAGCTACACACCTTTCTTGTGTTCATCCTCGAAGAAGAGTCTTGCAAACCACCTAGGCTGTGATGATGGAGGAGATACTTGCACATGGAAGACCATTGAAGAGAAGCAGCAAAAGTGAGTTCCCGCCACAGAGGAGCCAGGTACAGAGCCAGTCAGCACTGGCTTCGGCTGCCAGGGCCACCCTGTTGGCCATTTGGATAGCCTCTGCATAGCCGAGCCCCAAGGCTCTAGCTGGAATTGGTGGAGTGACCAACAGCCCTCGGCAGAGCTTCAGGGGCCTGGGTAGGCCCAGGGAGGAGCTTGGGCTGTGGTGTGTGGGGAGATATCCTGGGCTCACAACTCAGTGCTCTGATGCCTTCAAGGATGAGAAGTCATAACAAGGTCATGCCTTTCGGGGTGTTCTAGTCTAACATGGAGGTAACCCAGACTGAAAGCAACAGGAGAGAACACGAGGGTGTCAGAAAGGCAAAGAGAAGAGGGTGGGCCGGCCATAATCCAGAGGACGGATAGAGAGGGATCCCAGGAGGAAGGAAATGTCACACAGATGGTGACATGATGAGGTCCTCCCGTGGGCTGATAGGGCCACCACACTTGAGCCAGCCTCAGGCCCCGACAGTGTAGAAGCCCAGACTTAGACAGGAGCATTGGCCCAGTCACCAAGGTGGGCTGCAGGGTACAAGTGAGGACCAGCTCTAAGTGACTGGGACACTGCTCTGCCTCAGAGACACAGTCCAGACCTGCACAGCCTCGACCATTGGAACTAATGATTCCAGGTCCCTACGCAATGGGCAGATGCCAGCCAGGAGGCTGGCTTTGGGCACAGTGAGGAGGCTCAGATCTTCCCAGGAGAAGTGGGCCCCCAGGAAGGGACCACCATGGGGCAGCTGTGTGCCAGGGAGGAGTGCAGTATGCTCGAGCATTGCTCTGCCCTCTGCTCACCTCCCCTCCCCGACTCCCCACCCCTCTCACTCCCTCCACAGTAGGAGCTCTGCAGGGAGAGGCTCATTTTCTGCTCCAGCTGCCATGGAGACCCAGGCCACAGATCCTCAGCTCTCTGGCTGCAGGCTGCAGGCTGCGCAGTGACGGCAGCCCGCCATTTGTCTATTGAGCATGCAGGCCTGGGAAGTTCCAGAAGGTTCCTGTCATCTGCATTCCCACCCCACGCAGGACTCCTGAGGGAGGCGGGGGAGGGCTAGGCCCAAGGGGAGTCCATCTGGCTTCAAAGGGGAGTGAGTGGCAGTGGAGGACAGAACCCTGCCCGGGAGGAGGTGTCTGGAACCATTATCCTGAACACGAGCTGTCATAAATAATGGAACAAACTCGGACTCAGTGATCGAGTGTGTCAAAATATAGAAAGGTCATTTGGCTTGGTGGTAAACATTAGAGGGGAGGCTTCCCTGCTTCCCACAAACCAGATGAGCTCAGAGGCCATCCCCCCACACCCTCACCTGGAATCAGTCCTCCCCACCTGCTGGCCCTCTTCTTGCTCTGCTTCAAGACCAAATCATCTGCAGAGCCTCCATAGCTCTTGGTTTTATTTGAGACCAGGGTCTTGTTATGTAGCCTAGGTTAGCCTTCAACTTTATATGAAGCCCAGGTTGACCCCAAATGCATGGTACTTTGTCCTCTGCCTCTCACAAGTCTCTCTCTCTCTCTCTCTCTCTCTCTCTCTCTCTCTCTCTCTCTCTCTCTCTCTCCTCCCCTCCCCTCCCCTCCCCTCCCTTTCCCTCAGACAGGGTTTCCCAAGGACATGATTGATGTGCGGGAAACTAGGAGTTAAGGCCTATGGTGCTTCTGATTTGCAATAACATATCCTCCTCTACCGTGCAAGGGTTTAAATAATTAAAGCGCTTTCCAGCACAAGCCTCTTTAAATTGCGCTCTCCAAAACAGTCAAGCAATTGATCAAAACATACCAAAAATAAAAACGGGAAACTCTAGGACACAAACCTAGTCTCATTTGCAGTTTTGAAGCCCCAGCTGAAGTGCCCTGTCACTTCAGGCCACCCGCTATGACCTCATCCCCAGTTCAGCTAACCAACCCACCTGCCAGCTCAAGCCCTTCCCCAAGATTCTCCACGGCAGTCCAGAGGCTGGGTCTTCCCACTGAACTACTCTGTGTCACCCCACCCTCCATCCGGTAGGGGTCCAGCAGAGCAGTGTGTGTTCCTGAGTTACAACCATCTTGCAGAATTCAGTTTGCTCTCAGAAGTGAGCAGCATAAAAGAAATACCTTTGGGAAGCAGAGGAGGAGGGCTGTGGTTCAAAGAGAGCCTGGGCTACGTAGAGAGACCCTGTCTCAAACAAGCAAGGGCTGAGTCTGTAACCCAGTGGTACGGTGCTTACTTGGTGTGTACAAGGACCTGGGTTCAGTCTCCAGTATCTGAAGGAGACAGGGAGGGAGACATAGCCTAGTAGGAGGGCCGATGTCACTTCAAGAGTGGCCTTGGAGGACACAGGTGAGACCTCAGCCTCTTCCTCAAAACTTGGCAGCACAGCTTTTGTTCTGCCTCCGGCTCTCACCATGACGTGCACTCTCGCCACAGGCCAAAGTAACAGACATATGATTTTACTTCAAAACTACTAAAACCTTGAGCCAAAACTCAACCTTTTCTCTACAGAAGTAGATGGCCTCAGGACATACGCAGCAACATCCCAGAGCTTGGGGCCCTGCCCTGCACAGAAAGGAGTGAGCTGAGCTTCAGCATTCACCTCTCCTCCCAATGGTAAACCCAGTACGACCAGCTGCCTCATGTGCACTCCGGTCACCATAGCGTCCCCATCACCTTGGACTGTACCCCTCAAACCATGAGCCAAAATAAACTCTGACTAAGGTGCTTTGGTAAGGAATTCAGTCCCAACAATGAGACATGTAACTCTTAGATGAGGTCACAGGCAATGTGTCCTGGCATAGGTCACCTGGTGACAGGTCTGAAACTGAGAGACCCCTGAGCCTGAATTCTACCTCTGACCATAAGATGGCCCCAACTTTCAGGACAGGAAGAGTCAAAGCATGAGCAGAGAGAGGGAGAAGAGGTAGCCATTTCCAAACAGATCCTCATAGGTTGTTCGGCTCACATGTAGCGTTCCCTGAGCTGTGTTGTTTCCCCCTCCTCCTAGGTAATCCTACCCTGAAGGGAATAAGAACTGCCTGACTGTTGCAGGCCACCATCTGTTGGTGGCTTTCTAGACCAGCCCTCAGGCCCCAGGCAGCCAGACAGTCTTCTGCCCTGGGTATCAAACTTAAAAAAGCTCTGGATCCCTTTGACATGTGGGGGCAAGAGACCTACCCACCCAGAGGCCCTTTCTCCTATCCCCAAAGTCTAGAAACTCCCTGCCTACCTGCTCTGGATGCTTCTGTGGGGACTGGCGCCTAAATGAGTAACTGGGCTGTCCCTGCAAACCTCGACTTTCTACAGGGGTTGGGGTCAGAACTAGGCTAGTTTGCAGAACCCTAAAAAAGAACAGAAGGGACAGCAACTCTAACTCATGAGGTCACTGAGGTAGTTTGAATGTAGTTGGCCTCCATAATCTCACAGGGAGTGGCACTATTAGGAGTTGTGGCTTTGTTGGAGGAAGCATGTCACTCTTCGGGTGGGCTTTGAGGTCTCCTATCAGAATACTGCCCAGTGTTTCAGTTAACTTCCTGTTGCCTACAGGATGTAGGGCTCTCAGCTACTTCTCCAGTACCACATCTGCCGGCAGACTGCCAGGCTCCCTGTCACGATGATAACAGACTAAACATCTGTAACTGATGGCTGTAAAACCAACTGTAACTCTTGGGGTCACCAGGAGTTTGGTTTCATGTGTAAAGTACAAAAACGTTTAATGGAACACAAACTGCAAGGTAGAACGCCTTTGTTCCAAAAGGGTAAATTGAAGATTCACTCCAGAGCACTCGTCTTAAAAACCGCTTCCCAGGATGAAGAAGTAGGACAGGGATTCTGGCAAACACCAGTTGGAAGCCCTTTTTAGGACTCTCCTCTTTCCAAGGTGTTAATGGTTTCCATCAAAAATGGCCATGAGGGCGCATTATGTCAAAGGTGTGAGATCAGAGGTATAGACATCAGACAATGGCGCCCAGCGTTCCTCGTGCGACAGCATGGGGATATGTCATAGCTGGCTAACTGGGTCCCGACAGAGACTCCCACCAGCAATGTAGACTATTCTGTTCCCTTCTTGACACTCGTCCCTGTTGTCCTTTTGGTTTCTTGTGTATCTGTATGTATGCTGGTATCTCACTGAAGCTTTAATTTCTTTCTTCTTTTTATTTTCTTGTTTGTTTCCTGAGACAAGGTCTGCCTGTGTAGCCAAGACTGGCCCTGAATCCTTTTGTTATTATTATTATTTTCAAGACAGGACTTCTCTGTGTAGTCCCAGCTGTCCTGGAACTCATTCTATAGACCAGGCTGGCCTTGAACTCAGAGGTCTGCCTGCCTCTACCTCTTCAGTACTGGGGTTAAAGACTGTGTCACCACTACCCTGCCACCTTGAACTCTTGGTCATCCTACCTCGGCCTCTGGTGCTGACATTGGGATTACAGGTAGACACTACCCTGCGTGACTTTGGTGGTTCTGGGCTTGAGTCAGGGTCTCACACACAAACACTTTATTGCCTGGGTTTGTCTCCAGCCCTCCTCTTTACCTCTTATTTTGAGTCAGGATCTCACTAAATCAGTCTAGACGTGAATTCATTCTCTAGCCCAGGCTGGTCTTGAACTTAAAATTCTTCTGTTCCTGTTGACCAAGGAGCTAGGATGACAAGCTTGCACCAGGAGACCCCACTGTGGCTTTAGTCCCGACTCTCTGGTGACCAGATACAAATTTTTATGTTTCCCTTTGAGTGTCCTCTCTTATAAGGGGTCTACTCAAGCCCCACCCCCTCTTTCAAATTTCTAGTCAAATGAGAGGCAGCCAATTCCTCTATCCCTCCGCGGTTCGCCTCTTCACTCCCAGTGTTGATTTTGGTTGAACAAACATTATTAATTTTAATGTAGGCCAACTTACCATTGTTCCTTTCCTGATTTATGATTTTTTTTTGGGTCCTAAGAGATATTTGCCAACCCAAAGGTCATGAAGATATTCTTCTGTTTCTGTCGGAAATTTTATTGTTTTGCTCTGAAAATTTATATCTAGGCTCCATGTGGAATTGGCTCCGATGTATGATATGAAGTAGGGAATCAAAATTCACATTTAAATGTGGACATCTGTCTTAGTCTGTCTGAGAGATTAGAGCAAAATCCTGGGCAGCCTAAATAACAGAAGCTCATTCCTTGGAGTTCTGAGACTGGAGGGCCCAGATCAAGACAGCAGCAGACTTGCTTGGTTTTGGGGGAGGCTTGTTCAGAGTTACATACAGCCCCCCCACTGTATGCTCATACCCCATCCTTATTAGAACATCAGTGCTGCTGTTGTGGGGCCTCTAGTGTTAGGACGTCATTATCTTCTGAAGATCCTGTCTCCTGCTTTCACCTATATGGCTGCCTGAGGGGGTAACAGACATAATTTAACCTCTGAAAACTGGGTCCTGCCTGCTTGGTAGGGTGATGTAGAGATTAGTGAAAGAACTATTGGAGATTGGGACCAAGAATTGGCCCTTCACGCATATGGAGAGCTCTCTTACACAAATCTGTCCCACACCGACAGTAGCTTCAAGAACGCCCCTTGGGGCTCTGCTCAGAGTTGCCCTGGGATTCCTTACTCTTGCCCTTTTAACTTTCCTTGGTAGGTGTGCTTTTGCTTTGATATTTGTGTCCTTCTTCAACTCACCCTGGTTAGGCAATTACCTGAAACCTTTGAAATCTCATGGAGAAAAAAAAATAACAAAGATTTGAGGGGCTGAAACAAAAGCCACCCAACTCCAGATATGTACCAAATAGAGGTACTAGGCAGCAAAGGCCAGATCCTGTCAGCAGGGTCATGAAGTCTACTGGAGAAGAAGGAAGAGATGCTCAGGAGAGTCCCAGTATGGTGGGGGATACTGGGCACCGTGTGGCACCAGGATGATCCCTCTATTACTGTGGGGGGACGGTGTTTGCTGTAGGAAAGTTAGATGAAGGGCTGCTATAGGTTCCCGAGCAGCAGGATGGCACAACGTGTCAGCTTGGCTTTTGCTTGACCTACACAGCTCCCTCATCCGTGGGATGATGTCAGCCACATCCCCACCTGCAGAGATGCCTCCTCCATAGTTCTGGGAATAAGCTCTCAGCAGATATACACACATGACTGAGCCCAGATTGTATGGCAGCCCCTGGCTGACTGTACAGGAAGTTGTGGGCAGAGGGTTATGGAAACCATGGACCTCTGGGGGTAGGAGGGGGGTGGAGGGTGCTCCCTAATAGGAAGGAGATTTGGAAGCCAACACACACACATATGCATACACATGCGCACACGCACGCACGCACAGGCTAAAATTACTAACACAAGCAAGATGATTGCGAAAGGAGAATATTTCCCAGAAGAATATTCTAGAAATACATTCTTGGAAGAAAAGGAGAAGTTGAGCAGATTAAACAGCAGTGTCTGCCTGTTAGAGGGCAAGTGCTGGGGGTACACTGAAGTATGTCAAAAGGAAGTCACGTCATAGCCTTCAACTTTGGACATCTATTCTCTGCTGTTGTTGGGGGTGGGGGGCTGAAGGAGACAAGACTCAAAGTAAGAGCAGTGAGGCAACCAGACTGAAGAAGACAGGGATCTCACCCGGCCAAGGGCAGAGGTGCAGGGAGGCCTCTGTTAATGAGTTGAAAGACACAGGGTTCGGTCATCTGTTGATGAGGGCAGTGGACACCATCATCAAGGGGTGGACGGCGCTGAGTGCTGAGATGGGATGGGGTGAGGTGCAGCTGGCTAAGGGAACCTGGAGGTTCTCCAATGGGAAGCTGCAGGTGTAACTCTACAGCCTGAGAGGTAAAGGCTGCCAGTGAGCTCATGCAAATCCTTGTAAAAATATTTTTGTTCGCCAAAATTAAATAGAGAAACGGCTCACGAGAGAGATATGACTCAATAGCTCTTTATCCATCTATAAACCTGGTAAGGATTGCAGAACGGTGCTGCAGGCAACCGCGCCGCCTCCACCCAGTCAGACCCTGGCCCTGGGGTCAGGTTTCCAGCATGTGTACATACAGAAAGCCTGTGTGTTTCGTTTCTACTACCTCTCTGCCATGTTTGGTGCCTTAGTGCTTGTTAAGCAATGAGATGGACCAATGAGACAGCACAGTGGGTAAAGACACCTGCCTCCAAGCTTGGTGATCTGAAATTGATCCGTGGAACCCACATGATGGAGTGGAGAGGGAGGGGGGAAGAGGAGGGGGGAAGGGAAGAGAGAGAGAGCTGATTCCCAAAAGCTGTCTACCGATGTGCATGTGTGCTCTCTCTCTCTCTGTCTCTGACTCTCTACCCCCATCTCAAATTTTAAAAAAAAAATCTTTTCTGAAAGTTAGAATTATGGATTCCTACATCCTGGATTTTACTATAGTCCCCGAGACACAGAAGAATGCCCATTTCCGAAATGGGAAAGACTCGGCTACTCTTTATTTAATCTGTTTGGCTGTATGGCATGGCTTCTTCCTGGCCCTTCCTATGACAGCTGGGGTGCCCTTGGCTCTGTTCCCATAACCTCAGATCAATCACCTGCCCTCGGCTGCTTCCACCAGCTTCCCGCTCCTCCTACAAAGGTCGTCACCCAAGCCGTCCTCTTCTCTCTGCCAGCTCCCCTTTCTTTTCCTTCACCAACTCCCAATTCTTTTGGGCCAGCTCGATCCTCTCACGCTGGCCATGATGCACCCACCTAAGAGTCAAAGCTCACAGGAAGTCAAAAAGGAAACAAATCTGCATATCCTAGAACTGTGCATGATGGGAGACAGTCTCAAAGGAGTGGGCATGCCTTCCCTGTGCGTCCATGGTGCTTGTCCCAGAGACACACGGCAGGCTATTCCCTGTCAGAATTTAAGGTCCAGCAGCAGAGTCAGACTGTAGATAGTTGATGTGGCTTCCCTCTGGTAGTATTTGTCATGGGAAAGGAGCCACAGGAGCCATGGTACCACAGGGGAGTTCAGTGGGGGACAGCTGACAGAAATGTCACGGCAGACTTCCTGGAGGAAGTGCCAAATGAACCAGAGAGTGAGGGATGGGTGTGGTCAAAACTGCATGGACAAGAGCCTATGTGGCCCTGACTGATGGCCTGTGTGTGAAGCTGAGAGAATCTGGAGCCACGGAGAGAGCAGAGAGGTGAGTTAAGGTTTTCAGTTACAGATTGCTGGTTTCTTCAAAAAGCAACCGGGGTGCCATTTCCTGCGGTCAGATTGGCACTAGGAAGAAAGCGGGCGGCCTCCCTTCAGGGAGCAGCTCTGGAGCTGTGTGGATGCAGGGAGGCTGGCTGCAGCGTGTTCTCAGATCCCAGCCACAATTCTGCAACTGGGAGGCTCAGGGCGGGCAGGTCTGAGGGTGATCTGGAAGGCAGGATGGCGGGACTCGGGGAAATGGGCACTGGCAGTGAAGGACGGGACCACGGAGCCGTGTCCCTTCATTTCGGCTGTCTTCGGAATCGTCCTACACAGACGACCTGGAGGGCAAGGGTGAGGGCAGGGTAGGCCCCGAGGGTGGTAGCTCCTGGCACAGCCCCTCCTCCTCACCTCAGGGCCTTCCTTCTTCCCAAACTTCTGTTTTGTTTTGCTGTTGTTGTTTTTGTTACTTTTCTCAGAGCGAACGTCTCTTCACAGGATCTGCTTTCCGCTTGGGCTTTCCTGAAAATGTGTATCGTCTTCCTCCTTGAAGGACATTTTCCCAGACAGATGAGACTCCAGGCTGATACTCATTCCTTCTTATCACCCTCAGGCCTCCCATTGCCGGTGTGGAGATGTCTGCCCATCTACTCTTTGCCTGAGCAATGAGATTACAAATTCACTCCTGACTTTAAAAAAAAAAAAAAAGTGCTGGGGACCAATCTCAGGTCCTCACGCTTGCAAGGCAAGCATTTTACCCAGAAAGCCGTCTCCCCAATCACTTATTTGAGTCTTTTTATGTGGGGACACATTTTGTTTCTTGTTGCTTCACATTTGAGAGTAGAATTTCTGGGCCGTAGGTCAGATGCATGCCTAACTTCATGAAATGCTCCTTGGCTGTTGCTGTCTACGATGATTTGAATGGGTACGGCCCCCATAGACTCACATGTTGGAATACTTGGCCCATAGGGAATGTCACAATCAGGAGGTGTGACTTTATTAGAGGGGATTTGGCCTTGTTGGAGGAAGTTTGTCACTGAGGAGGTAGGCTTTTTGTGGTCTTACATGTTCAAGCTATGTTCAGTGTGGCACGCAGTCCCCTGCTTCCTCTGGGTGTAGAACCCTCAGCTCCTTTCTCCAGCACCATGTCTGCCTGCATGCTGCCATGTCCCGCCATGATGAAAATGGACTAAACCTCTGAAACTGTAAGCCACCCCAATTAAATGTTCTTCTTTATTAAGGCTTGCTGTGGTCATGGTGTCTCTTCATAGAAATAGAAACCCTAACTAAGACACCTATTTTGCATCTAGTCATCCTAGCTTAAGTCTTTCAAACAATCAAAATGCATCCATCTATGAATGAGGGGTTAGGGAGTTGAAGTGCGAAAGGTTGGCTTGGTCCCTTTCCTTGGTTTCTTCCCACTTTACTCCCTGTGAAGTTAGAATTGGAAGAGCAAAAACCCAGGACTCCACATATCCAGAGGGACAGAGGGAGAAGGAGGGGCTGGGAAGATGGCTCCGAGTTAAGAGCACTTACCCCATAAAGTCTGATGACCTGAATCCAACTTCTCCCAAACCCACCTAATGATGGAATGGCCCACACCCTCGGAGCCCACACGAGGGTACAGTGGCCAGATGGGATGGTGTACACATCAGTACCTGATGGGATGCTACACACTCTCAGAGCTCACACGAGGGTGCAGTGGCCTGATGGGATGCTACACACCCTCAGAACCCACACAGGATGCAGTGGCCTGCATCTTTAATTGCAGCACTCCTAAGGTGAGACAGGAGATGGAGAGATAAGAATTAGCTGGAAGCTCTCAGGGCAGCTAGTGGACAGTGGGAAGTGGGAACAGACTTCCAAAAGTTATCCTCTGACTTCACCCATGAGCTCAGGCATAGGCTATGTGCTCTCTCTCTCTCTCTCTCTCTCTCTCTCTCTCTCTCTCTCT
>NW_026067922.1:12023213-12046152 GCF_014885135.2 Alexandromys fortis
TCTCTCTCTCTCTCTCTCTCTCTCCCTCTCTCTCTCTCTCTCTCTCTAACACATACACACATGTGCACACACAGACACATACAAATACAAATAATATTTAAAAAATCTTTTATGAAATAAAGTAGAGGGTAGGGGAAGCATTGAATTGGATGTAACAAGTCTGTAATTGTATGAGTGAGCTGGTATCCAATGGGGGAAATGTGGGGTGCCGCTCTAATTGCTGCTCAGAGCTGAGAAAGGAAGATGGGCAGGCCACACTGAGAACTGTGCCAGGCAACAACACGCCATCGCACACGTGAACACCAACTACCTTTGTTTTGACTCCCCTTGTCAACAACAAGCTTGTCCTAATTTCTCAGATCTCAGCCCCTGCTTCATGCATCATCCATGCAAGGTCTCCTGAACTCTGACCTCTGGTCCCAACCTGAATTTAGGACAAGAGCCAAAATTCAGTGACATAGACACAGTGAGAAGTGCGGCCTAGAAGGTAAAGCCCCAGGGAGGGGTTTAATATGAAGTCTGTGGGCTCTGCTACTTCCAGTAGCAGAGTCTGGCCTTGTCCGTGTCCTGCCTTGCCTAATTAGTGACCCTGTTCCCTAAGATCCGTGCCTCTGGCTCCTCTAGGAACCATAGACTCTACTCTGAGTTCTGCACCTCTATAGTCTTAGCCATACCTGTTAGTGTTAATGGCACGTGGTGACTTCTGTGGTCTCATGGACAGGTTTCCAAGGCCACCAGTCCTGGAGCAGGGACAGGACCCCAAGGGTTTGGCTTCTAGTGCAGACTGTATCTGCTCAGGACAGCTGGGAAGAGTGCAGCAATGGGTAATTAAACACATTAGTTACTGCCAGCATGTTCACAGAAGCTGGGCAGAATCAACGGGGAGCCGTCCATTAGCATCTTGTCCATAATGGCCTTGCTCCACAGAGAGGAACCCCCACCTTCTCCACATGAGGGGCTGACGGTGACACAGCCAGGAGTTGTTTGCTGAACAAGAAGTGGCTGCTTATGTCTTCTGCTATCCCCCCTCCTCTAGAGGACTCCCAAACAGTCCACCCTACAGGCATCCCCTCCCCCAGGAAGCCACCCTGATTTCACTGAGGTCCCTTCCTGGGCTGCATGGCTCTGTCACCAGAGACGGCCAGGACCCAGGGAAAGGGGTCCACCTTCTGTATGGGAGACTACAGAGCTTCTGGACCCAGGGAAAGGGGTCCACCTTCTGTATGGGAGACCACAGAGCTTCTGGACCCAGGGAAAGGGGTCCACTTTCTGTATGGGAGACCACAGAGCTTCTGGACCCAGGGAAAGGGGTCCACTTTCTGTATGGGAGACCACAGAGGTTCTGGATAGGTAAGGTGGATATGCAAGCATCAGAACCCACTCTTGCTCCTTCTGGGGATGAGGGAGTTATGTGCTGGAAATCTGAAGATGCTCAGGAGACCCCAAGGAGAGCAAACAGACTCCACTGGGTTTGGGTTCAGGTACTCCAGGCAGCAGAAACTAATGAAATCCTCAGGACACAAAGGGGAGGAAAGCTCATCCACCAATCAGAGCCCTTGTATCATCAGTCAAGGCCAGGACTCAGAACCCCTGGAGAAAGAGCCTGAGTGGCCCAAGTGGTCCAGTGCCCCATTGCCAGGTAGGTCCTCATGCATGTCAATCCATCCAGCCTTCACCCACAAGCTGGGTGGACACTGTTGCTATTCCTCACATCACAGCTGAGGGAGCAGAACTGTGAGACAACCAAGCCACGTGCATATGGTCACACAGCCGGTAGGCAGAATCCAAGAAGAAAACAAACATGCTGGCCTCTGGCACCTTCCCTGAGCCAGTCTGCCTTGAGGAATCATTAATATACACATCTACTCAGAATGAATGAGGGAATGAATTAACAAATGAGTCCATCGAGGGCAAGGCTGGCTTCTTCAGAACTATTCCTACTCAGAGAGGCAGGTGTGGGAGGATCTCGGTCCTCCCTCCCTCCCGAAGGATGGGTGATATTTGCCGGGGTGTGGAAAGGCTAACATGTCTGTCACCGCTGAGGTGATTACTTCTCCAGCACTGGCCTTTCGACAGAACTGTGGGCTGAGCAGTCCCCATGTTCCTCCTCTGTAATCTGTGTCCAGTGCCCATGGGAAGCAAAGAGAAGAGGTGGTGGGAAGGCTGGGTGGTTCTGGATAGTAAGGGGGACCTACAGCACTAGGAAATGTCTCAGGAGAGACAGCGCCGGTCAGTCTCATGGCCAGGGTCAGCTCCTCTAGTGAGCTCCGTCCCTTGGACCCACCCAGATTTCTCCCCAGTCAGAACACACAAGTCACAAGCACAAAGTGACAAGAGCTCCCAGGATCTGAGTTTTATTCCTAAAATGTTGGCGGGTCCCCAGCGGGCTAAGGCAGGTCCACCCTGTGGGTGGGCTCCCTCAAGGCTATGTCTGTTCCCATTTGGCATATGGGGCACATGTGTGGGCAAGAGGAAGGCCCCGTGACAGGAAATGGGCCCTGGGAGAGGGGCTGCCTGCTCCTTTGGAGTGTGTGGTTAAAGAGTCTAAGCCTGTCCCAAAGCCGATGTGTGAAGGGGGCAGGAGAGTAGAGAGCTCATCCCCTGAGGAGCTGTTTCACTCAGCATCCATGCTGAAGGGCTCCACATAACCCTGGCCTGCAGAAAGTGTGACCAAGCTCCTGGGAAAAGGGCTCAGTTGATCACGTGATTGTTTGGGTGGCATGAGGACCCAAGTTCAATTCTGTCTTAGTCACTGTTCTGTTGCTGTGAGCAGACACCATGGTTAAGACAACTCTTACAAAAGAAAAGCATTTAACTGGGGGCTGGCTCACAGTTCCAGGGGTTTAGACCACGGTCATGGTGGAAAGCAGGCAGGCACCAACGGGTGCCGGAACCTGCTGAGAGATTCACATCCTGATCTGCAGGTTTCTGGTAGAGAGAGACCTGGGTACGGCCTGATCTTTTGAAACCTTAAAGACCCCTTCCCCCGAAACACTTTCTCCAATAAGACACACCTCCTAGCCCTTCCCAGACAGTACACCCACAGGAGACCAAGAATACATAAGCCTATCAGGGTCATAATCATTTAAACCACCACAAACCCCAAGGACCTACATCTAAAAGCTGAGCTTGGTGGCACACACTTGTAATCCAAGTAGTAGAGACGAGAAGATCTCTGAGATTTGAGTTCCAAGACAATAAAAGATTGTGTCTCAAAATAAATAAATAAAAAATAAAAACTAACTAACTAACTAAATAACTAACTAAATAAATAAATAGACAGGACAGGCATGGTAGCACACACCTTTAATTCCAGCACTCAGAAACCAGAGGCAGTTGGAGCTCTGTGAGTTCAGGGCTAGCCTTGTGTATATATAGGACAACCAAGGCTACACACACACACACCTGTTTCAAAAAAAAAAAAACAAACAAGCAAACAAAGAAATATGGTTTGGAGATGGTGCACACCTTTAATCCCAGCACTCAGAATGGCAGGTGAATTTCTATGAGTTCCAAGTCAGTCTTTTCTACATAGTGAGTTCTAGTAGAACCAAGGTTACACAGAGAGATCCTGTCTTGAAATAAAGGAAGGGAGGAAGGGAAGGAAGGAGGAAGGGAGGGAGGGAAGGAGGGAGGGAGGGAGGGAAGGAGGGAGGGAAGAGAAGGAAAGAAAAAAGAAAAAGGCAGACAGGACTGGCAAGGTGACTTGGCACGTAAAAGTGATTGCCAGGCAAGTGTTCCAACCTGAGTTGGATTCCATAAACTCACAGTGGAACAAGAAAACTGACTCCTAAAAGCTACCCTCTGACCTTCACACACATACCATGGCCATGGCATACATGTGCCTGAATATACACATACATACATACACACAGACACATAAACACACAACAACAATAATAATATTAATAATAATAAAGCAGATGGTGCCTGAGAAATAAGGCCTGAAGTTGACCTCTACCCTCAGTGTGTATACACACATGTACCCATGTGCACACACACATACACACACACACACACAAAGTATGACCAAGGCTGCAGGGTCATGTGGGGCAGAACCAACCAGGAGCCCTCACTCTCTGTGTGGAAGCTAACACTGTGAAAACTCTCAGGTGGGGGGTCAAGAAGGATGGGATGCTGAAATAGATGGTATTGATGAGGAACTTATTAAAAGAGCCATTAGCACCACGGCCAGACAGACACACTGACAAGAGCACGGTGAGGTCACTGAGCAAAGTTCAGGTCTGCGCCCTGGAGACAGACAGCACGTGGGGTCTCTAAAGAGAAACCTCAGCCCTTGTGGCAGAAGTGGGAGTCTCACACCTTCCAAGTCTGCTGAGGCTCTCCAACTCCTAGGCTGGAGTCAGGGAAGGGACGGAGAGAAGGGTATGTGACCACCAATGGTGTAGGAGGTTCTTCTGTTTGTGTGTTGATTCCATTGGTTGAATAAAGAGACTGCCTTGGCCTTTTGATAGGGCAGCCCTTAAGTGGGCAGAGTAGACAGAACAGAATGCTGGGAAGAAGGGAAGTGTGGCAGATGCCATGAAGAGCCAGCTCAAGATGGACATAGGTTAGAATCTTTCTAGTAAGCCATGACCTTGTGTTGCTACACAGATTATTAGAAATGGGTTAGATCAAGATGTGAGAGTTAGCCAATAACAGGCTAGAGCTAATGGGCCACACAGTGTTTTAATTAATACAATTTCTGTGTCGTTATTTCTGGGGTTAAGCTAGCCGGGTAGCCGGGATGAAAAGCAGGCCCACGTCCTCCTTACAACACACCAATACTCCTTTTAATGTACACTCAGATGAGAGATCCTGGCATCTGGGAGTATGTGAGCACAGGCCTCACAGAATGTCTGTAGGGTGCCTGTGAGAGGGGGAGGCTGCTGCAGGTATCATACATAAGCTAGATGCTCACACGATGCTCTCACACGCTAGAATTTGCCAGCCTTTAGTACCACAAACGCGGCATCATCTAAACCCAGAGACTGCAAGGATGACCGCCGAGTTTGCAGTCACTGTGACTAGGTGGTCCTCACCAGTGGGTTACCCTGACCTTAGACATGTCTCTGTGGCCTTGGTCTGATGCCACCCTTGCCTCCTCAGACTCCCTCTGCCCTTCCTGCTGTCGAGTGCTGTTGGGGATGGTCCTCAGAGGTGGGAACAATAGTACGGTGACCAAACAAATTCAAGGACAGCAAAGTATGGGTGGGGTTGGCAGGAGGCAGGTCAGGGAGTCCCTTCCACTGCAACCTTGCACCTCCAGGATATAAAGAGTCCAGACTCTCTGGGAACTCATCAGTTGCCCTTCCAGACCATTTCCTGGGGTTTCTTTTGCAGTCCTGTGAGGTAGGGACGTTGTTGCTGTCCTGGTTTCATTTCTGTTTATATAATAAAATATATAGACAAAAAGAAATTTAGGAGGAAAGGATATGTTGGTTTGTAATTCCACATTACTATCTATCATTGTAGGGAAGTCAGGGCAGGAACTTCAAACAGCTAGTCGTATCATAGACAGTTAAGAGCAGAGAAAAAACCGAATGCATGCATGCTCACTTGCTTGCTTGTTTACACTCAGCTCAGCTTCTCCATTCTTATATAGTTTTTGACCTCCTGCCTAGGGAAGGATGCCACCCACAGTGGGCTGCAGATCAATTAAAGCAACAAAGGCTAGAAAGATACCTCAGCGATTAAAGTCCAAGGATCACGACCAAAACTTCAAGACAATCCCCCAGAGACATGCTCACAGGTCAATCCAAGTGTTCAGTCCTTCATTGAGACCTCCCAGGTGATTCCAGGTTGTGCTAAATTTCTAAAGAAAGCTAATCGCCACAGTCTGCATTTGGAAGTAAAACCCTGTGCATCAGAAGTTTAGTGAGCTTGTGACAGGGACTGGGTTAGGTGAAGGCTGGCTTCGCTGGCCTATTGGAGAGACAACAGTCTAGGTCACAAAGACTGAGCTCCAGAGGCCATAGTGGACCTGAGACCCTCACCTCCAACTGCTCTTTAGTCCTTAGGTCCATTAAAGTGATTCCTTAGCTCCATCCAGAGGCTCTTCTCAGAGGCAAACGGCTATTGTAGCCTTGAAAGTGAGGGCAGGATGAGGTATGTTAAAAGGTGTGGTAAAGAAGCCCCACTTTTCTGGTCTTGGGGGTTAGCCTTGACTCCCACCCATAATCCCAGCATCTCTTACTCCAGTCTGGCTTCAGGCCTCCCTGTTCCTCTGGCTTTCCCCCTAGCAGCACAGTTTCTACCGTATCACCTTGTATGATCCCATCGCCATGTGTGGTCTTTGTCTATTGAATATCTGTCTATCCGGCCCTGGGCTGGACCAAGGCTGTGATCTGTTCACCCTTGGAGGCACAGGAGGCCACACAGTGAGTGAGATCTTGCTGTTTCTGTATTCTTCCAGCCCCAGTGGAGCCCTTGGCCAGAGGTTGAGGTCTGGGTCTAGGTGTTTCTCTCAGCCACTTCTTCTCACTCAATCTTTGTTACACTGGAGCTAACACTGGGCTTCTGCACTCTCTTGGGTCTGTGCCTGTCACAACACAGCTGCTCCTGGAGGGGAAAGAGAACTCTTCCTAATAGCCAGGAGGCCCACGGCAGGAAGCAGAAGACTACAGGACCAGCGTCTTGGCTGCACAGTTAGAAGGGGGTTCTCATCCTCCTCCAAGACTCCTGTCCTCCCAAACTGACAAAGCCTCTGATGAGGACACAGGCTCAGAGCTCTACAAGGTCTGGCATCAGGCGATAGAGTGTAAGAGACCAAGCTTCAAAAGATTGTCCACACCAGGAATTTTCATTACAGAAAAGGGAAGATTTACAATGACTTAAAATAGCCAGGTGCTGGGGTGCACACCTTTAATCCCAGCACTCAGGGAGGCAGAGGCAGGCGGATCTCTGTGAGTTTAGGCCAGCCTGGTCTACAGAGTGAGTTCAAGGACAGCCAGGGCTATATAGTGAGACCTTGTCTTGAAAATAAAAAATGAGTGCAGACGCCACTTCCTGTCCCCTCTGAGAACAGAGTTCTTAACATCATCTTTCCCTGGTCCCATTCTGTTCCCACTGCGGCTGTTATTCGTGTCCTCTGATTGTCTTCCCATAGTGACATCATCTTCTGAAAGGTATCTCAGAGGGTGTATTGTCCTGGACACAGCTCCGTCTATTCTGCATGGCTAACTTGTAAGTTTCACCTTCCCGTGGTGTAGGACCCCTTCTGCTCTCCTGGCTCTAGCATGGCCATGTTGTCCATGTCCACGCCGGGTTCCTCCTGGATTGCTCTATGTATCTTCACCCACCCCTCCCACCTGTCCTGGGGCTCCAACTGGAGCAGAATTGATGGGGGTCCTGTTGACTCTACAGATGAATGGAGAGAACGCCTTTAGAAATACCGACTCTTCAACCCGAGAGTACAGCTCCATCTCCTTGGGAAGTCTTCGCTTTCTCTCATCGGTACTTTATAGTTTTCTGCTACATTTTGTTAGATTTACACCAATGCATTTCATGTTTGGAGAAGCTATCAGAGTTTTGTTTCATTATATTTTGTTGGGATATAAAATCGAAGGCACAGTGACAGCGAGCTGGCGGAGCCCTGGCCCTTGGCTTTAAGGACTCCATTGGTTGGGAAAAGACACGTATGCCTAAGAAAGCTTTCGAACAGAGAAGCAGGATAAAGAAGTTCACACCCTGATCCCAGAGGATGGGCCGTCTGGATTCCCACAGGGCTATGGTTAGAATTGACTGCTTGCCTGTTCAGTTGGGAAGCAGTGGCCTTATAAAGATGACTCTTCATAGAAACACCTGGGAGACACACATCTGGGCCTGTCTGTGAAGATACCTCCTGGGGTTTAGCTGAGGTGGGGAGACCCTGAATGTGGAAAGAACTCCTGGGCTGGGGCTAAGTGAGTAAAAGGACACAGAAAAGAAAGTGGACCGAGCGCCAGCATCCATCTCTCTGCTCCCTGACTACAGGCGGGCAAAGAGACGCCAACACAGTAGAGCCTGGGAAGCCTTCCATCTGCCGGCTTCCCTCATTGCCTCTCCTTGGGGCTGTTCTGGTGCCTGAGCCCCAAGGTGGCCATGGCGCCCTCCCTCCTGTGTTCCAACAGCTCTGCCCGAGCTGCCTCGGCTACTGTCCGAAGTTATTGGCCACCATTCATTTCCGTTTCCTCTTCGAGGGACCGTGAGATAAAATGAGAGGACCGGAACGCACGGTGACGAGATGGAATTATTCCAGCTCCTCCAGCTTCCGAAATGACTGTGATATGTTTGTGTTTTATGTTAAGCACTGAGATGGGCTGAGGGACACAGGGTTTATGCGCATGCTTTTGAATCCTCCCGAGCTCCACACTCTATGCCAGGACCAAATATTGGAAATCTCAGTACTGGTACCCACTTTCCTGGGACAACGAACCCAGCTTGTACCTGTATAAACTGAGGACAGGACCACTCCATGATATGGATAAGAGAAAGGTTTCTGTTGTAGATAAGCAAGGGAGAGAACAGCCAGAGGCATCTGGAGGAGTCCAGAGCAAGGAGAGAAAGTAGTAGACAGAACATGGCCAGCAGACTGGACCTGGCCATGGGAGAAGCAGAAGCCTAGCACAGAGATACAGAGAGGGAAGGTGTTGGGAGAGCAGAAAGAAGGGAAGAAAAGAGAAGGAAAAACTGAATGAGGAGGCAAAAGAGAGAGCAAGGCCAAAATTATCAGTTTTTTTTTTATTTTAATTTTATGTCCATTGGTGTTTTGCCATGGGTGTCGGGTTCCCTGGAACTGGAATTACAGACGGTTATGAGCTTCCATGTGGGGACTGGGAATTGAATCCAGGTCCTCTGGAAGAGCAGCCAGTGTTCCTAACCACTGAACAATCTCTCCAGCCCCAAACTGTAGGGACTTTAAGAAGAATGAGTAACTGGGGGGGTGGAGTGGGAGGGGTCCCATGAGTTGGGGGAGTTTGGGACAGGGGAGGAGGTGAGAAGAACCAGGATGCCTGAATGGATGGTGAACTCTGTAGCAAGCATTTGTGATACTGCGGGAGCCCAGAGGCCAGTGTGCCCTTGGGTATGCTAATAGATGCCTAAGGCTGTGCCATCTGTCCCCTTCAGCCTTTTGGAACCTGGGGAAATGGAGTCTCCTTTGCAGTCTCTGCATAAGCGTTTTGGTTTGCTTGTTTGTTTGTTTTGTTTTCTTTTGACAGTTTTGATCTGAGAGCTGTATTTTCACTCTTGTTCTTGCTAGACCTGGCTGGCCTGTCCCCCATGTAGGAAGTCTGGCTTTGCCAGAAATCTTGAAACCAGGCAGGTTGTTGTCCCTGATAGAATGCCCATTTAGGGCATAGAACCTGGGCACCCTGAATTGGGGAGAAACGGGAAGGGAAGCCTTGTTAAGTTCATGACCTGCACATGCCCAGAGTCCCCGATAATCAGCAGAGTCCCCGATATTTAGCAGAGGTCCCCATACTCAGCAGAGGTCCCCGATACACAGCAGAGTTCCCAATACTCGGCAGAGGTCCCCGATACTCGTTAGAGTCCCCGATACTCAGCAGAGACCCCGATACTCAGCAGAGTCCCCAATACTCAGCAGAGTCCCCGATACGCAGCAGAGGTCCCCGGTACTCAGCAGAGCCCCCGATACTCAGCAGAGTCCCCAATACTAGAGTCCCCAATACTTGGCAGAGCCCCCGATACTCAGCAGAGGTCCCTGATACTCAGCAGAGGTCCCCGATACTCAGCAGAGTCCCCATACTCTGCAGAGCCCCCGATACTCAGGTCATTTCACTTCAACACTCTTGAGGCTGCAGAGTCCTCTTGGACGTGAGTGGTGGGAAGGACTTCCCTAGGCTTGTCAGAGGCCATGCTGGACAGTGGGCAGGCTTCAGGTGATCATGAGGGACACGATGTACCTGGAGGCTAGCTGGGTGGAAAGCATTAGCCACTTCAAGGCTGTTTTCTCAGAGCCTGGTGAGAGCCAGAGGCTGGAGAAAAGGCTGGTAGGGAGGCAACAGCAGAGCTAAAGAGCATGCTGGGGAACCCACAATGGGCTGGGCCCTCCTCCATCCATCACTACTTAAGAAAATGGCCAAAGCCTGGCCTACAGCCCAGTCTCCTGGAGGCATTTTCTCAATTGAGGCTCACTCCTCTCCAGTGACTCTGGCTTGTGTCAAATTGACATAAAACTAGCCAGGACACCCTACTATCCTCTCACTTTGGGCCAGGACATCTGTATCCTTGGGTTATCCATAGAAAAAGACAAACATATGCCCAGACCAAGAGTTGGCCTTGGCTCCTACTTCTTCCCCTGCGACTTCTGGAAACGCCTGCAGCCTTCTGAGTCACCATGCTCCCATTTGGATGTGTGAGCTCCAGCTGCAGAAGAGCCTTGGTTGGTGCAGGCTTCAGGCCCTATAGCGGGAGGTACACCAACTCCTCGAGAGCCACAGCATCCTAGGAGGACATTCTCTGCCTTCCTGCTGCAGAGTCATCCCTAAGCATGTCCCAATCTGCCCCCGCTGTCCAGCAGCACCAAACCCTAGCCATACCATAACCAGACTCTGGAAATGAAGCAGGTGCTGTCAGACCTGGGTGCTAGAACCTCCGTTAGTATTGGTAGGAGGAGCCCTGGCCACCCAAATACCCCCAAACCCACACAGGAACCCAGACATGGGAACCAGTTCCTTCATAGATGATGTGCCCTTAGGTCCCCTTGTCCCTTCCGAGCAGTAACAACCAACTGTGTTTGACCCCAGCTCAGACTCTACCAATGCACCCGGTCACCAGCATCGGGAAGTGTGTGCAGCTCTGAGTTGAGCTCACCACCAGCGGCTTCTCCCTGACCACAGGACAGACTAAGCCTCACAACCACGGACATTGACTTATTTTGGAACTGCAAGCTCTCATAGGCATGGTCTTATTAATTGTCCATAGTGGCATTGAAGGCTCAGAAAAGTGTAGGAACATGCCAAGGTCACAGATCCGAGCATCTGGCTTTAGCCCAGACCTCACAGCCCATGACTGACAGATTGCTCTATCGGGAGTCCGTTCCACAGACATGATGGGCACAGCAGGGGTTCCAGCATGGGCATCCTCTGAACTGATTGGTGGGAACCTGTTTTACTGCATGAGTTGTTCATGACTGTAGCTTTGAAGGAGCTTAGAGAGTAAGGTCAGGGCCACTGGTCCTGGTCCTGGTTCTGTGTGCTCCAGAAAATCCCAGGGATCTTTTCACTGTAGGAAAAGTCATGACTGGAATTGCTCCCCCCACCCACCCAACGATGGCACAAAGTGGCCTTTTTGGTCGTCTTGTATAAGGTTGACTACAGTGGAACTCGGGCAAGAACAGGTAAGATACAGACCCACAGAGAACAAGAAACATACACAGTGGCTGGTGTCGCTGTTGTCATTATTCACTAAAACCACTCTTGTCATCACCATGACCACCACCATCACTACCAAAACCATCATCATCACCACCATCATTATCATCACCACCATCATCATCACTACCACCACCACTACCATCACCACCATCACTACCACCCCTATCACTAGCAACACCGTTATCATCACAGTCACCACCATCACTACCACCACCATTATCACCGCTGTCATAACAGCCATCATCACCATGACCATCATCACCGTCACCATCACGTCATTCACCACCACACACCTTCACCGTTGCTATCCTGACCATCACTATTGCATCAACATCACTGGAAGACCCTCTAAATGAAAGCGAACATGCCCTTCTCGAATGCTCTCTGTCGGCCAGCTCTGGGCAAGTCCTGCCTGGAGGAAGCACTGGATTCTCACCCTTTCACTAGGGCAGCATATCAGATACCCTGAGTACCAGATATGAACACAGCAATTTATAGTAGTAGCAAAATTACAGTTATGAAGTAGCCACAAAAATAATTTTATGGGGAGGGGGTCACCACAACCTGAGGAGCTGTATCAAAGGGAAAGGTAAGAATACTGCCCTAAACCATCCGCAATTGCCGTGGCCCATGTCCCGTGCCCCATGTTTTCGGAACATTAGGAAATCAAGAAAACTTCGGCCTGCCCCGAGTCGCTGAGCAAGCCTTGTTCTCCTCACACGGATGTCCCAGCGGTGGCGCAGCAGAAGGAGTCTTATGGAGACTCACACCGGCCCGGGTACATATCAAACGTGGATCAGCCTGCTAAGGGACCATTCCAGGCTGAGCCAATGCCCAAGTCCTGAAATATCAGCAATTCATGCGTCCATTGTCCCTTTCTGCCCAGACTGACATTTTTACCTTTGTTTTCCTGTCTCTAAATTGCTCTCATTTAAGCCTCATGAGTCACACTTCCCTCACACAGGACAACTCCTTCTGTCCTTTTTCCTTCTGACTGTCTTCCGGCTAACCTTTTCAGTCTGGGCAATCAGACAATCAATCGTCTGACACCCCTTGGGGAGCAGAGCCACTGGCCGTGAAAGGGGAGGGGTGACCTCCTGAGCACTCTCCAGGAGGTAAGAAGCCCCCCTCCGGAGGAGGGAAGGACCTCCCCCAAGAGGCCACTCTTTCCTGACATGGATGCTGGACCAGCTAGGCTGTTCAGAGCAGGAACACGTGTGTTTGGGAATCAGGACTCCAGGTTGGGGTAGGGATCTTGGAACACAGTGCTTACTTAACAGACCTGTCTTGAGTTTTGAAGATGGACTCTCCAGAGATCACTGTGGGGCTGAGTTAAGTCCTTCACACCAGACAACGCTGTGAAAGGGGGCCTAGGATTGTGTGCCGTGGATTGAATTATGTTTCCCCCGGTTTGGACACTAAGGCGCCAACCCTCACCACAGTCTAAAAGTAGACTAAGTTAAAGGAGTGAGTCCCCATGACACAAGTTTGCCATCCTCGGAGGGAGAGGGAGAGATAGAGAAAAAAGGCCGGATTGGGACATAGTGACAGGTGGGCCCAGCTGTGAGCCAAGAAGAAGGCTTGCTAGAAACTGAGAGTTAGTCCCTAGAGACCCTGGAACGAGTGTGTGGGCTCAGTCTGAACTTCCTGCTATGGCAGACTGGGGGGGAGAAGATGTCACAGTGACTCAGCTCGGACCACCAGGCAGCCCCGGCCCAGCCCCCTGTAACAGCTACAGTCTGGAACCAGCTCAGACTCACCACAGGTGTCAGGGAACACTAAGGAGAGAGGGTGCAGCAGAGGGTGACCGTGAAAGCATTGTGTGTCATTCCCCAGGGAGGCAGGCACAGGGCATGCTGGCCATGGGTCCCGAGTGCTGAAGCCCCAGACACACTTGGCGGGGTGCCAGCACTGGACGCTCTGATTCGATGAGTCTAGTGTGGGGCTGGAGAATTTTCATTGTTCAGGTGGCCCCAGTGTCATGGATGTTTCTGGAACCCACACTGAGAACTCATACTACACCAGAGGTCACTGCGGTCAAATGATCCCAGTCAGAGCAGCCACTCCCCTCAATGATGCCCCTCCTCTAAATGCATGCAGGGTGCTGGGGTAGCAAGGATGCAGGGAGGGGACTGACATCTGTCCTACCCCTGTGGCCTGACTACCCCTGGGAAGTCCAGGAGGAAACCCTGTGCACAGCAAGCATCACACAGATCCCCATGGAGCCAAAGCCCCTGCCTTTCCTTTATCAGGTGTCCCTGCAGTTGTGACTTGGATACACAGAAGTGGTCATGTGTGCCCACCTGCCCCCCCCCATTGCTCCAACAGAGAGAGGGGTACTTTTTCCCTCAACTGGGGCTTTGTGGGTTGTGGGATTCTGCAGCCTCCTCCCTGCCCACCCTTTGGACTCTCCTCAAGGCCTGTTGAAACAGGAGCCTTAGGATGAAAAATGGCAACCAAGCCACCATGCACGTTTCCATAGCAACCAAACTGCAGTTGTCCATAATTATAGTCAACATCAGCATGGGGTGTGGGGAGGTTTGTGGTGGGAAGGGAGGGGGCTCTGCACCCCTGGCATGGCAGACAGTGGGAGCTGGTTTTGCCAGGTCTGGGCTCACCATTCTGGGAGGATTTGGTGACAGTAATTCCTAAGGAAAATGCTATGTGAGACAAGAGGGATCCGAGGTGGGCAAAGAGCTTGGCAGGAACCCCGAAATCTACTAGCACAGCGCTCCTATCAAACACATCCCTAGGCAGAATCCAGGCACCAGACGCTCTTGGCTTGGCCCCGGGTGGTTTAGACTCTGCCTCCCTGGGACCAATAACATGGAATACAAAATCCAATGTCTCCAAATCCCTGGGCATTTGTGGAGAGGACCTGTCTCCAGATATCAATACCCAGGGGATGGCCTGTCTGCCCTGCTCTAGACACGGCACAGTAAGGATTATAAAGTTGCTCTCCCCTGAGCAGTTACTACATGTGCCAGGCCCCCGGAAACATTGTCCCAGAAACATTCTAGACCACCCCCTAACTACCATTAGACCCATTTTCAGATGTATAACTGAGACCTAGAGGATAGGGGGTGGGCCTAACAGCCTGGTCTCACTCTCACTCTCACTCTTAAGGGCTCTCTGGGCTCTGCTTTTAACTGTTAGGATTTTAGCAAACCCCTAGTGGGGTTCACTGGGCTTTTGTAGTGAGAGATGGCTCCGCGGGTGAAGTGCTTGAGAGACAATCATGAGCACCAAATTTCAACCCCAGAACCCGTTTTTTTTAGGGAACCAGGCACAGTGGGAAGGACTTGTCACTTCAAGGCTAGTGGGGCGGAGACAGGGGCATCCATCTCTGGTGCACACTGACCAGCCAGCCTCACCTGTCATGTTCCAGGCCAATGAGGAGACTCCGCACCATAAGAAAACAAGGGGTGGGGCTGTAAAAATGGTTCAGTGGCTATGAGCACTGGCTACAGAGGACCTGGGTTTGGTTCCCAGCACCCCCATGATGGCTTACAACCATCTGAACCTCCAGTTCTAGGGTGTGGTGGTTTGAGTGAAAACAGTTCGTAGGCTCAGAGGGAGCAGAATTATTGGAGTTGCGGCCGTGCTGGAGTAGATATAGCCTTGTTGGAGGAAGCAGGTCACTGGTGGTGGTGAGCAGCTTTGAAGTTTCAACAGTTCAAGCTAAGCAGAGCAACTCACTTCTCACTTCCTGCTGCCTGCGGATCCAGATGTAGACCACTCAGCTCCCTCTCCAGCACCATGTCTGCCTCGTGCCGCCATGCTTGCCCATGTGACGACAGTGGTAAACCTCTGAACTGTAAGCCAGCCCCAGTTAAATGTTTTCCTTTATAAGAGTTGCCGTGGTAGAAACCCTAACACAGATACAGCGGATCTGAAACCTTCCTCTGACCTCTATGAGCACTGGACAAGCACGGGGCACATGCGTGCAGAGGATACACCCATACACATAAAATAAGTTCAGTCCATCTAGTAAAATGAACGGGGTGGGTGACGCCTATTCTCCAGCCTCTTCATGCACGCACACGTGTACACACGCGAACACACGCATACACAGGTCAAGAATGGCTGTGATGGTTCAGTCTTACTTCCTCTTAGAGAAGGGCATGGAGACTGTGGGAGGGAAGCGGCTCATGCAGGGAAGTGACACTTTGACATCACTACATCAGAAGGCCAGCTCAGTCAACTTAGAATATACAAGGATTCATGACAGATTTTTTAAAAAATATTTCTGCCTAGTTTAGACTAATCTTCTTCCATCAGCCTCAGAATAATACTCTCGGCATTTGGGCGTCTCCTTTAACTGCCCACCGCTTCGGGTAAGAGAAACCGACTCAGAGAATAAGGACGGCCAAGTAGGAGGGGACGGAGACAAGGGTCAGTTCAGTACAACTGGGCTGCTGGCCCCCCAGAAGAAGAGACTGCGGGTTGGAGTAGAGGTCAGAGGAGAGCCTGGGCAGGACAAAAGGGGCGGGGCTAAGCGGGGAGAGAAAGGAGACTAGAAGGCCAGGGGTGAGAGACCCCAGACATGAAGTCCTCATCCTTCATCTATTTAGGGGTTCCTTGAGGAACCTACTCAGGGGCTGACAATATAGTCAGCCATCTCTATGTGGGAAACACTGTGACTGGAATTACCTCAAAGAAAAGGGGGAGAGAGGGAAAGTGGGGGCTGGGATCGATAAGACACCCGCTCATTACCTATTCTCTCTGCGAACGTGTGGAATTTTCCAGTATAGAAAGTTTCTTAAAAGTACATCATGAATATTTTGAAAGGCTTTGGCTCACAGCCTTCCTTGGACAAAGACTGATGCCCTCGCTCACAGCCTCCCCGACCCTGGCCTAGTCCTGGAGTCAGAAGCCAGCGGGCCTGGCTCCTGAAGTCCTAGTGTCTGGATGGAATCTGAAGTATTTTTTAAAAGGAAAAATCAAGCATTAGTCAAACAGAACATCCCTTAAGTCTCCCAAATTCACCACAACTTACAGGATTTGCTACAAAATTTAAATTGTGTAAATAGATCAAGGAAACCAGTAAATCTGATGACTGTTGACAAATTGGCTTTGGACACCTCAGCAATGAGCACACAGACACCTCAGCACCGGGCACACAGGCACCAAGTGCCAGGCACGCAGACACCTCAGCGCCGGGCATGCAGACATGCAGACACCTCAGCACCGGGCATGCAGGCACCTCAGCGCTGGGCACGCAGATCCCTTCCATGAGCTACAACCCAGCAAGGATATGGGTCTGAAACCATCTTCTCCAGACTAGAGTCACAAACCTTATTCTAACGCCCACAGTTGAAAGGCAAGTGCCAACCAAGCAAGATTCCTTTTCTGACTCAGTTTCCCCACGTGTACAAGAAATAGAAGGGTATGACCACCGAAACTAGCTTTCTCCCAGGAACAGCTGCTATTTCTGAAGTAGGGTATCATTCTGGCTTTAAGCTGTCCATGGTCCCCTCAGCTGCAGGAAGCCACAGAGATGAATGGGCACTGGGAAGCCACCAAAACAGCTGCTTCTGTCATCCTGGCTTCTCTCTGTTCAGTGTGCCAGGGAACTGTCCTGGGCAGAGTGACCAATGTTCCCACTTTGCCCAGGATGACGACAGATATTCAAGACCAACACCAGAGCAGCATGGGTCAACACCCTGGTCCTCTTCCTCCTGGGAGGTGGGCTATACAAGCTGTTATCTGGAGATTACCAGAAGGGAGGGAGCTATCCAAGCAGTATAGGACAATCCAGCTTTGGGAAGGGACAAAGTTGTTTATGACCCGGGAGTCTACTCAGCACGTTTGTGTTCCTGAGCAGAAAGGGCCACCAGAAACCAGTCCCAGGAGCCAACTCTCAGCTCGCCAGAGGTGAGGCCTGTGAGGTGTTGGAGGGGCGGCCTGCAGATGCTTTGCATTCAACCTCAGAGATTCTACCCTTACTGACCCACCGTAGCCTTCTTGCCAGGGTACCTTTTTTAATGCTGCGGCTGCCAGATGTCCCAAAGAGGTCAGATGCCACCTTGGTCTCTCTGTCCTGAGAAGCTGCCAGCACCTGCCATTGAGGACCCAGACGCAGCACAAGAAGGCTGTGGAGAGCAGGCTGTGCCTTCCACAGGTGATATTCCAAGTGAATGTCTTCCTGTGACTGTCCACAAGCTTTTCTTGTATGAGGCCGTGGGTGTATCCTCACTCATGGGAATGCTATTATGGTGACATAGCATGTTTTATTTGGGGTTTATGGTGCTGGGGATGGATCCCAGGGCTTCGTGAATGCCAGGCAAGCACTCTACCACTGAGTTACACCTAGCCCTACCAGGATGACTTGGGAAGGACTGGATGAAGTCTCCAGAACTATATTCCTTCCATTTTACTGTTGCATAACTGCCAGGGATCCTTGCAAGTCTGCTGTTCAGACAGTCACCCTCTTCCATTCTTCTTGTGCCGAAAGACACAGACTCTCTCCTATGGCCACTGTGGCAAATTCATACCAATGTCCTACTTTTAAAAGCATACAAGTTGAGCCAGCAAGATGACTCAGTGGTTAAGAGGACTCCCTGCTCCTCCTGAGCATCCCCATTGACATTCCAGCACTCATGGCTGCCTAGAACTCCAGCTCCAGGGGATCTGATTCAAATTCTGGCCCCCGTGGGCACCCATACACACGGGCAACACTCATATAGACTCTGTACTAAGAAACAACCTACATTTGGTTTCTGAAGACAAAAAAACTGAACAAACTAATCCATTTCTGGTGAGAATGATCAGGAAGATCACTTGACTGCCATCCCCTGTAGTAGGAGCTGCAGGCTGCGTTCCTGCCACCCAGATCCTGGCCTCCTGGCTATCTTATGCCCCAAAATAACAACACACAAACTGTATTCTTTTAAACACTGCTTGGCCCATTTCTATTAATGTGTGTAGCACCGAGGTGCACTTACAGGGAAGATTCTAGCCTACGTCCATCCTGGGTCAGAGCTTCATCGCATCTGCCCCAGAGAGGAGAGCTATCAAGTCTAACCTCACTTCCTCTTCCTCGCAGCATTCTGTTCTGTTTACTCTACCCACCTATGTTCTAACCTATCAGGGCCAAGCAGTTTCTTTATTTAACCAATGACCTTCCTCCATCAATCCCCCAGCCTCCCTCTTCCTGTCTTGGGGAGCCGACTGGCGCTCAAAGCCCAACTCCTCACCGTAACCTTGAATGCTGAAGACACAGTGAGAGCTGAACAAGAAGATGGAGTTCGGCTTGTGGCATAAGCAGCAGCTTCCTGAACTGTAATGGCTATTGTGATATGGTTCTGGCTATAAATGGTCCATCCAAACCCCAAAGTGTGCCAACAGGGCTGGAGGGAGGGTCACTTCCTACCCTTGCTGGTGGCACTCAGGACATTTCCAGTCTAGGGTTTAGGAGAAAAAGGAGGGCCATCCAGGTTGAGGGTCCAGCAGGAGGAAGCCCAGGACCTCCCCGTTAAGCATAGAGAGGTATGAGGAGGGGCCTCCCCAGAGAGGTCCAAGTCCTTCCAGCAAGTGACATTTGAGGCCCTCATTGAAGACATGAATGGGCATGACTGGGCCTCAGCTTCATGCATTATACAGAAAGGGTGAATGATGGGAAGGTTGTCATTTCTTTTTAACCATTTGCTTCCCAGTTTCTTCCTGAAGTGTTAGGAACACAGCGACCGGCTTAATCCTATTAATTGCTAGGTTCTCTGCTATGTAATTTTCCTTTCTGATGGGTGCCAGTGAGCATGCTTTCGTCAGACCCAGTGGACTTCTCCCCAAAGAAGGAAGCTCCCTCCTGCTCATGAACAGGGACACAGATTCTGTTTTCTCACACAGAGCACACAGAACGTCGAGCTGGGGGGCAGACTGCAGGCTTCAGCTAAAAGCCTGGAGATAAGGGAATCAAGCTGGTTGTATCCTTGGCCAGCCTGAGGCCTGAACCTCACAGCAGGGAGGTGTTCCAGGCGGAGGGCTGCCCCCCAAGACTAGAATAGTGGAAATGATAATCCTCAAAAGTAAGATGCAAAGAGCTAGCAGGATGGCTCAGTGGGTAAGGGTATTTGCCACCGAGCATGGCCACCTGAATTCAACCGCCTGTGCGCCGCACAGTAGAAGGAAAGAGCAGACTCTCACGGTGTCTTCTCCACCTGTGTGCTGTGACTTGCACGGTTTCCACATAAGCATGCAAAGACAATACATAAGTAAGAAGTAAACACAACTTCTGAAAATGCAGGGCAGAGGAGCCATAACCGGAAAGACCTCATCGTCAGAGTAAGGAAGATGTTAAAAGTGGGCCCTGCTCAATCGGGAGCAAGATGAACATCACAGAACTCAGCCACGGTGTTCTAGAGTGAGCTTAGGGTTGCACAAACTTGGTTCAGATGTTCACGGCAATGGTATGGCGATAAATAAAAGCTGTAAACAGGCAGATATCCTCTCAAGCGCAAAACAAACTTCACCAGGTTCACATTCTAGGAACCGCTTACTCGAGGAGAAACCAAGGATGACCTGCCATGTCCTAGTTCAAACCAGCATCGGTAGCCAATTACCCGAGACTGTAACTCATAAACAGCAGAATGTATCGTTCAGTTTGGTGGGGTTAGGGAGCCCAAAGCCAAGATGTTGCTGGTTTATTGTCTCTGCTGCATGGCTAATACACGAGGCTCTGCCCTCACAGGCACAGCACTTCCTAAAGGTCCACTCTCAATTCCTTCCTACCACTAAGTGTAAGGCCCCAGTATATGAGTTCCAGAGGGACCACAGCACACGGCAGAGAACTATACTGACTGCAAACTCCAACCCAAGTTAATAGCGGCAAACCCTTGATAGTACTTTCTTGGAATAAAGGATTACATTAGTTACCTGTGCCCTTGCTGTCCCCAAATGCCTGACAAGCAGCAATTTAAGGAAGGAAGGAAGGCTGTATGTCGGCTCATGGTTTGGAGGTGAGGATGGTATGGCAGCAGGGGCAGGAGATGGCTGGTCACAGGGCATCCACAGTTAGGTGGCAGAGAGAGGTGAACACTGGTGCTCAGCTTGCTTCCTCCCCTGATTTAATGTTCAACGTAAAGTGTAGACCAGAAAGCTTTACGTATACTAGGATTGATGCTATTTGAGGCCTCAGAGTGTATGGGCTAGGGATGTAGTTCATCAGTAAAGTTTTTACAGCACACATCAAGGCATAGATTCAAACTCAAGCCCCAGGGGAAAAAAGACCTCAAAACCTATACCATATGGGTATTAGGATGAACAATTGACCACCCATGACCCAGTAATTCTACCCCACATGTATTCCCTAGAGAAATAAGTGCCATCAGAACATGAGTGCAAGCCAGGTGGTGGTGGCACACACCTTTAATCCCAGCACTCAGGAGGCAAAGGCAGGTGGATCTCAGTGAGTCCAAGGCCAGCCTGGTCTACAAAGCAAGTTCCAGGACAGCCAGGGCTGCACAGAGAAACGCTGTCTCGAAAAAACAAAAAACAAAAAAATAAAATAAACAAGATTAAAAAAAACAATACCCTTTCTCAGTCTCCATTTTAAATATTATACTAGACTCATTTACACAATTTGCATAAGAACTTTCCCAACAAGGGCATCAACAGCACAGGCACCAGCCCCAGCGTCCATGATGGAACAACATGAAATTAAAGTTTCTGCACGGCAAAGGTAATTATCCATAAAATAAATAGCCCTCGGGGCAGGAGGAACTCTTTAGCAGAGAGGCTACAGACAGGGAGCTAATGGCCAAAATTTACAAAGCACTAAAGAATTAAATACCGAGGAAATAAAACTGTCAATCAACATACAGCCGACTGAATTGAACAGATGGTTTTTAAGAGAAGAAACCAAAATGACCAATGACTGTATTTATTTCATGTTCAACATCCCGAGTCATCAGGGAAATGCACACTAAAATTGCTTTGAGATACCGCCTCACCACTGTCAAAACAGCTACGATCAAGAACTCCTACAACAAACGCTGGAGGGGATGTGGAGAGAGAAGAACCTTTATTCGCTTCTGGTGAAATGCAAATTAGCGTAGCCCTTGTGGAAATCAGGTTGGAGATTCCTCAGAAGGGTAAAAGTAGAACTACCACGTGACCCAGCTATTTTACTCCTGGCCACATGCCCAGAGAGTGCCACCCTCTACAGAGAGATTTCACCCCACGCTCATTGCTGCTCTGTTCGCTACAGGAAGGAAACGGAGCCAACCTAGATGTCTATCAACAGATGGACGGGTAAAGAAAATGTGGTACATTTTACACAGGAATATCATTCAGCACTAAAGAAGAATGAAATTTACAAGAAAGTGTTTGGATTCAGAAGGCATAATATTAAGCAAGGTGGCCCAAACCCAGACAGAAAAAAAAAATTAAGGAAAAAATTCAATAGACATGTTGTTTCGGTTTGTTTAACAGGATCTTATTTAGCCCACAGTGGCCTTAAACTATTGATCTTCCTGAAGAGACATCATGACCTACAACTAAACCTCTCCAAAGGTAAGCAGTTTCAGAGGTTTAGTCCATTGTCATTGAGATGGGGAGGATGGCAGCATGCAGGCAGACAGGGTACTGGGGACGTAGCTGAGCGCTGCATCTTGATCTGTAAGCAGAGAGAACCCAGGTCTGGAGTGGACCTTTGAGTCAGTCCCCAGTGACACACCTCCACACCCCCTAATCCTTATAATCCTTTCAAACAGTGCTACTCCCTGGTGACCAAATTGTCGAATATTGGGCCCATGGGGGCACCACAGGAGGAGTTAGAACTCCTAGTCTGCTGGGATCTCCTGGTTTGCAATGGCTTCCTTTCTGTGTCCTTGTTTGGCAGGAGACAGTTCAAGAATATAGTTTCTCATTAAGTAAGGTTCCTATTCCAATCCAATCAAGGCCTTGCCCTATATCTTTGATTAACTGGGAATTAACTCACAAAGAGACTAACTGAGGCGTTCACACTGGAGAAAAAATTCTGGGTGTCACACCCTACACACCCTACACACAAAGCTGTAGGGAGTTCTAGCCAGCCAAGTGCCATGAGGGACAAGCAAAGCTGCAAAAGGCGCATGGGGGCCAGGCCTGCGAGAACAGCACAGGGAAGAGGCACAGTCCTCTGTACTTTGTGGACCTTCAAGCCAGGCATCCAGAAGCAAGAACGGTGGACACAGACACTGTTATGCGTGCAGGGGATGTGGATAAGACAGAAAGGAAACCTAGAAGATGAAATAATTAATGGGGGAGGGGTGTGAGGGGATGTAAGGAGAAGAAGATGGGAAAGAGACCCCTCTACTGTGCCTACAGTGGATCCCACGCTGCCCACAGTTCTGCCTCCCTCCCCTGAGCTGGAGGCAGGGCTTCCCCATTTTATAGATAAGAAAAATGAGGGGCTGGAGAGATGGCTCAGAGGTTAAGAGCATTGCCTGCTCTTCCAAAGGTCTTGAGTTCAATTCCCAGCAACCACATGGTGGCTCACAACCATCTGTAATGGGGTCTGGTGCCCTCTTCTGGCCTGCAGGCATACACACAGACAGAATATTGTATACATAATAAATAAA
>NW_026067922.1:12047783-12058495 GCF_014885135.2 Alexandromys fortis
AGAGAGGGAGGGAGAGAGAGAGAGAGAGAGAGAGAGAGAGAGAGAGAAAGAGAGAGAGAGGAAGAGGGAGGGGGAAGAGGAAGGAGAATGAGCTACAACACCTTGTCCAGCCTCTACTTCTCGTACTTGACAGACCCTCTTTATGAGCAAAAGCAGAAGCATGGCGTCCTGTGAGAAGAGCTGGGTTGAACCAGCTGCCAGCACCCATAGAGCCACGGCTCCTTAGTCTGCATGAATGCCATGCCTTGCTCTCCCCTCCCCACAACCTTCCTTGCGGCCATATGACTGTTAGCATGGGGCTGTCCGGCAGGATCTCATAGCATCCTTCTACAGTTCTGGGGCAGATATGACTTCTCACCAGTGAGGAGGCCAAAAGAGGCTGCAAACTTCTTCCTCGTGATCCTCTCCAGGTCCTGCCTTCAGGCAGCCATGCTGCGTCCAGGACCTGTGTCACCATAATGAGGCTCTGTGTGAGTGTGTCACGTCCCCCCCTCCCCCAGTTCCCCTGGGGCTCTGTCTGTGAAGGCCACCTCTTTGCTTAATCCTGCTTTAGAAACAGATATGGTTCCTTTCAGCACCTGGTTTCTAACCAGGCATCTGTCCTGTGAGCTTTTCCAAGATCTCTGTGCCCACGAAGCCTCCCTATTGTCCCTGGTAAGTGTGAGAGGCAGGCAGGGCAGATTGAGAAGCAGCCGCCTCCCAGCAGGGCCTGTCTGACCCGTCACAGACCAGATGACTGCAGCAACCAAGGGTGGCTAAGCTGATCAGCTGCCCAGATGTCTCCTTGGCACCGTTCTCCGTTCATCAGTGCTCGCTCTCGCTCTCTCTCTCTCTCTCTCTCTCTCTCTCTCTCTCTCTCTCTCCTGACAAGCATGGATGACTACACCTGATTTACTTCCTCCCCACCCCACCCAAGATTCAGTGACTCCTACGGCTCCCTCTGGTCCCAGGGGTCTAAGGGCCACAGATTTTCACAAGGCAAGACTGAAACTAACACAAGGATTACTCAGCAACCTGGCCAAGCGGCCCTTCCTCAGGAGGAGGAACGTTTATTTTCATGATAAGCAAGTCAATTCCCAAATCATGATCTGTTTATATCCTGCGTCTCCAGCCACCTGCTCAGTCTCGGAAACAAACTCCAGGTTCCAGGCGGGGAGGAAATGGAACTCTTTAATTGGGAAGACAGCAGCTGGGCCATCCTTGAAGGTAACACACATCGGGGGAGAGCCTAAAAGGCCCCGCTAGGGGACTTGAGGTCTTCTGAGTGCCCCTAACTGGCAGAACCAGAGGCTAGAGTTCCAGACCCAGATCCAAGGCTGGGCCGTATGGTTTGCCACCTGGGACAGGCGTCAGGGAGGGCTCCAGTCTGTGAAACTGGGTTCTGAGCCCTCAAGCCAGGAGTCTGAACAGGAGCCAGTAGCAGGTTGTATTAAGACTGTTTCAGATTTTCAGTGCACTGACGGTAATGGAAAGTCTAGGAAAGGTTAGAGATCAACCATGGCAACACCACCCCCACCCTCACCTCATCCTCACCCCACCCCACCCCACCCCCGCTGCCACCAGCAGAAGATACTGAAAGGCTAGTGGACCCTGCTACTCCTGAAACTTGCTGGTGTAACAGTAGCACAAAGTCCCCTCCCTGGGTCTCCTCCAGGCCCCTGAATTCCTGGATGTCCTTATGGTTGATCATTGTCAAGCCTGCAGAGATCCCCAGTCCCACTCTGGATTTTGTGAGCTAAAAGCAGGATGAGGCGGTTGCAGCTGTCTGGAGGGTGGAAGCCCCTTGGGACCTGAAGGAGTCCTAAAGAAAGAGGACCTGCCAATGCCTGTCATCCAAGTTCTGGTCCAAATGACAAAACCATACAGCAGCTCTGACCAGCTCTGAGGACTCTCACTGCCGACTCCACCAGTCACAGTGGGCGGCTTGGGGAGGGGCTTTCTCTGTCACTCCCTGAAGTCAAGGGGCACCCAGAACACCTTGGCTCCTCTAGAGGTGCCACTGTATATCCCTGGGGACAGTTCCTCCTCCAGATCAGTTCTGGGCCCCACCCTCTACAGTGCATTCCTGTTTCCTGCTGTGTCAGGAGCACCCTCAAACAATGCTAGGAATGTAATAAGAGAAGCAAGCAGCCAACATCTAGAAGGGGGCTGTTGGTCAAATAGCAGATAAAATGGGGCTGTTGCTGAGCGCTTATAACGGCAAAGCTGTGTGTTTGGGTACTAAGGAGAGGCAGGATGGAAGGACGGACAGACAAGAGGCAAAAACGACTGATGGATGATGGGAAAAGAGGAGAGAAGAAAGACATGGACTATAAGGAAGGACAGTGGTGGCCATGGTCAGCTTGCAGAGGAAGCTGAAGACTTGGGTTTGAGATGTTCAGACCCAGAGTTAGTGCCAACATCCCTCTCGTAGTTGTCACTAATAAATCTTATTGTGGCCAGTGGTGGAGCACACCTTTAATCCCAGCAGCACTCTGAAGGCAGAGGCAGGCAGATCTCTGAGTCTGAGGCCAGCCTGGTCTACAGAGCAAGTTCCAGGACAGCCAGGGCTACACAGAGAAATCCTATCTCAAAACAAACAAATAAACAAAAGACAATAATAATAGATAAATAAATCTTAAAACTCAGAAAAGACACGCTAGAAAGATGGCTCAGGGAGTAAGAGCTGAGAAGGATCACTGAGGATCTGAGTTCAGTTCCCAGGGCTCAGCAACACTTATGATTCCTGCCCCACAGGGAATGACCCCCTTCTGGCCTCCAAGGGTACCCACACATACCCACAAATGCAGACACACACGCATGCGGGCACACACAGAGAGACAAATAGAAAAGAGGGAATTTATAACCAAGAAGACAACGACGTCAACCATGGAATGTCACTAAGAGAAACATCAGGGATGGCGGGTTCTGGCTAAAGTGACTTATCAGGACTCTTCCTGAAGACAGGCAGGTGAGATCAGATGTCCTCTGGGGACCATGAGGAAGAGGACGCTCTCAGGTAAAGCCGGCTAATCAGACGTGGAGCTTCCAGTGTGTGACGAAACTGGAGTTACTCTACAGGACTATTTGTTATGATACAGCTTCAAGGCAAGATCTTATTCCACAGCCCAGGCTGGCCTAGAACTCACTAGATTGCCTAGGCTGACCTCGAACTCATGGTAATCCTCCTGCCTTCACCTCTCAACAGCTGGATTAACAGGAAGGAGCCACCATGCCTGACTTCCATGGTTCTTAAGAAAGCTTCTGGACCACCCAGATATAAATAGAGTCTGAAACAAAAGAAGTGGAAAAGAGATGGGGTGGGGAGCTTGAGTGGGTGCGTGGGTGGGTGGGGGTTGGTCAGCAGGACGGTCCCCGATGTCTTATCTTCTGTTATTTTTCCTCTTTCCTCTAAAAGCCTGTTCATTTGCTCTTCAAATAGAGGCCCTTTCCTAAGTTACACAAATAAACCCATCTCTAGTTCTTCGCCGAGCCTCTCCATTGGCATATAAACACACCTTGGCATATAAGCACTCCTTGGCATATAAACACACCTTGGCATATAAGCACTCCTTGGCATATAAACACACCTTGGTTTCTCCCATCCTTCTGTCTGCTTGCAGTCGGATTTGCAGCCACTCCCCACCCCCGCCCCCCAACTGAACCCGAGTGGGAAGAGGAAAAGTTCTTCCTCCCTGCAGGGTTGCTATGAGAGCTGTCTGCAAGCGAGCCCTAGAGACAAGTCCCTTGGGGCAAGCAGACATTTGGCCTGAGGGGTTATTAAATGCCCTGAGGCAGCCAGCCGCCTGGCCTTGTGTAGGAAGGAAATCAGAGGAGCCACCGTCAGCTTCAATTTGGAGAATGGGGAGAGGCGGGTCGTAAATATTCACTGGGAGGAAACCACAGCCTGAGACGTGGCCAGCCAAGCCGATGACATGGGCCTCAATGCCACCACCTGGTGCAGGGATGGTGCATCAAGCAAAGCGGTCTTCACTATCCTGAGCACCTGGGATTGTGAGCGAGCACTCTCAGTTTGTTGGATGGTGAAGACGGCATGGGCCCGCCTCATCCCCACGTTGACAAATGCACCAGATAGCAAGGCCTGTCTTCTAGCTCTGCTCCACATGCTTTCTAGTATGGAAACTTCCAGGCAGCCATGATCAAGGGCTTGGAGGAGGTGGCTATCAATCAGTCCACCATAGCCTGCAGGCTCACAACTAGGTTCATAGCTTGAGCTGCAATCAGGGCAAGAAAGACCTTGGAGGCAAGACTGTGCGGACATCCTCTGTTCAACCTCTTGCAGGCTCCACTGAAGCTATGACCTGCTTTCTATGGTTGGCTCTTCCCCCTTTCCCTCACTCATTCATCGTTCAGTCCGACTGCGCACTGATGGTAGGGCCTGGCCCAGGGAAACCTCAGGCAAGAGGACACTTTGACTCTGTGCTCAGGAAGAAGCAGGTAGATCTCTGCAAGCTGAAGGCCAGTCTGGTCTACATAGCAAATCCTAGCCCAGCCAGGGCTACCTAGGGGAACCTGTCTCAGAGGAGGAGGAGCCGACGATGACAACGATGATGGCAATGACACAAAAATGCAATGCCGTGACATACTGTAAAGGACAAGGGCGGTGGCCTGGGAGACAGAAGAGGACCCCCCACACTACACCCAATGCTGCACCTGATAACCAGAACCCAGCGACATCACTTACTCAGGATAAGCAGACACCGTCCTAGACCCCACGACGCCCAATGAACAGTCTATCAGCAGAGACCAGGACCAATGCTCTGCTCTGCGCATCTGGAGAGACCCCAGTTTGACCTGCCCTGTGGCTGGAGCATCTCCCCCAGGATCTTGACGTTCAGCTAAGATGCATAACACGGGTGAGCGGCCTAGGTGACAGGCTTAGGACCAGACTTAGGAACTTAGAATGTGAACTTTGGGTGATGACCCTCAGCATGATAAAACATAACTTTTGGTTCTGGAGAGATGATGGCTCAGAGGTTAAGAGCACTGGCTGCTCTTCTAGAGCTCCTGAGTTCCATTCCCAGCAACCACATGGTGGTTCTATAATGGGATCTGGTGTCATCTTCTGGCATGCAAGCAGGCATGCATGCAAGCAGAACACTGTATCCATAATATATAAAATCTTTTATTTATATATATATTAAAACCTTTAATATTAAGAAAATTAAAGATTATATATATATATAAACTTTTGTTATACTGATTATGTTACCTACCTTCTTGCTTGCAACATATCTCTTTTGAGGGGAGTTGAGGGGGTTATGTAGCCCAGGCTGGCCTAGAACTTGCTATATAACTGAGATTGTCCTTGCTGTTTTTCTGTCTGATCCCATCCCCCAAATGCTGGGATTACAGGCATATGCCACCAAGCACATCGTGACAGACCTCTTGACAGGTGTCACAGGATGGTATAAGGCGTCTCGTGGTGTCACATCATGTCGACATCGTTACCAGCAAGCTGATGAGACCTGCTGAATCAGGTGTCATTCTGGACCAGGTCTCCTGTGCGGAGTCGTGAAACCCTGCTGCAATGACGCTGTGAGTCTCGGGGACAGGGGATAATTGACAGCTTAGAAGTGCTCCCATGACAGCGTCAGCAGGCCAGGAGTGTGAGGATGAACAGGACATTGGTTTCTTATCAACAGCTTGGCCTCAGCTCCAACCTGGGCGCCTTCTGGATATGCCACCTCCGAGCCTCAACATCTGTACTTTCGAATGGAGTCTCGGCAATTGTCCTCTGTGGTGTGTGGGATTCAAGGCAACTGTATGACAGACAGATGCGTGCCAACAGGCTTGATTGTGCATGGAGTGGTCAGCAGTTTTATCATCCCTGGTCCCCATTTCTAAGGAGCAAGACCCCACAAAGATGCCCTTAGCTTTTACAGGAGGCACCAGGGCTGACTAGAGGGGGCAGGTAGATGGCCTTGCCTGAGTTTGAAGAGTCTGGACACGGGAGGCGGGAGGTAGGGAGCAGAGTTGTACACAGCAGGGTCCAGAGGGACTACCCCTCGCAAAAGCCACTGCCCAGGCCGGCAGCCAGCTTGGTCTCTGGCTTTTACTTTCCTGCTCAGTTCTGGAAAGCCCAGTTAATTCAAAAGAGTCATTTTAATCAATTAGATGAAGTGTAAAATAACCGTTCAGCTTGGCTCAGGAAATGCGGCTTGGTTGTCTCCAAGGCTTTATTGAAAAAGCATTAAGACGGAACTATGAGCTTTTTGAAGGTGGGCAGCGAGGAGGCCGGGGGTGGGGGCTGCAGCTGCAAAGAGCTCTGTCTACCCCAGCCACTCCTGCCACACTCAGGGCAAAAGAGCCTTGCACAGCCTCTTTGAGGACCCAGCAAGCTGTCACCAGCTGTGACTGAGAAACCCCCACCCAACCTTACCCCAGGTGGCTCAGTTTCTCCCTGAGCATCCCTCTGAGTGGGTTTCCAGCAAGGGCTTCCCCTTCCTGAGGTCCAAAGCAGCATCCCCTCTTGCCCCATTGTACAAAACGACGGCCTGAGAAACTGCACCAAGTCCCAACACACAGTGGGCTCGCGGGACACAGGAAGCGACAGCACTTTCAAGTCCCAGAGCTTAGTCAGTGAACCAGGCTCACCTTCGCTTTCCAGAACATCTCTTGAGGGTTTGGAGGCACCGTCCAGTCTCTCTGGATGTCCCCCGTTGCTCCAGCATCCCTCAGCTACTCTGCCGTTCACCGGTCAGGACCCTGGTCCACCCAGCAGAGGACCACACTGGCCACAATGCTGAACACCTGTGGACACAGGCCATTCAGAACGATCCATTATGTTGCCTAGGTTTCAAGTTGCTGAGTCTCTCTGTGCTGAGCCCGAATGACTGAATGGAGCCCGAGACAGCTGATCTTGAGTTAAACACGGGCCCTCAAAAATACCCACTCTCTATCACTTTGATTTGTCCCCCCTCCCGCCCCCCCAAAAAGCCATCAGGCCTGAGGAACTAGTCACAGGTCCAAGCCTACAGAAGCCCCATGGGGAACTCTGGGCCTCTCTCCCACTTCAATTCATTATGGAAATTCCGCCTCACAGGGTT
Organism: Alexandromys fortis; assembly: GCF_014885135.2. Lineage (NCBI taxonomy): Eukaryota > Metazoa > Chordata > Mammalia > Rodentia > Cricetidae > Alexandromys > Alexandromys fortis. The sequence goes on from NW_026067922.1 coordinate 12,054,833, forward strand.
CAGTGAGAGCTCCCCACAACAGAGGAAGTCTGCTGGAGCATTCCAGCTCTGAGAATGCTGAGGTGAAGGTAGTTAGGGGAATAGAGAGGGACTGGCCCCACGTGGACAGAACTTGCATTCTGTTGTGGGAGCCACAAGATCCTACAATAAAGCACGCTGAGAAGGCGGCTTCCTCCCTGTTGCCATTTGTGATGAGCGACAGCCGTTCCTGTGGGCCTGGCTGAAAAAGTTGAACCTTGGCTTCCACTCCAGTGGACAGCTGGACACACGAGCGGCTGACAAGGGTGGGAGTGGGGGCTTCTACTTGGAGGGACCTCCCTGGAGTTCTGTCTCCTCAGATGCAGAAAGGGTTATGTTGTGTGTGTGTGTGTGTGTGTGTGTGTGTGAGAGAGAGAGAGAGAGAGAGAGAGAGAGAGAGAGAGAGAGAGAGAGAGATATTTTGAAACAAACTAGAATCACCTGGAAGAGGCAACATCTATTGAGGAATTGTCTCCATTAGACTGACCTGTGCAGTCTGCTGGGCAATTTAATGGTTGATGTAGAAGCCCCCACCCCACCACCCCTAGGCAAGTGAGCCTGGGCTGTATTAAGAAAGCAAGTTGGAGCTGGGCAGTAGTGGTGCATGCCTTTAATCCAAGCACTCGGGAGGCAGAGGCAGGTGGATCTCTGTGAGTTCGAGGCCAGCCTGGTCTATATAGAGCTAGTTCCAGGACAGGCTCCAAAAGTCCAAAAGCTACAGAGAAACCCTGTCTCAAAAAACAAACAAACAAACAAGCCAGTAGGTATCATTCCCTCGTGGTTCCTGCCTTGAGTTCACGCCCTGACTTTCCGTGATATTGGCTGTAAGCGTAGACACAAACCCTTTCCTCCCCACATTGCGTTTTTTCGGTGTTTTCCCCACTGCAGCCACAGAAAATGGAACTAGGCTGGTCTGCCCCAGGCTTAGGTTTTCTGACCACACTCACGGCAGCAGCCCACACCCTATGTTTGTAAGCAGCCTTGAGGTTAACTGGGGAAGAGGAGGTGATGGGATGGGTTAATCAAAAACTAAGTGTATAGAAAAAAACCATATGGAACCCTGCTACCTGGTCAGCTCATTTTGAAAATATAATTTTAAAAAAGTTTGAACACAGGTAGTACGCATGTGTGGACAATGTCCTTCCCGGAAGACATGGGTCATTAAACAAAATATTCAGGGCCAAGTGTGGGCCAACTCCCTATGCGGTAGCCTCAGCACCCCCAGAACAACACAGGCTATGGCCATTACTCTTGGTTTCCCACCAGAACTAGATGGTAAGCCCCTACTGCTGAAGAGAAAAACACTTTGGTTGTAGAACATGGAGAAATCGAGCTGGAAGCAACCTGGACACTTCCTCCAGGTATATAAGTTATGTCTAGGGTATATATATATATAACATACAGACTATTGCTGCTCTGCTAAGTGGATGTATTGTCAAACTGCCTTCTAAATACTTATGTTTTAACTCATCGACCAGCTCTGCTCTCAGCCTCGAGTCAGAGAAGCTTCTCTTTGCGGTGGGCAGCAGTTGGGGAGGAAAGGGTTATTCCGCTCACTCTTCCACATCACAGCCCATCACTGATCACTGAAGTCAGGACAGAAACTCAGCAGGGCAGGAACCTCGAGGCAGGAGCTGATGCAGAGGCCATGGAGGGGGGCTGCTTACTGCCTTGCTCCCCGTGGCTTGCTGCCCATGGCTTGCTCTGCCTGCTTTCTCTCTCTCTCTCTCTCTCTCTCTCTCTCTCTCTCTCTCTCTCTCTCTCTCTCTCTCTCTCTTTCTATATACCCTTCTTTCTTTCTTTTTTTAGATTTTTCAAGACAGGGTTTCTCTGTGTAATAGCCCTAGCTGTCTTGAAACTCGCTTTGTAGACCAGGCTGGCCTATGCCTCCCAAATGCTGGAGTTAAAGGCAAGGGCCGCCACAGCATTTTCTTCTAGAACCCAAGAGCACCAACCCAGTGGTGGCTCCACTCACAATGGGCTGAGCCTCACGCATCAATTACTAATTAAGAAAATGCCCTACAGCTGGATCTCATGGAGGCATTTTCTTAATTGAGGTTCCCTCCTTTCAGAAGACTCTAACCTGTATCAAGCTGGCAAAAAAAAAAAAAAAAAAAATTAGCCAACACAACTGACCCCTTGTCAACTTGACACACACAAGAAGCCATTAAGTCATAACCTTTCTTATACTTTCCTAAGGTCGCACATTAATAAACAGTATAATATGAACACATTCCAAGTCTGGAAAGTTCCAAACTTTAAAAATTCAAACACTTAAGAATTCAACCTCTTTAAAATCCAAAACCTTTTAAAATTCAAAGTCTCTCAACTGTGGGCTCCTTTAAAATCAAAACTCAAATGCTTTTGGGGCTGGAGAGATGGATCAGAGGTTAAGAGCACTGGCTGCTCTCCCAGAGGTCCCGAATTCAATTTCCAGCAACCACATGGTGACTCACAACCATCTGTAATGAGATCTGATGCCCTCTTCTGGCCTTCAAGGGTACATACAGGCAGAATATAATAATACATGAATAAATCTTTTTTAAAAATTGAATTCTTTCTTACTTCAGGAGGGAAAAATCAGGGCAGTCATAATCCAAACAAAGCAAGCCCAGACTCTAAAAGTGTAGATAACTCAGTCCAGTTATTTGAGATTTATTCATGATCTGAGCTGCTCCAAAAGGCTTGGGTCACTTCCTCAACTCTGCCCTCTGCAGCATACACAGCTTGTCTTCTGGGTTCCGGCCAGCTCCACTTCAACCCCTGCTGCTGTTCTTGGTGGTCATCTCATGGTACTGGCATCGCCAAATTCAGGGGTCCCTTGCTACAACCACCCTGTACTTTTACCATTGGCCTCTCCTGGTCTTAGTGCCAAGCTTCAGCTGTTCACCAGGACCCCTTCATGTCTTCAAAACCAGTACCACCTGGGTGACTCTTACACTACCAAGTTCAGTTGCCAGAACAACCTTGGCCACCTCTGGAACACAGCTTCTGTGTGCTGACCCCGAGGAAACACTTCCCAGTTTACCTCAGTGATGCTGGGCTCTTCTTAACCACTAATTTCTTAGGTCCGGCTGACCAGCATCCGTTGTCCAGTAATGCAAAGGTTTCTCATTAGCGGTTCTGGTGTCTTATTAATTCTTCAGCTCCGGCTAACCAGAACCACCGAATCTTGGCTCAAAAGAGCAAATGGCTCCAAGAGTCTTTTAAAGTGGCTCTCAAACTTCCCTCTGGACACTCACAACTTTCATCATCGTATTGGTCTCAACATTCTTATACCAAGCTCCTACAGAACAGCTTACTTTCTGTAAACTACAGAACTCTCAATGGCTTTTCGAGCCCCACGTTCCAAAGTCCTTTCACGGTCCTCCTAAAAGCAACCTGGTTAGGGTTTTCACAGAAGTACCATGCAATCCTGGGACAAACTTGTCTTAGTTAGGGTTGCGATTCCTGTGATGAAACACAGTGACCAAAAGCAACTTGGGGAGGGAGGGGTTTATTTCACTCACAGTTCCATTTAACCATTCATCATCAAAAGCAGTGAGGCCAGAAACTCAAGTAGAGGAGGAGCCTGGAGTCAGGAGCTGATGCAGAGGCTATAAAGGGCAGCTGCTTACTGGCTTGCTCAGCCTGCTTTTCTTTCTG
>NW_026067922.1:12060284-12067322 GCF_014885135.2 Alexandromys fortis
TTTTTTGGTTTTTTTGAGACAGGATTTTTCTGTAGCTTTTAGAGCCTTCCTGGAACTAGTTCTTGTAGACCAGGTTGGCCTCAAACTCACAGAGACCCGCCTGCCTCTGCCTCCCAAGTGATGGGATTAAACGCGTGTGCCACCACCGATCGACTTGGTTCAGTGGTTAAGATCACTGGCTGCTCTTCCAGAGGTCTGGGGTTGGATTCCCTGCACCCATACAGCAGTTTGAAACTATCTGTACCTCCAGTTCTAGGGGACTGAGATCCCTTCTGGCCACCGTGGGAACTGGGAATACACCTGGTACACAGACACACATACAGGCAAAACACCCACACACATAAGTAAGTCTAAAATAGACCCACAAGGCTGGGAAGATGGCTCAGAGGGTAAAAGAGCATGCTGGGTAAGCGTGAGGAGCCGAGTTCGAGTCTCCAGGCCCAACAGGAAAGCTGGCTACAGTAGTGTGTCTGTAATCCCAGTGTTCCTACAAGGAGAAAGGAAGCAGCCTCCATGGTACATGCAGCAGAAAACAAAACATTACAAAAATGAGGCTGTTTCAAGGTAGAAGGTGAAGATCAATACCTGAGAGGTTGCCCTCTGGTCTACATATACAATGCTCATATTCACACACACAGTAAAACAAAATACATACACATACAGACAAGCTTTGATGAGTGAGGGGTGACCTTGTAGACCTAATGTCCTGATGCTTTGGAAGTACCAACATGCGCCACCTACTTGGTGCCAGATGGGATGCTAAATGAATCAAGGTCCAGAGGCTTTGGACTTATGTCCCCATGGGCACAGAGCTAAGAAGAGGCTTCGAGAACTAGAAACACACACCCCATCCACGCACGATGGGGAAGCAGGAAGAAGAGCAGTTGGCTTGTGCAGCCAGGCCACTGGGCACTGTGGGGCCAGGTTTACAGCTGGCTATGGATTGTTCACGGCAGGCTTTCCTGGCACCATCTGCCATGGCCTTGTGCCTGCTGCTGCTTGGAATGAATCCGCTCCATCTGGTGTGTGTGTGTGTGTGTGTGTGTGTGTGTGTGTGTGTGTGTGTGCGTGTATGTGCTGCTCATTTGGGAGATTCAGGGAAACTGAGGCCCAGGGGTGTATTAATGGCCCAAGACCACACTGGTAGCCCACCCTGGCTAAGCGCTCTTCCCGACTAGCCTTGGCTCCCAGGTCTGTGCCCCTACCACCCACACCTGGCGCAGTGCCCTCAGTGCAGATGTGGGTGCTAATGCAGTCCCCGGAGGAGATGCCCCCCTCTTCACGCTCACTCGGTGCTGCCCTTTGCTTCCCCCAGGGACAGGCTGACATTCTCCATGGTGAGCTCTCGTCCCTTCTCTGTAAAGCCCAGAGCTAATTGTCCTGATTCCCTTCCAAGAGCAGCCTCTCTGAATTGCCTTTGCAGACACAATTAGGCAGGTTCGGCTTGACTTTCACACTCCGGTTCTGAAAAAAAAAAAAATCAAATCAGGCAGGAAGCGGCGCCTCTCGGAAGTTCTCTGAGAACCCCTTTGTGCGGCGAACAAAGCTCACACATAATTACCGGCTTAGCTGATGAGCTTAGGACTGGGCCTGCTCAAGGGAGAATGGGACCCAGCACCCCACTCCAGCCTGACCCTAGCCCTCCCTTCATTAGCCAAAGCTATTCCTGGAACAGACAGGCAGGCAGAGACCAGCACTGTCTCATGGGACATGTGTGGGGTGGCAACATCCCAGAGTCCCCTTCACATAGCCCACGGTCTAGAATAACCACTCATAAGCTGATGGTGGACAGAAGCCATGAGTCCAGTGGCCCAGAGACTGGGATAGGAGGGGGTGGGGGTGGGGAGGGAGGAGGTGGAAGGTGAGAGGGGGAGGGGAGGGAGGGGAGGGGGTGGGGAGGCATACTCTGGGTAAAGCAACACAGCAAATTCAGGTCTCTCTGAAGGAGCTCCTTGCCCCGTTTTCCCAGCCAGGAAAGAAAAAATTAGGAACTTCTAGCCTAAGAGGGCAGCTTCCCTGCTAAACTGCTGGGTACACCCCCATCATCTGCAGGCTGCAGACAGTGAAAGCTACAGTTTGGGCAGAGACAGTGAAGGAAGATTTGCAAACACAAGGACCAGGGTTCGAGCCCTAGAACTCTTTTTAAAAAAAAAAAAGGTAGAAAAGGGGCCGGGGAGCTGGCTCAGCAGCTAACTGCTCTTCCAGAGGACCTGAGTTCAATTCCCAGCACCCACACAGTGCTCCTAACTGCCTGTAACACCAGTTCCAGGGGATTCAGTGACCTCTGCTGGTAACGCATGTGTGTGTGGTGCCTAAACATAGACACAGGCAAAGCACTCATACGTGTAAAATAAAAATAAATAAATCTTCCTTCCCTTCCTTCCTTTCTTCCTTCCTTCCTTTCTCTCTTTCTCTCTTTCTCTCTTCAAAGTCAGTAAGTGAGACTGGACATGTGACTCAGGAGATGAAAAGGTTTGCCCTGTAAGCATGATGGCTTGAATTCAGACTGCAGCACACATATCAAACACAGCGTCACACACCCCACGAGCCTCAGCCTTGCGGAGGGTGGAGACAGGATGATCCCTAGGGCTTGTTGGCTGCCCGCCTAACTGGGATTGCTGAGATACCCCATCTCGAAGGAACAAGGCTGGAAGTGATAGAGCAGGACTTGTAATAAACTTTTTTGGCCTCGGTGCATGACCTTAGGTACACACACACATACATGTACATACTCATACATACATATATGTGTACACCTAAGCACACATATGGTACTGCACAGGCTCGTGTGCTTGGACAGAGCTAATTGATCATTTTTTAAAAATAAAATGTCTTTGCTTGTAAGACGGAAAGCAGAGAGGAGAGAGGAAGAAGAAAGTGCCCTGGGCTGGGCTGGCAGGCAGTCATAGGCTACACAGACACTCCTGAGGCAGAGGCTTGAAGAGCCCTGAACCCACCCAGTGGGTGCAGAAAAGAAGCAGGGGTGGGGGTGGGCACGGGAGATCTTGAATCTATGGAACGGACGAGAATTTAGTCAGAGTCTAGCAAAAATTCAATGTTGCATCCCCCCCCCCCTTATCAACAGGCTCCGCACACACCAGGTGCCTCTGGCCCACTTGCTCTAAATCCAGAGCCCCAGGCTGATTCAGGGAGCTCCTGCTGAGCGATTGCCCCAGGTGAGCACCTGAGACTCTGAGACTGGCTTGACACTGACTTTGCTCCCACCCACCATCAAGAAGAAAGTGTTTTAGATATTGGACAGAAAGAGTGAGTCTGATGGGAACCAGAGAGGGGGCAAGCCTTGGCTAAGGTTGCAAAGCAAGTTCAGGGCCACTTACCAAGATAATGGGGAGCGAGAAGTTGAGAAGACCTCTTGAAAGGAGCAGCTCAGAGGGAACCCAAAGCACACGCAGGATGTGGGAGCAGTGAGGAGGGCAGAAATAGGAGCATGCGTGTTTAATCCCACCCCTGCGGAGGCTGAGGCAGGAACACCATGAGTTCTAGGCCATCCTGGGTTCCATACAGAGCCCCTGTCTCAAAAATCCCAAAGCAGGAGTCAGTGGGTAAAGATCCTTATTGTGAAGTCCAACAATGTCAGGTTCAGTTTTGTCTCCGGGACCCACGCGGTGAAAGGAAAGACTGGACTCCTGTAAGTTGTTCTGTGGCCTCCACCTGCACTTCCAGTCCCAGAGCCTAGCTACACGTAGAGTCTGAAGCCAGCCAGCGCTACAAAGTGAGACCACACATGTGTCAAAGAAAGCACTAATTCAAGGAAGAGGCTATCGCATGGCAAAGCTCCTGGGCTAGCCTTCTCCATGGGACCCCAGGATACCCACATGATTGGCTAATTGGAAGTGAAGGTGTTGAGCAGGTTTCCCAGGGTTTTAGGTTGGGGGTCAAGGTTAGAGTCAGCAAGGGTTTAGTCCCAGCAGGGTACAGATTCATCTCAAGCTTAAAGGGAGACTCTGAGCCTGGAGAGCAACCAGGCTTTGCTTAGGGCACAGCTCCGGACCACAGCTCAGGGCCATAGGCCAGGCCACTTGTTACTTGAATTTAAATTAACATAATGAGTTCAAGAGGCCCGATTATTCCAGACACAGAAAATGAAATTAGAGAGCATGGCCACTACAACTGTACTCCGATCTGTCACATCCTCCCGCACCATGAGGCAGGTTACAAGAGGACTGGCCCAGGGCCAGCTCTCTGGGCCCTGTTCAGTCAGGGTCCAGATGAAAAGATAAGGGTTCAGGGAAGACAACAGGCTCCGTTCCCCCTCATGTTCCACCCCTGGGAGAGAAGACAGGATGTGGAGGGACACACACAACTGGAAAGATGCACCTGCCGTCTGGTCAACCTCTGGAAGGCAGGCAGCAGGAAGCAGTGCATGGGAGACAAGCAAGTTCAAATCCCAGCTGGACCACTGATAACCTTCACAAGCACAAACTTTAGGAAGAGGACAGAAAGTGGTGATGGTGGCGCACGCCTTTAATCTCAGCACTGGGAAGCAGAGACAGATGGATCTCTGAGTTCAAAGTCAACCAGGCCTACAGAGCAAGTTCCAGTACAGTTGGGGCTATACAGAGAAACTCTGTCTTGAAAATGAAAGAAAGAAAGAAAGAAAGAAAGAAAGAAAGAAAGAAAGAGAGAGGAGGTGGAGGAGGAGGAAGAGGAAGAGGAAGAAGAAGAAGAAGAAGAAGAAGAAGAAGAAGAAGAAGAAGAAGAGAAAAAGGAGAAGAGGAGGAGGAGGAGAAGAGGAGAAGGAAGAGACAGAGGAGGAGGAGAGAAATTACTCCACAGCCTTCCAATGCCAGGGTCACACTGACCACTCTCTCCATGTGAATTGCTGAGACATTCTTTCCAGAACCGGCTGGGTTTTGTCACTGCTCAGCTCACAGGGGAGGCAGGCAGAGAGCTGGGGATATCAATGGCACACAGCCTCTGAGCCTGGTGGAGACTAGCTCTGATCAATAGATCTGAAACTCAGAGATCTGTGCCTACCTCTGCTTCCTGTGTGCTGGGACCAAAGGCAGGTTCCACTACTTCCAGCTTTTAGATAGGGGTTTTGAGCCAGTCTTGATGTGTAGCTGGTCTTGAACTCATGGTCCTTCTGTTTTCACCTCTGAGTCCTAGGATTGCAGGCATATACCACCTTTCCTAATTCAAGGGTTTTTTTTTCTTTTTCTTTTCTTTCTTTTTAATGTGTTGTATGCGGGAGGGGCACACATGTCAGGAGTCCATGTGTATGAACATGCTTGTGGAAAACAGTTCAACTCGAGTGTCAGCCCTCAGGTTCCATCTCCCTGGTTTTTTCAGAACAGATCTTTCATTAGCCTGGAACTCGCAAAGCAGGCTAGGTTGGCTGGCTAGAAAACCTCAAGAAGCTACCTGGGATTTCCATGTGAAAAAAAAAGGGGGGGGGAAGTTTTCTGTTTGTTTTTGTTTTGTTTACATGGCTTTTGGAGACTCAGACTCGGGTCTTCATGCTTGCATAGTGTGCACGCCACAGGCTGAGCCATCTCTCCAGCCCCTAGGACTTACTGCTGCAGTGCTCGTGGAAGTGAGCCAGGGAAGACAGAACGCACTCAGAGGGCACTGCTCCTTCATGCACTCGCACACTCAGGCTGTCCTGAACCCCTCCCTTGTCTATGAAGAGGAACAGGGCAGCTATGGCGCTGAGATTCCAGCACCAGCTCTGAAAGTTCCACTAAAATTATCCCCTGGAGGATGGAGGTTGGTGGAGTGCTTCCCCACTGTGGCATTATCTCATAGGGCACGGCACTATTAGGAGATGTGGCTCTGCTGAAGTGGGTGTGGCCTTGTTGGAGGAAGTACGTCATTGTGTGGGTGGGCTTGGAGGTCCCCTATGCTCAAGATCTGGCTCAGTGTCTCAGACCACTTCCTGTTGCCTGGGGCATCAAGATGTATCTCATTCTCTGTTCTCAGCTCCTTCCCCAGCACCATGGATGCCTGCACGCCGCTGTGTCCCCCCATCATGAGGATAATGGACTAAACCTCTGAAACTGTAAGTGATTAAACGTTTCCCTTTTTAAGAGTTGCCATGGTCATAGTGTCTCTTCACAGCAATAGAAACCCTAACCAAGAAAATAGAAATCCACCATGCACAGAACCCCATGAACCAGGTGTGGATGTGGTGAGTCTATAATTCCAGAACTTGGGAGCAGAGGCAGAAAAATCAGAAATTCAAGGCCATCCTCAGTTACACAGAAAGTCTGAAGTCAGCCTAGGCTAAAGACTACCATCATCATCTTTGGGGTAGATTAGATAGATAGATGGATAGTGAGATAGACAGATAGACAGACAGACAGATAGATTATAGACAGATGGACAGATAGATGGATATATAGATAGATAATAGATAGGTGATATAGGTTGATAGATGTATAGATGATAGATGATAGGTAGATATATACATGATAGGTGGATAGATATATAGATACATACATAGATACATAAATAGACAGATAGTTGAAGATATAGATAATAGAAGATACGTTGGAAGATATATAGATGATAGATGGTAGGTAGGTATATATATGATGGATGGATAGATAGATAGATAGATAGATAGATAGATAGATAGATAGATAGATAGATAGATGATGCAGGCAGTGGTGGCACACGCCTTTAATCCCAGCACTCATACATGGTGGCTGCAGTCCCTTTGCTCTGTACAAACTGAGTTACCACAAAGCAGAGCCAGTCCAAGAATAAGACTGAGCCATCGGCTCCCTTTAAGAGGATTACTCACGAGTCTAAAAATAAAATTGCCACCCATGTGGAGGGAGAGGAGGCAGAGAAATTGTGGCCTACGCGTACAATGAAGTATCTCAGGGCCTACACAAAGACAGTTGCTACCACAGACAAAGGTCTGATCTCCAAAATATATAGAGAACTCAAGAAACTAGACTTTAAAATGCTAATTAACCCAATTAAAAAATGGGGCACTGAACTGAACAGAGAATTCTCAAAAGAAGAAGTTCAAATGGCCAAAAGACACTTAAGGTCATGCTCAACCTC
>NW_026067922.1:12068422-12103409 GCF_014885135.2 Alexandromys fortis
GGGAGGAGGGGGAGGGAAATGGGAGGCTGGGAGGAGGTGGAGGGGGAGGGAAATGGGAGGCTGGGAGGAGGTGGAAACTTTTTTTTTTCCTTTTCTCAATTAAAAAAAAAAAAGACAGTTGCTACCATAGCACTCACTTTGAGAGTCCCCTCTAGGTGAGAAGTCAGAGGCCCAGCAGGAAGTGCTATGATGGCACTGTCTGGTTTGGGGCCAGGTGAAGCTCATCTCTGCAGTAGGCATCAAATCTGTGGCACTGTAGAGGGCAGAGCTACAGGTAGGAAGCTATGGGCACAGCTTGCCCTCTCTCGCCTTCTGGAACTGGCTTCCCAAGCACACTTACTGTGAGAAGAGAGGCTATACTCTTACAGTGTGTGTGTTTGTCTGATTTATAATGCCTGCTTTAAAAATACCTTTCAGCCCAGGTATGGTGGTACATACCTGTAATCCCAGTACCCAGGAGGCTGAGAAGGGAGAATTACAAGTTCAAGACTAATTGAGCTGCAGGAAAAAGTTCAAGGTCAGCCTGGGCAAGTCAGTGAGGCCTTGTCTCAAAACATAAGATGGTTGGGGCTACAACTCAGGGATAATGCTTGCCTCGTGCGCAGGAGAGCTGCAGTTCCCAGTACCACCCAAAATAACATCAGGAAGAAGAGAGCCAAGGAAGGCTGTGAGTCACCATGTTGATGCTGGAAGTCAAACCCTGGTCCTCTGCAAGAGCAACACATACCCTAAACTGCTGAGCCATCTCTCTAGTCCCCTTCTGTCTCTTCCTGCTGTCTTGTCGAGGCCCTGGAAGGAAGTTCTGAGAAGTCTCCAAACTCTCTCTTCCAGTAGCAAATCATTCTCTCCAAGCAGTTACTTTTGCATTGCTATGCAAAAACTGTCAGGGCTGGGATGGACCTGTTAATTGAGTTAATGAAGCTGTGAATTATGCCTCAGTCACTGAGTCTGTAATTGCTCGAAAAGTTTTTTGGTTTTTGTTTGTTTTGTTTTTTTTCCCCCAGAGACCTACACCCAAGTGAAGCCAGGATTCTTGACTACTGCAGAAAAGAATGTCAGAAAGAGACAGTAGGAAGAGGAGATGGGTTTATTAGGAAGGGGTTATCGGTTAAACAAAGATTTGAGCAGATGGGTTAGTAGAGAGATCCCCTGGAAAGGGGTAATGCTCACCCAGCCTCTCAAGGTGGGAAGTCTTCCTGTGGGTGGTTCTGAAGTTGCATCTCAAACCATTGTTGTGGAATTTAAATGAGGTTGTAGAGCAGCTCCTGACACACCATAGGCTATCCAGGGGTTGCTTGGAAAGTTGTTTTTACTGTAAACAAAGATTATAGTTTGAGGTGCTTCTCTCTCTCTCTCTCTCTCTCTCTCTCTCTCTCTCTCTCTCTCTCTAGCTATGTTTTCCTGAAAACTTGATCCAACAGGTGGCGCTGATTTGGAAAGGTATGCAACCCTTAGGAGGCGGGGCTTAGCCCTTAGGAGGTGGAGCTTTGCTGGAGGAAGTGGGTCACTGTGGACTGTGGGCAAGCAGTGGGATTTTATAGCTAGGCTCTGCTCACTGGCAGAAGTAGTGTGACCAGTAGTTCCCGCTGGGATAGACTGTAACCCCTTGAACTTAAACAGAAAGAAGCCCTTCCTCTCTTAAATTGCTTTGTCAGAGGTCTCAGCACAGTCCTGAGAAAACTAATCCATCTAACATGCGTGAAGCCATGGGTGCGACTCCAGCTCTGTATATATGGGCATGATGGGAAGATGCTGGCAATCCCGGCACACAGGAGGTCATCCTCAGCTACAAAGCAGATTTGAAGCCAGCCTGGGCTACATGAAGCCATGCCTCAAAAAAGAAAACCTCATGATCTTGTTTGTGAAAGTCCCAGAAGACTGCAAATTCACATCTGGGAGAGTCTCAAAGAATGTTTATGCTCGGGCCATGTGGTCTGATGCTATTTTAACTTTGTTTTTTGTTTGGTTGGGCTTTTTTTTTTTTTTTTTTTTGGTTTTTGATTTTTTTTGTTTTTGTTTTCTCAAGACAGGGATTCTTTATGTAACCTTGGCTATCTTGAAATTAGCTCTGGAGACCAGGCTGGCCTCAAACCCACAGAGTTCCATCTGTCTCTACCTCTCAAGTGCTGGGGGATTAAAAGCATGTGCCGCCACCACCACCTGGTTATTTTATTTATTTTATTTTTTATTTGACAGCATCTCTCTAGAAGAACACTGTTGCCATGCCAGCGAATGTCACCGTGTGTGCTGTTCTTGTGAAGAAGTTCTTGACTCCCTCTGGCGAGAGGTTTCAGCCCGACACTGCATCAAGGAACTCCCTTCCCTATGTGATCTTTCTTTCTTGACTTCCCCTCTTTCTATCCTGTGCTATGATCAGCAGATAACAGAAGATGTTGGGGGCTGTGGACCCCCAGACCCTTAATTTCCTGTAAACAACTTGTTATGTTTGCAGCTGCTCTGAGCAAAACAACTTGTTTTCCTGTGTTTGCAGCTGCTCTCAGCACGAGACCCTCAGGAGTTCCTGATGGCAGGGGAGTGGTTTCTGGTGGGTTTGGCTGGGGCATGGCTCTCAGTTAAGGATCCATGTATAAGCGGCTCTGGGACACATAAAGTTGGCATTGTTGATTCAAGGATGACCCGTGTCTCTGTCTGTGTGTTTTTGTGTGTTTAAATCTCCAGGCTCTTGCCCGGCTCCTGAACGCACTACAGGTGTAGTATCGTAGTACACATAGTACTACAGACGGTACAAGAAGGGGTCAGGCCCCCTCCTTGACCTCACTCAACCCCCAAAACCTTGACACCCTGCTTTTCCTGGGTTTCCTGGGAAAGGTTTCTGCCTCTAGTTACCCACTGGGAAGGCAAAGATGACCATGGGGACAACAGGGCTGAAAGGAAGGAACCTCTGCCAGCGTGGGGTGTTGTTCCAGCTGTTCTGTGTGACCCCACTTCGCAGATAAGGAAACTTAAGTTCAGGTAGTCATTAAGTTGCCCAGAATGGAAAGTTAGGGCTCAGTCTGCCTGGCACACATTGAGCCCTAGGTTAGAGCCACAGTGCCACACAAACTGGGAGTGGGAACGCACATCTGTAAGGCAGCATCTGGGCAGCAGAAGGAGGCGGGTCAGGAGCTGTGTTAGAGTCATTGCTGTGATGAACCATGGCTAAAAGCAATGTGGGGAAGAAAGGGTTGATTTCACTCACAGTTCCACATCACAGTCTGCCTTTAAAGGAAGTCAGGACAGGAACTCAGGCAGGGCAGGAACCTGGAGGCAGGAGCTGACACAGAAGCCATGGAGAGGTGCTGCTTACTGACTTGCTCCCCAGGGTTTGCTCAGTCTGCTTTCTTAGAGCACCCAGGACCACCAGCCCAGGGATGGCACCACCCTCAATGGGATGGGCCCTTCCCCAACAATCACTAATTAAGGAAATACCCTACAGGCTTGCCTACAGCCCAATCCTGTGGAGGCACGTTTTCCCTTGAAGTTTTGTTGGAGAAGGGGCTGCTGTTGGTTCCTGGCCGCCCGGCTAGCTTAGACCCGAAATAACCACACAGAAACTATATTATTTAAATCACTGCTTGGCCCATTAGCTCTAGCGTCTTATTGGCTAACTCTTACATCTTAATTTAACCCATTTCCATTAATCTGTGCATCACCACAAGGTCATGGCCTACCAGCAAAGTTTCAGTGCTTGTCTGTCTCCAGTGGCCGTGGCTCCATGGCTTCTCTCTGACTCCGCCTCCTTTCTCCCAGCATTCAGCCTAGCTTTCCCTGCCTACCTAAATTCTGCCTTGCTATAGGTCCAAAGCAGTTTCTTTATTCATTAGTGGTAACCACAGTACACAGAGGGGAATCCCACATCAAGGTTTCCTCCTCTCTGATGACTCTGTCTCATGTCAAGTTGGCATAAAACTAGCCAGGACATTGGTAATAATAATTTTGAAAAAAAGCTCATTAGGTGAACATGGAAATGCAGAGTCTGCCTCCAAAGCGACATGACTTTACTTCCCAGACCTGCCTGTTAGCACACAGCTACTCACACTGCAGCTGGTCCTGAAGCTACCACCCTGTGGACCACAGAAAATAGCAAGCACAACAGAAGCAGATGGGGACACCGCTGCTCCTTACCTTGCAGCTGGGTCTCTGGTCAGCCCCACCCTTCTAGTGCTGAAGGCCCCAAAGGCAAGAACCGGGTTGACTCCTCTCTGCTCTGTATAGAGCTCAGCCCCACATCACACACCCTGCACATAACATAGCAAGGCCTTAGGACATGGCTGGACACACCCACACCCACACACTCTTTCTCTCTCACACACACACACACTTTCTCTCTCACACACACTCAGGCACACATCCTGCACTCTGCACATAGCACAAGCCTTAGGACGTGACTGGACATACACGCACATATATGCACACACACGTGCACACACACGTGCACACGCACACAGGACTGGCCCCGTTCCTCTAAGTTCTCTTCCTCCTCTCACATTGATGAGAGCCCTGGGGATATGTATGACCTCCTATTACTGTCTCCTCTGCTGTACGATGACCCCAGCCAGAGCCACGACTACAAAGGTTAACAAAAACCTGGGGGGAAAGCTTGGTGTCACCGGGATTCTTCAGGCTTTCACAGCGGGACCCCACAACCTTTGCACCAGAACTGAACATGACCTTTTCCTTGCTGAGCTGCTGCTGACGGGAGCTCCAGGGGTTCCCTAAAGCAGCATTCGCCCCTCAGCTGACCAAATCCAGAAACCCCACTGCCATGTCAGAACTAGCCTCACTTTAGGCAGGCTGTGCATGGGGACATATAAACCAGAAGCCACTTTCTCACTGATGAGTGACCACACGGCGGTTGGCGCTGGACAGCTTTATCCTCAACATAAATAAAATCCTGTCTGTGTTTGTCACCCTAGGCCTCTTTCTGGACAGTGTCCCAAGGCACCAGGTATAGTGCCGCCACCTGGTCTCAAGACCAGCCTCCTCTTTTGTTCCTTGTGACGATGTGGGCTCTCTCAGTCCCATGCCTGAGACTCAGGGTATGCTGTCTGTCCCTACTGCCCAGGGACAGTGCCCGTTCCCTCCATCATTCCCCTTCCACTGCAGCCCCTTGTCCTGGGACTCTGGAGAAAACCCAAAGCCAGATGGACTAGTAAGTTCAGTGGCCCCTCCCTTTGACATGTCACTGTGCCTTCCAGCATCTGAAGCAGCCTTGTCCACAGGGTCCTGGCTCAGCTAGAAGCAGGTGGATGAGGAGTGCCTGGTTCTCTTCCTGGGTGTGAGCAGCAGGCCCCAGGTGTCTTCCCCAGCTCTCCAGAAGTCTCACAGAGAACCCCGATGCCCAAACTACCTTCTCCCTGGCTCCAAATCAGTACCCGCTAGCTTGCCCAGGCCTAGAAATTGTTCTCTCCTTATGGAAACCATCAGGGGTAGGGGATACGACTCAGCTGGTAGAGGGCTCACTAAGCGTGCCCAAGCTCGAGCACTGAAGAGACAGGGTGTGGTGGTGCAGGGCTGGACTCCCATCAGAAATTCAAGGCGATCCTTGGCAACGGAGTGAGTTTGAAGCCAGCCTGAGCTGCATACAACTCAGTCTCAAAAGCAAACAAGACTTTGGTGACACAAAGTTACAGGTCCCCGAAGGGTGCAGCCCCTCACTGACTAGTGCAGTGTCATAAAGCACACGGTTGCATGATACTGCCTTAGTTAAGGTCACTATTTCTGTAATGAAACTCCATGACCAAAAGCAAGTCCGAGAGGAGAGGGCTTGTTTGGCTTACACTTCCACATTGTAGTCCAGCAATGAAGGAAGTCAGGGCAGGAACTCAAGCAGGTCAGAAACCTGGAGGCAGGAGCTGATGCAGAGGCCATGGAGGGGTGCTGCTTACTGGCTTGCCCTCCATGGTTTGCTCAGCCTGCTCTCATATAGAACCCAGCACCATCTAGCCACCACAATGAGCGTTAGGCTCTCTCCCGTCAATCAGTAATTAAGCGCCTGACCCACATGATTGCTCACTAGATCTCACGAAGGCATTTTCTCAATTGAAGCTCCCTCATCTCCAGTGACCCTAGCTTGTGTCAATCTAGCCAGCACAACTATGAAAAATCAGCCTTGGAAAAGACGCTGATTGCCAGTTATCTTAAAATGAAAACCATCAGAGAACACGCTAGCCACCCACTAGGATAAATCAAATCTAAGTCTAGCCGCGCCATCATTGGCACAGATGTGAAGGCACCAGACACCCTCACACAGTTTCATGTGCCCCTAGGCCTGTAAAAGGGTGCAATTCTACAACTTCTTTCAAAGCTAAACACATGCTGACCACATGAGCTCGTCGTGGAACCCCTACAGACACACCCAGGAGAAAGAAAAGCCTGTGCAGGTGAGGTCCACAGGTGCTCACAGTGTATTAGCAGAACAGCTGGGGGGGGGCAGATGGCGAGACCCTGAGCAGCCCGTGGTATGACGTCATTCAAGAAACCACAGCAGGGTGAGAGGAAGGACCCTGCTGTGGCACACAGCTGTTGGTGGATTTTGGGGCACTGGCAGCAAAGCTGGGAGGCCTGATAAAAGACATAGCATCTATTTCTGGGGTGCTGAAGAGATGGCTCTGTGGTTAAGAGTGCTGACTGCTCTTCCAGAGGACCCAGGTTCAAATCCTACCACCCACATGGCAGTTAACAGCTGTCGGTAACTCCAAGATCTGACACCCTCAGATAGACATACATGCAGGCAAAACACCAATGCCAATAAAAATAATAATAAAAAAAAAAGAGCCGGGCAGTGGTGGCGCACGCCTTTAATCCCAGCACTTGGGAGGCAGAGGCAGGCAGATCTCTGTGAGTTCGAGACCAGCCTGGTCTACAGAGCTAGTGCCAGGACAGGCTCCAAAACCACAGAGAAACACTGTCTCGAAAAACCAAAAAAAAAAAAAAAAGAATCTATTTCTGGGGCTAGAGAGATGGCTCAGCAGTTAAAAGCACATATTACTCTTGCAGAGGACCCAAGTTTATTCCCAGCACCCACATCATAAGGGGCAGCCACAACTATATAACTCCAGCTCCGGCGGTAAGGGAGGGGATCTAACACCTTCTTCTGGCCTCCACGGGCACCTGTACTCCTAGGTACCTGCACTCATGGTCACATACCCACACACATAAACATAATTTAAAAACAGTGGCGCAGGGGCTGAGAGATGGCTCAGAGATTAAGAGCACTGACTGTTCTTCCAGAGGTCCTGAGTTCAATTCCCAGCAACCACATGGTGGCTCACAACCATCTATGATGATCCGGTGCCCTCTTCTTGCCTGCAGGGATACATGCAGGTAGATGCTGTATACATAATTAATAAATAAATCTTAAAAAAAAAAAAACAGTGGCGCATTGGCAGCACACACCTGTGATCCAGGCAGGCAGGTTCAAGGCCAGCCTGATTTACAGAATGAGTTCCAGGACAGTCAGGGCTACACAGAGAAACCCTGCCTCAAAACAAATAAACAAATAGCTATCCTTTGTGATCTTTGGGGGAAACTCTGGGGTGGGGATACTGCTGGCTCTGTTATGACAGCCTTGTTGGTAGGCATTTACATCAAACTTATTCAGTAGAAGACTGAGGATCTAGCTCAGTGGTACCGAGCTTGCCTAGCAAGTAGAAGGCCCTGGTTTCAATCCCCACTACTGCAAAACAAAGTAACGTATTAAATAGTACATATTTGCTATGCTTGGGCTGTGGTTCATCCCCCTAAGGTTTGTGTGATGGAAGCTAGGTCCTCAAAGGGTTGCTGTGAGGGAGGGGTGTGTGTGGGAGGAGAGGTTTAGATCAGTTGAAAGAAACGCTGGGTGGTGGTGGAACACGCCTGTAATCCCAGCATTCGGGAGGCAGAGGCTGGCAGATCTCTGTGAGTTCAAGGCCAGCCTAGTCTATCTGAGCTAGTTCCAGGACAGGCTCCAAAGCTACAGAGAAACCCTGTCTCAAAAAACCGAGAGAGAGAGAGAGAGAGAGAGAGAGAGAGAGAGAGAGAGAGAGAAATGGGGGGACCCCAGCTTCTCATCCTTCCTGTTCAATGCCATCCTTTGTTCCTGTTGGCTGCCTGTGTTGACATCTGGGCCGTGTTGAACACCTTTGTCAAGCTGGCCTGCCTCTGCTGTTGCACTGTCATAACAAAACTGATACAGCAGTAAACAGGCAACCATGTGTTATGTGTCTATTACATCTCGATAAGCCAGGGAGAGAAGAAAACCATCCCAAAGGAAGAGGGAGAAAGCCAAACAGAATATAAACTGTCTCGGATACAAAGTTCTCCAAGGAACACAAAAGAAAGGTGGACACTCTAAGAATAAGCCCCAAGATTGCTGCCATGCTAGAAAATAGGGAGCAGAGCTGTGAGGACGCGGCCACCGCAGAGCCCAGCTTCTCACCAGCTGCTCTTCAGCATCAGGGGTGGAGCACATGAGCCTGGAACAGCAACACTGGAAGCCCCAATAAAGCAGGAAAGCCAAGAGAGTGGAGAATCCCAGGTAAGCCATACCTACCCCAAGCAAAGATCATGGGGGGGGGAGCAGGAGGAAGAGGGGGGGGGAGGAGAAGACAGGGAAGAGAGGGAGCAGGAGTAGATGGGGAGACACGAGGAGGGGGAGCAGGGGCAGCAGGGGGAGCGGGAGGAGGAAGGAGAGGAGGAGGAGCCCTGACACAGTGAGCGCCCTAGGCCTTGGTGGGTCCTAGCCCCTCCTCATTCACCACCCTAAGGCAAAAGATGGCGGGAGAGAGGAAAGGCAAGCAGTAGGAATCCACACAAAGCTGCCACAGGAAT
Organism: Alexandromys fortis; assembly: GCF_014885135.2. Taxonomy (NCBI): domain Eukaryota; kingdom Metazoa; phylum Chordata; class Mammalia; order Rodentia; family Cricetidae; genus Alexandromys; species Alexandromys fortis. The sequence goes on from NW_026067922.1 coordinate 12,077,234, forward strand.
ATCAGATCAGAAAGGAGAAAAGGACAGGAAAGACATGTGGCAGGTGACAACTTGCTAGTGAGAATGTCACCAGAACCGATGGGAAGCACCACTGAGCTCTTCGCTGTCAATTAAACAAATAAAGCAGTCATCCAGAAAGCCGGAGAATTAAGGGGAGACCTTGGAGCTGGGGGGCAGGTGGGCGGAGACAGGAGAAGGGGGAAACCAATCAAATGATGACAGACGGGGGTTAGTTCTGGGGAAGAGCAACTGAGGAGCACTAGGGGCCAGTGAGGTGGCTCAGCACATAAAGTGCTTGCCAGACAGCACAAGGACCTGAGTTCAGATCCCCAGAACCCATGGAAACGCCAGGTGGGCACAGTGGGCCACATAATCCCAACATGCAAGCGGTAGAGACAGGATCCCCAGAGTAAGTTGCCTAGGCAGACTAGCCCAAACTATAAACTCCAGGCTCGGTGACAGACCCTGCCTCGATATGTAAGGTGGAAAGAGATCAATGAACACCACACATATTCCGAACACATAGACATAGGCACAAGTACACATGCACGCATGCACACACGCACGCACGCACGTGTATGCATGCACAATAGCAACACTGGAACCCTAGGCCTGTTAGCACACATCATTAATCCCAGCACTCAGGAGGCAAAGCCAGGTGGGTCTCTATGAATTCTAGACCAGCCTGCTCTACATAGTGAGTTTCTGGCTATTCAGGGGTATCTAGAGAAATCTTGTCTCAAAAAAGAAGACAAAGGTCAAAAAGGAAAAAAAAAAGCATTCAGGGACAGAAGGATGGGAAGAGCACTCAACTGGGATAGTAGAGAAGGGAGGAGCACTAGGGAGGAGCACTCAACTGGGATAGGACAGACGTGAGCAGAGAGGAGGATGGAGTGGGCTGGTCCCCAGACAGCAGCCTCTGGCTTGTAGTCCCTGTTCCCATGAGATGTTGCCTGTTCTGGTCCTGTGTTGGCTCCTGGCTCAATGAGCTTTGTCTCGGAGAGATGATTCTATCTTCAATCCACATGACATTTAATGAAGTGGCTCTTAGGCACCAGACGGTGCGCCTGAGTTATGAAAGTGCGGTCCTGATCCTCCACAGGCCTCCCAGTGACACTCAGGGCCTCTTGTGAAGAAGCCACACAATGTCACTTGAGAAGAAGAACACATTGTGCGTACAGACCGGAGACACCTCTAAGTCCTGGGGGACAACAGCACCTTGACAGAACTTCATGCTGAGACCTCTGTTTTCCCCCAGGGCTGGGAGCCAGAGTGCTGGCTGATTTCATCAGTGTTGGCCTCGGCTCCTGGCTTGTCCCTCTGCAATCCAGTACGATGGATGCTGCAGAGTAAGATTATTGAGGGAGGCAGAAAATCAATGTGGAGGACTGCAAGCATTTAAAATATGACAAATGAAACAGAAAGAATGGGGCGCAGGAAAGAGCACCGGAAAGTGACTTCCACACAAGGTGGGGGGACTTGCTCATGACACACAGCTGGTCTCCATGAACTGGGGCCACAGCTCAGGTGGCAGAGTGCTTGTCTAGCATGTTGAAAGCCTTGGGTTAAACCCCCAGCACCCCGTGGATTAGGCATGGGGAGACACACTTGTATTTCCAGCACTACCGAGGTGGAGCATTGAGAATTAGATTCAGGTCATGGTCAGCTACGTAGTAAGTTCACTGTCAGCCTGAGCTACATGACTAACTGGAGACGCTGTCTCAAAAACAAAACAAACAAGCGGGGTGGTGCTGGTGCTCGCCTTTTCCCCTAGCACTCAGGGGGCAAAAGCAGGCAGATCTCTGAGTTCGAGCCTAGCCTGGAGTTCATAGAGTTCCAGGACAGCCAGAGGTACACAGAGAAACCCTGTCTTGAAAAACCAACCAGCCAGGGGATGGAGAGATGGCTCAGAGGCTAAGAGTACTGACTGCTCTTCCTAGAGATCCTGAGTTCAATTTCCAGCAACCACATGGTGGCTCACAGCCATCTATAATGAGATCTGATGCCCTCTTCTGGTGTGCAGGCAAACATGCAGACAGAATACTATATATGAAAGAAAGAAAGAAAGAAAGAAAGAAAGAAAGAAAGAAAGAAAGAAAGAAAGAAAGAAAGAGAGGGGAAAAAAAAAGCAACCAACCAAATCGAAATAAAAAAATATGTCAGAGACTTCCATGAAATGAAAATCTGATGAACTCGCTCTCTGGTGCCAATGGCACTTGAAACACATTGCACAGCCCTTGTAAGATTAGTTTTAACTACACATTTGACACAATATGAAATCATCTTGGGAAGAGACTCTTGGTGACAGACTGTCCACATTGGGTTGAACTGTGGGTACCTCTGTGGAAGGCTATCTTAATTATGTTAATTGATAAGGGAAGAGCCAGCCCACTATGGGAGGCGTCATTCCCCAGGCAAGGAGTCCCACTCTGTCTGCGAATGGAGAGTTGGAGCCCAGTGCGCACAAACAAGCCAACGCATTCCCTTCTCTCTGCTCATGATTGGATGTGAAGTAGTTAGCTGTTTGGAAGGTCCTGCCTTGACTTCCCCACGATAATGGAAAAGGACCTGAGATTGTAATAAAGTGAAATAAACCCATTTCTCTCTTAAGTTGCTAAGTGTTTCATCACAGCCACAGAATCTGAGAGAGCACTGTAGATCCTTCAGATCTGGCTGTGTCCCCCGTCCCTTTGGTGCCTGAGACACTGACCATATTCCAGCCTTCCCCTTGAACGGATTTCTACTCACCGACAGAAAGACCGTCCGTCTCCCTCCAGCAGCAGGCTGGCGACTCCACTCTGCGCCCAGCCTAGTTTTCAAAAGTCACCATCAGCCGGGCATGGTGGCACATGCCTTTGATCCCACTACACGGGAGGCAGAGGCAGGTGGGTCTCTGTGAGTTCCAGGCCAGCCTGCTCTATAGAGTGAGTTCCAGGATAGTCAGGGCTACACAGAGAAACCCTGTCTCAAACAATAAACAGTTGCCACCACACCTCAGTCTGAGCAATGAGTTTGTAAACCTCCCAATCCCACCCACCCCACCCCCAGAGCACGTGAATACTGAGGTCTCTCCCGCAGGACAACCTTCCCCCCACACACACACACCTGCTGACTCTCCCTAGGTAAAGATGACCTCCTGAATTCCACAGAAGCAAAGATATAAACGCTTCTGGAAGCTTTCTGTTCCAAAGGAAGTAGAGGCTTTTCAATGTCTCAACAGCTCAGCTACTAAAAATAACAATCCCACCTACATGCCAGACAAGTTTTTGGGGATCACTGAAGGACCAGAATAGAAAGGTTTCTTGTGTGTTAGGGGCCCAGAAGCTGAGTTAGGAGACAGTGGGCAGCTGTTCGCAGCTGGAACTATGGCCCAAGGTCCCTGGAATCTGGCAAGAATGCCAAATGATGCTCTGCCAATAGCACCATAGAGCTCACTTCCCGGCCACACATATGGACGTCTGCACCGGCCCTGATTCTCCAGAAAACTGCAAATGGAGAAAGCTGCACCAGCAAGAGCCCTGAGACCGACCTCACTTCCGCCCTTGGGAGAGCCCACGGTGAGAGCAGAGGAAGCAGACTACCACAATCCCTCCAACTGAGGACACAGTATGGCCGACTCAGAACGGAAGAGGAGGGGCATGTGCGGGAGGGAAAGCCAGGGTGTGCAGGGCCTCGGTCGACCTGCAGCTCCAGCTTCCAGCCACTCTGAAGGTGAAGGACCGTCACAGCAGACTTGTGAGCGGAGGGGTGGCAATGTGGGTGTGCAGTGGACCCCCACTGTTGGAAGGACAGCCAGGATGGGAGAGGACAGAGAAGCAGGAAAGAAGCGGGAATGCCGAGTCCTACCACCCACTCTGGTGCCGACTTCAGTTGGTCCCTCTGGGGTGATCCTCGTGTGAAGTAGGACACAGCAGCCTTCCTGGGCTAGTCATCCCTTCCCTGAGCCATTCAAAAAAGCAATGTAGAGTCTTCTTTTGGGTGATAAATTCAGGTCTACACCATCAAAGACTCAGAGGTTACAAAAGGGGTCCTGACTTGGACTGCCTAGGTCTGGGAAGGTTCCCGGTGGTCCCTAAATCGGGGCCTGAAGGGTTGAGAGCTTATAAGCAATGGGGGGCCAGATAGAGGAACGATGAGAAACGGGAGGGGGCAGAGTAAAACAGCTCTGGTCAGGGAGACGTCAGCTAGGGTAGGTAAAAGCCCTGGACTCAGCATAATGGAGTAACTGGTGCCTTGACCATGTGTGAACAGTCAGGTGAGAGGTGCTGGTACCATGTAGACAGCGACCTAATGCCTGGTGAGGGGGGTCAGAAGGCAGGAGCTCCCTCTCCTGGCCACAGGTAAAATAGCAGCTGTCAGTGAGGCCTGGATTACCTCCTTAGCCTGGGCGGGGCTCCATTCCTTGAACTGGGAAACGGTATGAGAGCTAAATAAAACTAGGGTGCAGTTTGGGTCATCACACCCAAATAGGGCACCCTTTGTTGGGTCTACTCTGAAAGTGTGGGAAAAAATGGGGACCATTCTAGCAAATTTTAGAGACAGTGATTCTGGCCTGGCCTGCTTCCCTCTGGGCCATCCACTCAGCTTTTGCTCCCCGCTCCACTGCCAGCTCTTAGACAGTGATCAGGATTCCACCAGTCTCTGGCCTGGGAGGCCACCTAGCCCGACACTCCTGGTAACCACATACTGATAACGAAGAGGTGACAGCTGGGATACCACAGGTGGCAGAACACCCCAGAACCAGGGATGGCCTACTGGTCACCTGCAAGCAGCCACAGCAGACTGGGACATGGCTTCAAGCCCTACTGCCTGGCCCAGCAATCTCAGGTCGGCTTGAAGACCCGGGCTGGAAGAATAAAGGTCTAAGAGAGGATCTGAGGGCAGGAGAGAAATCCATAATTCAGGTGTGGTGGCACACACCTTTAATCCCAGCACTCATGAAGCAGAGGCAGGTAGATTAAAACCAGAAGCCAGCCTGGTCTACCTGAGTTCCAGGCCAGCCTGGGCTACACAATGAGAGACAAGTCTCAAAATGAGAGGGGAGGGTATGAAGGTGGAGGCCCAGTGGAGGACAATCAATTCCTGAGGCCCCAATGGGTCAGCATCCCAGAAACTCCTTGGACAATAAGGTTTTGCGCCTCTTTTTTTTTTTTTTTTTCTTTTCTGGCCAGCAAAATCACCAAGGGAAACAGAAAGGTGTGGAGCCCTAGTTCTTGTGATGTCCCTTTCCCTACCCACCAAGGGGTAACGGGAATCTAGGATCCAGTGGGAAAATCCCCTTAGAAGTTATGCCACACACGAGCCAGTTTAAATTTTTTTTTTAATGCAGAGAGAGAGAGAGAGAGAGAGAGAGAGAGAGAGAGAGAGAGAGAGAGAGAGAGAGAACGGCTTCATTGCATAGAATCCACTTTCTCCCCGCCAGGCAGCCTGTCATCTGTGGCTGTCTCTCACAATCTAAATGATCTCGTAGAAATAAGATCTAATATCTTTGTCAACCATAACTTCCGTCTGAAAACTGACAGACCAAACCTAAGAGGTGCAAAGCAAATCTAGGGCTGCCCCCACTACAGAGGGAGACCCAGCCCATCCTGTGATGCCCAGACACCAAGATGGTATCTATACTGGGGTCTAAAGAGGCCAGACAACCCCCTGCAGCCACTGACATTCAAGGCCTGGAACATCTTGCTAAACAAAACCATTTATCAAGGACTCCATACTAGCCAGGCAGTGGAGGCACAAGCCTTTAAACCCAGCACTCAGGAGGCAGAGGCAGGCGGATCTCTGTGAGCTCAAGGCCAGTCTGGTCTACAAGAGCTAGTTCCAGGACAGGCTCCAAAGCTACAGAGAAGCCCTGTGGGGGGGGTAAGGGGGGGCAAACAAAAAAGAACTCCATACAAGTTATCAGTAGGACCCCTGGTCCCCAATAACACTGAGATAGTGAATGGTATTAGCAAATCATCTTGTTTCCATTTCACAAGTACTGTTCATGGGCACAGTGGGGCATGATGGGGCCTGGTCGAGGGGAAGAGAAAGGTTTCACAGGCTCTCAGCAGGTAGGTCTCTGCTTGCTCCCATGCAATAAAACGTAGCCTTATATAAGCTTGTCTGGAGCTTGTACAAAACCAAAACACATCTGAGAACAGTGTACAGCTCACACTGGAAGCTCCTTTTCTGAACCTTATGCCAGGGAGCCCATTTCTTCCAGATCCAAACACCTAAGAACTCAGGGTGAACTGATGAAAGTCATGGGCTCCCCAGGCGTAGCCCCAAGCTCAGTCCAGTTAAAGCCCTTCCCCTGTGGCATAAGATCTGTCCTGTGACAGCACTGGGCAGTGGCATTGTGGGACAGTAGGAGAAAAAGTCGGTCCACTGCAAAGCTGCTGTGACAACAGAGCCTCTTGAGTAGCCTGGTCCTTCCCAGTGGGTCTGCCCACAGCCTGGTTTTCCAGTCAGCTGACATCCTCTTGGCCAGACCTCAGACCAAACACTTTTCTCATCCTTCAAAGTCTCATACTAGGTACATACAGTAGATGTGAGTTCACAGAGGCAGGAGCCACACATCTGTGTTAAAAAGGCGGATGTGGCCTCTTTAACCTTCTGCAGTTATGGCTTTCTTAACACGATTCCCTGTCAGCCAAGTTCTCCAGAGAGGGACTTCTGAGTCATGGCCTCACAGCCCAGAAGGGTCCAAGATAGTTAGCTGCTCAGTGAACCCACAACAACAGCGCCATGGCCCTCAGGATGTCTCAGTTCACAGAGGCTGCAGAGATGTGAGGAGACAAGATTCTGTGACAGAGACTAGCCTGAACCTGGATTCACACGAGCTGTAGGGAATCAGCAGGCAGATTCCCTCCTGGAAGCTCTGTAGCTGGGTGCTTTGAGATGAGAAAGCAGCCTAGCCAAGGTTGGCAGAATAAGAACTTTTTACTGCCATTTTACTGCTCCTGTCCCAAGTCAGGTATAGTGGCACACACCCCTAAGCCCAGCATTCAAGATGCTGAAGACAGCCAGGGCTGTAGACATGGTACCACAAACTCACACTGAGGCCCAGGGTCTATCTCCTACATGTCCTAGGTAAGAAAAGAGGAAAATCTTGCCAAGAGCAAATAAAGCAAACAAGCCCCTTAGCTTCAATGAGAAACTTTCTAAAATCGAAATGTAAATTTTACCCAAAGAACTGATATTAAGAACAGTTTCAGTTAGGGGGCTGGAAAGATGGCTCAGGGTTTAAGAGCACTGACTACTCTTCCAGGTCCGGAGTTCAGTCAGTTATCAGCAGCCACACAGTGGCTCACAACCACTTAGAATGAGATCTGGTGCCCTCTTCTGGCCTGCAGGCAGAACACTGTTTACATAATACAGTAAGTTTCAGTTCAATCATTTAACACTTGTGTGCCACGCAAGACTTCAGTTTATTAATTTTTGGTAACAATAATTTAAAAGGTACAAAGGGTCTCATATTACAGAAATATGGAAATATACAATAAAGAAAAATCGGGGGTCAAACTGCTGAAACACAATAGCATCAGCTAGCAAGAAGGCCAGAGGCCAATGTGAATTACCCCAGCAACCAATATGCTTGCTTTCATTGTTTTGGGTTTTAAGACAGCTTCATGTATGTACCCCTAACTAGCCTCAAACTCACTGGGTGAATTCTGGATTTTGTTCCATAAACACGAAAACAGATCAATACACAGAACAGACTAATTCGCACTGGCTGTTAGGTGCATCTGCAGCCTGCAATCTGAACTGAACACACATTAACAGCCCACACAGTACGGTTTCAGGTGTTTAGTAGGAACTCACCAGGTAAAGTCGGGCATTGTGGCACAAACCCTAATCCCAGTGTTTGGGAGACAGAGGTAAGTTTAAGAGGCTGACCTAGTCGGCACAGCAAGTTCTAGGCCTAGTCAGGGTTAATAAGTGGATCAAATTTCAATAGTACCTGTTCACACACTCAAAAATCTGCATCTTTTAGGGAAGCTGACTTCAACCCTGGCTTTACCACTGACAAAAACCAAGACTGGTGCATGGGCTACCACTGGAAATCCTATCTACAAAGCCTTTTCAAGACTCTGCACTAACTAGAAATGGGGCAAAGAATACCTTGAAAAAAAAAAATACTGCTTTTCACAAAAATGACGACTGGGCCTGGGCCAGCCAGCAAGTGTTCCAAATCATGCCAAAGTCTCTCGTGACTAAAGTTGGAGGTTGTGTGAAGCAGAGATGCTCTGATGTATGGGGTCTCACACACACACCCTGTACACGATTAGCACCAGCAGGCTAATGCCTAGATTGCACAGGACTGACTTCAACAATGATGAAGCATCTCAATTATTCACTGAAGAACTAAGCTTGGCAACGCTCTTCTTACAAAACACTACTTAGTGCTTGGTGTAGAAACCAAATAATAAAGCAGGCTTTTCCCCTTGACAGTACTATGTTTGTGTGCAAAGTGCTAGTTTTATTTACAAACTCAAGTAAACGCTAGAGTCCACGGGAAGCAGTGAATGAGGCTCACATCTTTTAAACAGTCTTATGGCAACATGCTGAATCCTGCTTGCTGGAGGGTCGCCTCTCATAGAGCCTGGGTCTGTTGGTGCTTGGGGCCAAAGGCTATCACACACTACTCCCAGAAGCCAAGGGCAGAATCTCCCCTAAGAATCCGAGTACCTTTAACATCCTTCCTCTAGTAACACAACTAGCAAAAAGGGACCAACTGAGGTAGCTACCCAGTTCTTAGATACCGGTTAACAAATTCATGGTGTAGCCCATTGATTGCTTTTGCTGACTTTTTTTATGACAAGGGGAGAACAATAATCAGCAAAGAGCAGGCAGTTTACTCAGAAGTCAGCATCCAAGGTGAAAGAATTCTCTGCTGAATTTGACATCACCCCCATCCTCTGATACTCGCCCACTCGCTTCTCAAAGAAGTTTGTCTTTCCTTCTAGTGAAATATTTTCCATGAAGTCAAACGGATTTTCTACTTTGAAAATCTTGCTGAACCCTAGCTCCAGCATAAGCCTGTCCGCCACGAATTCAATGTATTGCTTCATCAGGGTGCAGTTCATCCCGATGAGCTTCACAGGCAGGGCCTCCGTGAGAAACTCCTGCTCTATCCTCACTGCATTGATAATGATTTCTTGTACTCTTTGCTCCGATGGCTTGTGTACCAGGTGCCTGAACATCAGGCAGGCAAAGTCACAGTGTAAACCCTCATCTCTGCTAATAAGCTCATTGGAAAATGTAAGGCCAGGCATCAGTCTCCGTTTCTTGAGCCAGAATATTGACGCAAAAGAGCCAGAGAAGAAGATCCCTTCCACAGCAGCAAAGGCCACAACTCGTTCTCCGTAGGTAGCTTCTTTGTCCCCAATCCAACGCAGGGCCCAGTCGGCCTTCTTTTTCACACAAGGCATTGTCTCAATAGCATTGAAGAGATATTCCCTGTCGACAGAAGTATACCATGAACCATACCAGACCCCTAGTAGCACAGCAGCTTGTAGTGCAAGGCCCGATGAGCTGTTCCACACCAGCTTTCCATCCTGGTGTCAGCTGATCACCCTAACCCTGACTTTCCACCCTCTACCTCCAAAATATAAAAGCCTCTTTCTCTTTATTAATTTTCTATAATCCCCTAATGTAGAGTAACATTTTACCAAACTGGTCTAAAGTTAATCTTTTAACTCAGTATTGTCAAGAGTATGTAATTCCCCTCACTTCCAGTTCATTTTTTAAATAATCATTTGTAGCCACATTTTTATATTTATTAATGTATGTGAGTGTTCTATCTCCATGTAAGCCTGCATACTCAAAGAGGGCATTTAAGATCCCACTATAGACAGCTGTGAGCCACATTTGGTTGCTTGGGTCCTCTTGAGTAGCCAGCACTCTTAGCTGCTGAGCCATCTCCAGCCCAGTAGCCACATTTTTAATTTTTTTTTTTTTATGTATGAGTGTTTTGCCTGAATGTTTCTTTGCGCCACGTGTGGAGTACCTGTGGAGGCCAGTAGGGGGCATATGATGTAACTGGAGTTAAATGGGTTATGAGCTGCCCCAAACTGCTGTGTAGGGGTTAGAAACCCAAACCAGGTCCTTTGAAAGAGCTTAACCACTGAGTCATCTCTCCAGGCCTTCCTTGGTTTGTTGTTTGGTTTTGGACACAGTATCTCATCTGGCCAGACCTGGAACAACGGCAATGCTGCTTCTGGTCTCTGGGGTGCTGGGATTATAGACATGAGCTACAACACATTCGATTTTTCATTGAGCGAGTAATAAAGTGAATTTGGGTCCTTTGCTCAAAGCAGCCAGGACTAAGGGCCCTAGAAGTATCTACAGTCTTAGTCAGTCTGCCTGTTCGCCTTGTGAACAAAAATACTTGAAATACAATAGTAAGTTCGTGAGTCCTGGGTATCTTAGCATACACACCATGTGGATACTCACCTCTCTTTGGAATCTTTAATGTAAGTGTCGATGAGGAGACTGTACATTTCAGAATGTATGTTTTCCATGGCAATTTGGAAGCCATAGAAACAGCGGGCCTCTGTAACCTGAACTTCTTGGCTAAAGCGCTCCACCTAGTGGTAATGAAATAAACAAGAGTTAAACCTGAAAAACGACTGGTTGCAGCTCACCTTTGAGCATACTAGGATTAATTCCAGCCCTGAGGCACCCTCCTAAAGCAGGAATCTTTGAGGCCATCTTGGTCTGCTTACTGAGTTCTAGGCCGGCCAGGATTACAGTGAGAATTTGTTTCAAAAATATAAGCAAAACACACCCAGGCGGCCCGGGTTCGACTCCCGGTGTGGGAACCAAAAAAAAAAAAAAAAAAGTAAACCAAAAACTAGAAACAAGTTTGCTCCTATATATTGTAGTACAGATCTTCACGTTGCTGCAATAAAGCATATTATTTTATGTCACATGCTCAATTTACTACCAGGAAATAAAGAACTCTTATTTTGCTGGTCTAACAAAACTGTTAATTTTGTCTTTTTTGAGACAGGGTTTCTCTGTGTAACAGTCCTGGCTGTCCTGGAACTCACTCACTTGGTAGACCTGTGTGGCCTTGAACTCACAGAAATCTGCCTGTTTCTGGGCGTGAGTCAGCACTGCCTAGCTAAAACTGTTTTTTTAATGTGCATAGGTGTTTTTGCCAGCATATATATATCTGTACACCAGAAAAGGGAGTCAGATCCAATGTTAATTGAGTTACAGCAAGTAACTCAACCTCTGAGCCACTCTCCAGGCCCTGCAGGGCTTAACATCTTATTCATTCTCTTTTAATTAATCCATTTACAATGAAAAGAAATATATAACCAAATTATACAAAGCCACAAAAAGATAAGTGTGGTAGCTAGCTACAAAGAGAAACCTTACCGCTGCAACTTGGCAGAGGAAAAACTAAGATGAATGCTAACATATATCCATAGTTCTTAAAGATTTTACGTGTGTATGCCTTTGAATGGATAAGTACGGGCATGTCCCAAGGACGCCAGTGTGAGCCATCAGATGCCCTGGAGCTAGAATCACTAGCAGATGTGAAGCCAGCCAATATGGGTGCTCAGAACAGAACTTGAGTCTTCTGCACAGGCAGGAAGTGTGTTAACCACCGAGTGGAGCCATCTCTCCAGCCCCCATTCACAGGAGATAAAGTCACACACCAGTCCTCTATCTCTAAGCGAATTACAGCTACGTCATGCAGACTCACCAGGTTTTCATTGACAATGCCATCACTCGCCGCAAAGAAAGCCAGGACGTGAGATATAAAATGTCTCTCGTCGGGTTTCAGCGCTTCCCAGTGTTGAATATCCTTGGAGAGGTCGACCTCCTCAGCCGTCCAGAAGGAGGCCTCGGCTTTCTTGTACATCTGCCAGATATCATGGTATTCGATGGGAAAGACCACGAAGCGGCGGGGATTTTCTCTCAGTAAGGGCTCATCCTCAACGCTGGGCTTAGTAGATTCTTTACTTTCCTGTTGGGTGAGAGAAACAACCACCCCAAAAATATTAATCGAACCAGACGAACTTTCTAGTGTCTCTCATCAGATCAGGTACTTTCACTGGCTGGGAATTCCGTGTGGCTCGCTGTCACATTGCATGCTATGGTGACCCTCCTAACGAGGAGACCCTGATAGGCAGGCCGACCCAAGTAGGGCATCCTAAGGAGACATTTTGGCGGGAACCTGGAGGGGCTGAGGCAGACAGCTGGGACAATGCAACTTTGGCGCCAACGGCGGCGGACGTCCCGCCCCCTGCCGGCAGCTCCATGGATCACCCACCCACCTGAGCCTCCCTCGGGTCACTCACCGATTCGGCCGGGTCCAGCAAGATTCTCCTCGCAGCCTTGCTCGCCAGGATGCGGGTCCCGCTGAGACTCGGGGGCGTGTTCTCCTTCTCGGACAGGTGGAGTCGCTTCAGCGGTGACACCTTCAGCTGCTGCTGGTCGGTGATGGTGGCGAGCGGGACGCGGGCGGAGAGCATGGCGAGCGAGGGCGGCGGCCGAGGCGACGGAGAAGGTGGCGGAACGACTAGAACCCGGAGCACAGGCGGCCCGCCAGCCTCCGCACCTTTTAAAAGGCCCGCGGAGGGGGCGGGCCCGCGCTTCCCATTGGCTCATTGGCTGGAGCGTGCACCGGGCGCGGGAGTTGCGCCGTCCGCTCTTCCGCACAAAGACCTCTGCCACGGAGTCTGCGCCGACCCCGGGGGCGCGCGGGCGCTCGGGGGCCCGGAACCGTTTGGGGTGGCGGGAGGCACGGCTATGGGCGAGCACCCGGATCGGGGAGGAGCGGGGAGTTGTCGCCGAGGTTGGTGCCACGGCTTGGCGAGATGCTGCCGACCTCTGGGCTGCGTCGCCTGCACTGTCTTTACGTCCCTGCTATGGGGGTGCGGAGAATCCAGCTAGGACCGAGTAGCCTGGGGAGGGAGGACTACCGAGCCCCGCAACTTTCGGGGTCACCAGTCAGGAGACTGGTAACCGCACCCACCCCGCGGGATTAGCAGAGGGGAGGGCTTTAAACGAGGGTTCGCGTAAAGGCGATCTGTTGTAAGCCTTCAGGCTCGCTAAAGGGGTACGGAGACGGCCTTGGATATAGTGTCAGCCCCTTGTCCCCCGTTTCCCGCTTGTTTTAAAAGTCGCTCTTTTTTTTTTCCAGGAAGTTCAGAGGATGATTACGCGCCACACATTGGTTTTACGACTCCCTGGCCGTCCAGTTGTCGGAAGACGAATTTGAAAATTCCTGCGGTGAGGGTGGAGACGGGAACTCCCGCTTTCGTCTGGCTTTGTAGGTGGCTTTCGGCTTCGCCCTGGGGAGGGGCACCGACATGCCAGAGATAAGTGCCCTAAAGGAACGTTGAGTTCCCGGGGAAGAAACGTGGAATGCTCCCCTCTGCCTGCGTCAGTACAGTGCCCCGAGTTCTCTCAGTGTAGAGGAGAGAAAAAAAAACTATCACTGAACGCAAAGTGGCAACTCGAACTTCAGGCCGGCAGCCCTGTTACTGCCTCACCCAGCTGCTCTTTGTAGACATAAATAAACTGAATTGTCGGCTTCACTAATACACACGCCAGTATCCAGCCCCAAAACAACTGGTCTCCCCCAACCCCCTTTAAAATAAAGCCATCTTAGTATCCTAGACTGGCCTCAAACTCCACGCGTAGTTGAGGATGACCTTGACCCGGTCTTCCCGACTCCCTCCAGCTCCCGCGGGGGAATTACTGGCGGGTATCCACCACCGTGCAGTTTAGGCCTCCTTCCCTGCTAAGCCTACTGGGCCATATCGATAAAGATTTTTTGTTAATGATTTGAATTTTGTTAATTATTAGAATATAGACATTGCCTAATTCACCTTTTACTTTTCAGTAATCAGTATCCGAGGGCCACCTTTCCTGGTGTTCTCAATACAAATGAGGTCCTGACTAATAAAATAACATTGAGGGGAAGAGGGAGGGGGAAGGTAGGCGCCATTCTCTCCTCCCGCCACATCAAAGCGCCTATTCCTCCCGCCAAGCGGGCAGAGCTAAGGGGGCCGCGCTGCCCCCGCCCCCGGCGCCCCGACCTGTCAGGAGTTGCGCGCTTTTGCATTTGGCGCCAGTTTTGACCTCTGCTCCGTGATTGGTCGACTTCGCTTCAAACGTCTCAAGCCCCGCCCACCCCTCAGCCCGCGTTCGGCAGTCACTCCCAGGAGCTGGGGCACGTCAGCGTTCCGGCGACCAGAGGTGGGGAAACTGAGTCCCCGGGGAGATCGAGTACTTCCCGCAAATCCACTCAGCAGTCTGCATCAGAGTGACAAGAATATAGGCCCAGCACCCACTGCCCCTGTGCATCCGGATCAGGTCACGGGTATTTTCAATCCTGATGAAAAGGGAAAATAAGTAATTTCAGGTCTTTTATAGGTAAGGAAATAAAGGCCAGACAGACCTGGAAACGTCCAATAGCACCTTGAGTCGCACCACTAGACCCTCCCTGACTCCCCTTGTTCTTGTTTGGAAATTTATTTAGGGTGACATGGTGGAACCCGCTAGTGTGAAGGTCAGAGGTCAACCTGTGGAAATTGGAGCTCTCCTATTCTGCCGGGTCCTAGGGATGGATCTCATGAAGGTGGTCTTGGCCGCAGAGCATCTTGCCAGACACCCGTACACACCTTTTTATTAGGAATGTTCCCAACGGACAGAAAAAGTGTTTAATCCCAGCCCTTGGAGGTCATTTAGAGGCCAGCCTGGTCTACAGAGTAAGTTTCAAGCCAGCTTAGGCTACATAGTAAGACCTGATCTCTAAATAAATCAATAAATAAGAAAGAATTTAGGGAGTCAGAGAGTTGGCTCAGTGGTTAAGAGTACTTAACCGCTCTCAAAGGTTCTCTCAAAGGACATGGGTTTGGTTCCTGTCACCCACATGGTGGCTCACAACCAACTGAAACTCTAGCTCCAGGGGACCCAACATTCTTTTCTAACCTCCTAGGGCACCAGTCCAAGGCTGAGCACTCAGATGTGCTGGCAGGAGTTCTTGTGTCCTCTGCACATCCGTGGTTCTGGCAGCACACACCAGGACAGTGCGAGCCCTTCCTCCATAGCCTCCTGCCTTCATGTACCGGTTAGGGCTCACACAGGCAACTCCAGTTAGATCCGGGCACCTTACATTTCTTTCACAACCGAATACTACATCATACTGCAAACTGTTATTTTCTTGGGTATAACTCTAGCATTGTGATATGAAGAGAATAGCTTTAGTATCAGCCTGTTGAAATGCTGATTAGTAAGAGGGTAAAATCTACAATTCATTTTTGTTTTGTTGTTGTTGTTGTTGTTATTGTTGTTGTTGTTGTTGTTAGTTGGTTGGTTGGTTGATTGGTTGGTTTTGTTTTTCCAAGACAGGGTTTTTCCATGTAGCCCTGGCTGTCCTGGAACTCACTCTGTAAACCAGGCTTGTCTTGAGCTCACAGGGATCCGACTGCATCTGCCTTTTAGGTGTGCATCACTATACCCAGCTTCCGGATAACTTACTTGCTTTTTATTTTATTACTTACTTTCTTTTTATTTATTTCTTTTATGTGTGTGAGTGTTTTGCCTACATGTACGTACGCCTGAGGCCAGAAGAAGGCACTGAATCCCCTGGAACTGGAGTAAATAGCTACCGTGACCCACCATGTTGATGTTGGGAACTGAACCCAGTTCTCTGCAGGAGCATCAAGTGCTCTCAATCACTGAGTCACCTCTCTAGCCCCAACACTTCAATTTTTTAAAAATGACTTATTTAACTTTATTGTATGTGCACTGGTGTGAAGGTGTCAGATCCTCTGGGACTGTAGTTACAGACAGTTGTGAGCTGTCATGTGGGTGCTGGGAATTGAACCCTCGTCCTCTGGAAGAGCAGCCAGTGCCCTTAACCACTGAGCCATCTCTCTAGCCCCCCATTTAAATCTTTTTTTTAATATTTATTTATTTATTATGTATACAACAGTCTGAAGAGGGCACCAGACTCCATTACAAATGGTTGTGAGCCACCATGTGGTTGCCGGGAATTGAACTCAGGACCTTTGGAAGAGCAGGCAATGCTCTTAACCACTGAGCCATCTCTCCAGCCCCCCACTTAAATCTTTTTTAAAAACATCCTTATTTAAGTCAGGAGCTTGTGTGTCTCAGACTTGCATTCAGCTCAGCGTGTAGCTGAGGATGACCTCGAACTTCTGCTCTTCCTGTCTTCGCCACCGAGGTGTCCAAATCACAGGCAGGTGCCACTGTGCCTGGATCACATCCTACCCAGTTTCTACCGTGCTGGGGACTGAACCCAGGGTAGCACTCCACTGAGTTTCCCTCCGCCAGTGACTTCTTTCTAATACAAGGTGCGTGCTCACCTCGTCGGGGAAGAAGGAAGCAAACTTCAAAGTTATTCTGAACTAAAAGACCAGCAGCAGCCTGTACAAGACTTGCAAGTAGGATAGAGATCCCACCGCTAGAAAGGAGGCAGGGAGGGCCGAGGCAGGGAGGGTGGCCGGGAGGCAGGGAGGGCCGTGGCCGAGCCTCTCATGGCCACTCTAATTACCCACTCCTAGCTAAAGGGGGAGTGGGAGACAAAA
Organism: Alexandromys fortis; assembly: GCF_014885135.2. Lineage (NCBI taxonomy): Eukaryota > Metazoa > Chordata > Mammalia > Rodentia > Cricetidae > Alexandromys > Alexandromys fortis. Next base: position 12,093,799 of record NW_026067922.1, read on the forward strand.
GCCAGGGAAAACAGCCTTGCAATGATGAACTTCCCAGAAGTGTCGCTGCAAGAGCAGTCAGCCTCTCCTAATGGGAGAGGTGGGCTGGAATGTCCTGTTACCCACTCACTGGATGCTCTTGACTCAGCCAGTCCCTGGAGAAACTCTCTCTGTAGATCAGGCTGGCCTGGAACTCAGAGATCCACCTGCTGGGATTAAAAGTATTCATTACTCCCTTTAATCCCAGCACTTGGGAGGCAGAGGCAGGCGGATCTCTGTGAGTTCGAGACCAGCCTGGTCTACAGAGCTAGTTCCAGGACAGGCTCCAAAGCCACAGAGAAACCCTGTCTCAAAAAACCAAAAAANCAAAAAACCAAAAAAAAAAAAAAAAAAAAAAAAAAAAGTATTCATTACTCATCATCCCCCATCCCTCAGCTAGCATGAGCTTTTAAATATTTTTTTAGATCTGTGTATTTGTGTGTGTGCGTATTAAATGTTGTACCTTCATACATGTCTATTTCATCACATGTGTGCCTGGTGCCGGGAGGTCAGAAGAGGATGTCAGAACCCCTGGGACTGGAGTAATGGCTGGTTGTGAGCCACCATGAGTAGGAACTTTAGAGAGGCCTTTTAATGACTGACAGTTTAGAATCTGGGACAGTCTGCTGTGTGTCACGTAAGCTCTCTGATGAGAAACACTGAGAGAGTTCACAGGCCAGAGTCGCCAGAGGACAGTGGATTCCCTGCTCTCCTGGTGTGGACTCTGACATGACTTCATCTCCCTCATGGAAGACGGTCAACTGGGCCAGCAAGATGGCCCAGCAGCCAAGGAACTTACCTCACAAGCCCACCGCCTGAGTTGGATCCTCAAGCTGGATGCTGAGCACACAGTAAAAATAAATAATTTGTTTTATTATTTTTTTTTTCCAAATGTGCTATTAGTGCTCACAGTGAGGCATCCGAGGTGAGGCGGCCCTTGTGGTGTCGAGCAAGCTGTGAGCCCCAGCTGGCAGAAGCTGTGATGGCTCTGAACCTTCTCCCAGGTTCTCCCAGGTCGTCGTCCAGGCCTGACAGGCTCCTGGAAGGGTTACTGCCGACAGAAGTTTATCTGGGCTGGGCCAGCAGCTGAGCACAGCAGGGCTGGGGAGATAGGTGACTCAGGGGAACTGCACTGGGATGGGGTGACACACGTCCAGATGGCAGGGCAGTATCCCCAGCAGTGGACAGACAAAGAGCACTATGGGAAAAGCACAGATCCAGAGCGCAGGTTCCACACCCACAGCAGGCACAAATCCAAGCCCGAGGGACTCTGGCAAATCTCATTCCCTACCTCCTCCCGGCCTCCGCTCAAATGTCACCTCTCAGTGAAGCTTCCGACTTATATAAACTGGCCACACAGAAAAATAATAAACAAACAAAAACAGATCCTTGACCACATGCCTGGCTTTTTATCCCCATCCATCACGCCAGTCCCTTCCAATGTCCTGTAACACTGGCCCCTCCCCCGTCATCTCAGCCTCTTCAGAGAGAGGAGAACAGGGGAATATCTTCATCAATGCTGCTGAGTGTCCTAGTACATCCCTGAGTGAGGTCGGTCCATAATATTGTAGTCACTTGTTAACTGAACCCTATCAGTGGAGACATAGCCATAGGTTGGAAGGGGGGGAAAAGGCAGGCGTGAACATGCATGCTGGCACAAGCCTTTAATCCCAACATTCCACTCGGAAGGCAGAGGCAGGCAGATCTCTGTGAGTTTGGGGCCAGCTTGGTCTACACAGTGAGTTCCAGGCCAGTTGTAGCTACACAGAGAGGACCCATCCCACCCACCCACCCTTCAAAAAAGGAAAATAAGGACAGGAAATGTAGTTCTTGCTCCGGAGTTTGCCGCCGTAGATTGATAAAAAAACAAACGATGCACACGGGCTTTGGAGGCTCAGAGAAGCTCAGGGATTGTACGCGTCACATATTTTGTTTTGTGCTCCCTGCAAAGATTTACCAATCCATGCGTGGGGTACAAAGTAAGGAAAAAGAAAAGAAACAACTGAACCACTGCTATTTGAATTAACCAGAACTGTGTGTGTTTGCATTTGTATGTGCTGTGTGCATGTACGTCAGCATGCTCTGTGTCTGCTGGCGTCCACACGCAAGCCCCAGATCCCACTGTGGAAGCTAGAGCTCTTTCTATCCAGCAATTAGCCTGTGACCCTGGGCCAGCCAGGTGGACGACGTGGCCTGGACAGGGCCTCTGAGGGGAGAGCGCCACCTACTGGGAGCGTGGCGCAGGGAATTCTAGCGGTGTGGCAGGCATCAAGGAGCAGCAACCGAAGCGGTGGGTTGTCCTAGCGCCACCTACTGGGGGCATGGTGCAGGCACTCCTCCTAGCGACAGCAGTGGTGGGCTGTATTAGTCAGGGTTCCTATTGCTGGGATAGAATGTCGTGACCAAACAACTTGGGAAGGAAAGAGTTTATTTGGCTTATGTGTCCCAGGTCCCTAACCCTAACCATCAAGGGAAGTCAAGGCAGGAACTGAAGCAGATGCCATGGAGGGACTGCTTGCTGCCTTGCTCTCCAATGGCTTGCTCAGCCTGTTTTCATACACAGGTGTGGACTGCCCATAGTGGGTTGAGCCCTCTTACATCAATCAATCAATCAATTAAGAAAATGCCCTACAGACTTGCTTACAAACCCATCTGATGGAGGCATTTTTCTCAATGGAGAGTCCCTCTTCCTAGATGACCCCGACTTGTGTCAAGTTGCCCAGAAAACCAAAGTGCACGGGTCTTAAACTGATATTTCTGAGGCATGACTATTTTAAAAGATGCTTTTTATTGGTTTTAATTACGTGTAACCGTGTGTGCACATGGCTGCCGGTGCTGCTGCGGCTCTGGCCTGGAGCTACAGACACCCAGTGCGGTTGCTGGGAAGGGAACTGGGGTCCTCTGCAGCCAGCATGTGCTCCTAACTGCAGAGTCCCCCAAGGCATGACTCTGGTGCCTTCAGAATTCTCTACTGCTCAGGTTAGCCTGATTTCTGCTGACTTTCTGAGCCAGCTCCCCAGCTCCTTCCGTTTCTTCATCAATACCAGGATCCCTTCATGCAGTGTGCTGGCTGACTTTATGTCAGCTTGACATAAGCTAGAGTCATCTGGGAGGAGGGAACCCCAGTTAAGAAAATGCCTCCATAAGACTGGGCCACAGGGGGGCTGGAGAGATGGCTCAGCGGTTGAGAGCATTGCCTGCTCTTCCAAAGGTCCTGAGTTCAATTCCAAGCAACCACATGGTGGCTCACAACCATCTGTAATGAGGTCTGGTGCCCTCTTCTGGCCTTCAGGCATACACACAGACAGGATATTGTATACATAATAAATAAATAAATAAATAAATAAATAAATAAATAAATAAATATTAAAAAAAAGACTGGGCCACAGGCAAATTTGTAAAGCATTTTCTGAGTTATTGACTGATCTGGGAGAGAACAGCGCATTGTGGGTGGAGCCATCTCTGGACTGGTGGCCCTGGGTTCTATAAGAAAGCAGACTGAGCAAGCCACAGGGAGCAAGCTGGTAAGCAGCACCCCTCCATGGCCTCTGCATCAGCTCCTGCCTCCAGGTTCCTGCCCTGTTTGAGTTCCTGCCCTGACTTCCATCCGTGATGGACTGTGATGTGGAAGAGTAAGCCAAAGAAACCCTTTCCTCCCCAGCTCACCTTTGGTCATGGTGTCTCATCACAGCCATAGTAACCCTGACTAGGACATGCAGTGTTTGTCTGCTCACCAAGAGCCCTGATAGCCACTGGCACAGGTGCCCTTTGCCCTCTAGAATACCCCCCCCAAATACCTACCTGATGGCATCAAACCCTGAGCTATGGGCCTGCAGTTCTCTCTACACCAGGAGGTCTCTGGGTCCTACTAACCTCTGCATCTTCAGGGCCCGGATTGGATGCTCAGCACTGATGACTGAAAAAGTTATTTATGTCATCTGAGAAGGTAGGCTGCAACGCCACCCCCATTGCCACTACTGGGCACTCAGCAGGCCTTTGCTGACCCCAGTCACCAGCGTTGCTGCCTGGTCCCCTGGAGGCTCTGTCCAAAGGACAAAAACAGAATGCCATTGTGAAGGTGTCTCATATTAGCTTGCCAGCCTCCCCGCAAGGAGCAGAGCGTGGTCTGGGTTACAGGCCTAGAGCTACACTCAGTTCTGAGGAAGCAGAAGCACTTCGGACCAGATGCATGTGTTTCCCCTCAGGCCCCTGGGTAGCTCTCCATGGGCACCCCCCTCACAGCGCTTGTTTTGAGCTTTTTGTCAAAGGACAAAAACAAATGGACAGGGGGCTGGAGAGATGGCTCAGTGGTTAAGAGCACTGGCTGCTCTTCCAGAGGTCCTGAGTTCAATTCCCAGCAACCACATGGTGACTCACAACCATCTGTAATGAGATCTGACGCCCTCTTCTGGCCATGTGGGCATACATGGACACATAATGTTGTATACATAATAAATAAATAATAAATCTTTTTTTTTTTTTTTTGGTTTTTCGAGACAGGGTTTCTCTGTGGTTTTGGAGCCTGTCCTGGAACTAGCTCTGTAGACCAGGCTGGTCTCGAACTCACAGAGATCCGCCTGCCTCTGCCTCCAGAGTGCTGGGATTAAAGGCATGCACCACCACCGCCCGAATAATAAATCTTTAAAACAAAACAAAACAAAACAAATGGACACATCTCCTGCCAATGGCCCGGCTGCTCCAGGTCATTTCATCCTGACATTCTGGCTGTCCATCAGAGCTGGGCAACAGAGGAAAAGGAGGACACCATATACAGTGTGCCACATGTCAGGGGACCAGCTCAAAACTCACTAGTAGGTCATGTCTAAGACATTAGCCTCTGCACCTCTGAAAGACCTTCCTTTGGGGTGGCTTCCTCCTGGCTAAGCCACTTTTCAGAAGCACCAAGGACAGTAAGTAGCCTTCCAGAATGCCTGTGTTGTCTCTGCAAGGCAGAGGACCTGTCTCCCCTCTCTACATTCACCCCTGAGGGGCTCCCGGCTGAGGTTCTAGAAACCTTTCCCACCCGGCTCCTCCCCGGATCTCTCAGCAGCAGAGAAGGTCCTGAGAAGCCCTGCAGGAAGGGAACCTGCTTCACTTCACTGGTCTGGATGCAGGCTGGAATAGGTGACCCTTCCCTTGCCCCTCCCTCAGACTCCAGGGTCCACTGCCTGGATGCCATCCTTTGGATCCTGCATTCCAGCTGTAGAAAGGAAAAGCAAAGAAAGCCGTTTCTCTCCCTGCCATGGTCTTCCCCGAGTAGGCTCACCCTCTCTCCCTGACCCTCCCTTTTCCCCAATAGATCTTTATCAATTCTTGGAGAATTTTGTTCTCATCCTCTCTTGAGACAGGATCTCATGAATCCCAGACTGGCAGCAAAACTCACTATAGAGACAGGGATGTCCTTGAACTTCTGATGCTCTTGTCTGCCTCCCAAGTGCTGGTTTTGAGGGTATGTACTGCTACATCTGGTTTGATGTCACGCTGGAGATGAAGGCCGGACTTGGTGCATGCTAGACAAACGATCTACCACCCAGCTTCCAATCTCCTCTTTCCCAGCACCATGGTGCATCGATGGAACAAAGCAGATCATGTATTACTGTCTCCACCAAAGCCCCTCTCCTGCCCTGGGACCCTCAGTGGGTCCTCTCTCCACTGATCTCCAAAGTATACACTGTGCGCAGCCTCTGTGGAGATGTGTTTCCTCATGGTGGTCATCTTGAAGCAACTGCACAGCTACCATTAGGTGATGGGAGCACCTCTGTAACATGAAGGGTCTGCTTGTTGGGGTTTCTGTCCTGTTCCCACAGCCGGTAACCCCAAAAGAAATTACATAGAGGTCTACATAACTTATAAACTGACTGCCCATTAGCTCAGGCTTTGTATTAGCTCTTTTTTTTAAAGATATATTTATTTATTTTGTATACAGTGTTCTGTCTGCATGTGTGCCTGCAGGCCAGAAGAGGGCACCAGATTTCTTTACAGATGGTTGTGCGCCACCATGTGGTTGCTGGGAATTGAACTCAGGACCTCTGGAAGAACAATCAGTGTTCTTACCATCTGAGCCATCTCTCCAGCCCTGTATTAGCTCTTTTACCATATACCAGCCCATTATTCTAGTATATGTTAGCCACATGGCTCCGTACCTTTTTCAGCAGGGTAGGTCACATTTTGCTTCTTCTGTGATCTGAGCAGGACTGAGAGGAATGGGCTTCTTCCTTCCTAGAATGCTCCAGTTCTCATCGCCCCACCTCTACTTCCTGTCTGGTTGACCTACCTATATTTCCTGTCTGGCCAATCAGCGTTTATTTAAAACATAATTGACAGAATGCAGACAATTCTCCCGCACCACTCCTCAGGGAAGAACGGGTGCATTTTAGTAAGTTACAGCCTTCGGAATGGCGCCTTGACCTAGGTAGGACCTAATAGACCTAGACAATAAACAAGGAGGTGGCTGTAAAGGAACAAGCCAGTGACGGATGAGGTGGGACAGTAGGGGTCGCACTCTCTGCTCCAGATCACCCACGCAGTTAGCCTAAAAGGTTCATGTAGTGAAGGCTTGGCTCCAGGTGGGGGTGCTAGTGAGAGGGCCATGGTTCATGAGGGGGCGCTAACCTCACCAACGGACTGACCAACCCACGGATGTTGAATGGGCTATTAGGAGGTGGGGCCTAAAGAGAAGGAAGTAGGTCACTGGGGCATGCCTTTGAAGGGTAGGTAGGTCTTGTCCTCTGGAAATTTAGTCTTTCACTCTGCTTCCTGCATCCATGAGGTGAGTATCTCTGCCCCCCACTGTCCCCTCTACCACACCCACTCCAGAAAGGTCCAGAAGCAATGGAACTGGCCCACCATAGGCTGAAAACCTATGAATCCAGATATGCCAGCCTCTCTCTTTTTTGTTAGCCATTTCATCACTGCCACAAAAGCTCACTGATGCTCTCTTTTTGTTGTTGTTTATTGCTTTGTTTGTTTTTCTGTGAAACAGCCCTGGCTGTCCTGGAACTCTCGCTTTTGTAGACCAGGCTGGCCTTGAACTCCCAGAGCCTGCCCCGAGAGCTGGGATTAAAGGCCTGTGCCACCACATCCTTCAAACTGACGCCCTCCTGAGCTCCCTCCCCTCTCCTCGTGCAAACGTGGGACCGGATCAGCGCTCTGTACGGGGTCCACTGGAACCACAGCTGATCTCGCCTCGACCATCACACTCAGTTCCCAGATGTCAGAAGCGCCAGACAGCCGAGACTGTTCCACTAGAGACCGCCAGGGGGAGCCGTTGGCTGCATGGTCAAAGGGACACTGCCTGTGAGAGGCAGATGAAAGGTCCCTTCCCTTGCTGCAGTCTAAAGGACAGAACCAGAGAAACGGGATCTGAAAAAGAATTGGGGGAGGCAACTGCAGCTATGGCGTGGAGTCCAGGGTAGTGCAATGGCATCCATTATATAGAAGACACCAGAACACATTTGCACATTTTATCCTTAAGGAGACTTTGTTTTGACATGGTCTCACTATGTACACCAGGCTGGCCTCAAACTCAGCGACAGGCCCTGCCTCTGCCTCAGAGTGCACCACCACTGAGCCGGCCTGCAGTCAGCTTCAAAGGTAGCTCTGCTGGGACTGTCTCATGGATGTGGGGTGTGAAGCGAGAACGGATGGACAAGGGAATAAGAGAAAAACAATCCGCTCCTCTCGAGTACCGGGTACCAGGATCACAGGTGCGCACCGCCGCACCTCGTTTATGCAGGGCTGGCCGCTGAACGCAGGGCTTGGTGCATACAAGGCAAGCACTGAGCCACCTTCCCAGGCTGCAAAGGAGACCCTTTCATTCTGCATCACAGTAGCAAAACCCAAGTCTGTCTGAACAGACTATGTTGACACTTCCCGCTGAGCCGCTGGCTGGCCCCGAGGATAGACAGCACCTATCCAAAAGCCACCATACCGTGAGATGCTGCACCTGCCATCAACCCATCCTTTCTCCACCCGCTCCTTTCACCGGCCACACCAGCCCTATGCCTTTAGCCAGCATCTCTGCTAACTCCCCTCCCAGAATAGACAGCCTGCATACTGCATTGAGACCAAGTCCTATCGATGTGTCCAAAATCAGCAAGTAGGATGGGGAAATGACTTTGTGGTTAAGACTACTGGCTGTTCTTCTGGAAGACTCAGGTTCTGTTGCCAGCACCCACGTGACAGATTACAACTGTCCGTAACTCCGGTTCCAGGGAATCTAACGCCTTCTTCGGGCTCCTACATATATACATACACCAGGCTTGCATACATATATATATGCAGGCAAACAGACATATATTCAGGCAAAGCATTCATGCACATAAAATGAAACAGATGAATCTAGGAGGCCAGAGAATGGCACTCCCCCTGAGGCTGCAGGGACCAGAGCAGGGGGAGGATTGGCCATTTTCAGCCCTTTCAGGATGAGGGATTAACTCCCAGAGAAGGGGAGGACGCAATGCTACTTTGTTTGTTTGTTTGTTTTTTGTTTGTTTGTTTTTCAAGACCTGTTTCTCCACGGCTTTGGAGCCTGTCCTGGAGCTAGCATTTGTAGACCAGGCTGGCCTTGAACTCACAGAGACCTGCCTGTTTCTGCCCCCAGTGCTGGGATTAAAGACGTGCACCACCGCACAGCTGCTGGGTCACTTTTGCACCCCCTCCCTGCCATTAGCTTCACCAAGTTGCTCACCCACTCCTCTCCTCAACCATGGCACACCTGTTGGTGGGAGGGCACTATCTCTGTCAATTTCACCTCTGACCCCAGTGCCTAGCATAATGCCAGAGACACAGGCGATCAATGGGTGCCCACAGAACTACAGACTTCAAGTCCCTGAGATGTAGACGGCACCTCCATGCATTTAACGATGCCCCTTCCTGAGTCATCACCGGACCACACATGCCATAGTTGCTCAGTCTCCACGTGGGAACCAGAGACCAGGCAGGCAAATCAAATGGAAGCACTCGCTCCCAACTCTCCTTTGCCTCGGCCAGGATGCTGAAGCACACAGCCAGAAACAGGAGTGAGACCCCCACGACGAAAACTGCTGCAGCCCCACGTTGTAGCTCAAGCTCAGGGGTGCTGCTCTTGACTCCAGGGTCTGGGAGAAGTTACCATGACAACCAGAGCTTGCTGTCAAGGGCAGCTACTATTCAGATTTCCACTGGGGCTCCAGTTCAGTCGAGAGCCTGCTGGATGGTGGCTCTGATGCTACCCAACTTCAAACGAACCATCCTTGTAGTTGTCCCCGAGAAGTGGCCACGTGGATAGCAGGTTAAACTGTCCATGCGGATGCTGCTTCAAGGAACACAGGTGCAACCTTGCCAGACCATAGATGCTCTCTGTGCAGCACTGTGCTGGTCCATCCATAGTGGTGGCTCGGCAGGGATGGAGGGCGACAGCCAGAAGCCAGGATCCTATCTTAGGCTGAGAAAGGCAAAAAGAAAGCACAGCCGCACCGGGCGGTGGTGGAGCACGCCTTTAATCCCAGCACTCGGGAGGCAGAGGCAGGCGGATCTCTGTGAGTTTGAGACCAGCCTGGTCTACAAGAGCTAGTTCCAGGACAGGCTCCAAAACCACAGAGAAACCCTGTCTC
>NW_026067922.1:12103489-12118374 GCF_014885135.2 Alexandromys fortis
GAAAACCCAAAAAAAAAAAAAAAAGAAAGAAAGAAAGCAAGCAAGCAAGCAAGCACAGCCGTCTAGGAAAACCACCTAAGATCCCAACACAGATTAGCTCTGGACTGATGAGTTCTTGGGCTCTGTGAGCCTTGGCGTTCTTGTCTATTGCACAGGGACCACAGAACCTACCCCACGACGCCACCGAGTGACAAACCTCCGGAACATTCTTGGGTCAGAGCACCACAGTCCTCAACAAAGGATGGCTCTAACACTTGTGGCTCAGGGCTCTAAGCAAGTCACCTCTCTCAGGACCCCTCCCAGGGCACACGTGACCCAGGGCTCCAAGATCAGCCAGCTGAGCAGTAAACTGTACCAAACCTTGATAAGTGCACGCTGTACCTTCAGGACTCAGTCAACCATGTGGATCCCACGACCCAGCTCGGGCCATCAGGCTTGGCAGCAAGCACCTTTACTTGCTGAGCCGTCTTACCAGCCTGCCCTGCACGTCCCGCAGGGTAAGCATGAGACGTCATTCATGTCTGCATTCCCTCGGTTTAGCCCATGTGCTTTACAAATGTTTGTGGAGCTGAGTGAAACCAAAGATACGGGGGAAGCTGCATTTGTTCAAACCACTTGTGTTTCTTGCCTATCGGTTTCATTCTGGTATAAGTTTATCTTCAGTTTAAGTAATCAAAATGTATTTACATAAGTATTCATAAGTGGATTAAAGAATAACTTTGCGTGGATTTCTGGCTTTTCCCCATTCCTCCGTGCCTGTGGAGTATAAACAGCAAAGAATCCAAGGAGGGGTTGGGGGGGGTGGACGGGGGGGGACACAGGAAGCCGGGATGGCTCAGCAGGTCAAGTGCTTTCCACAGAAGCATGAGAACCTGACTTCGGATTTCTAGCACCGGAGCAAAAATCTGAGCATGGTGAACACCCGAAATCCTAGTACATACACAAGGTAGAAGCAGGAGGATCATAGTGAGTTTAATGCCAGCTTGGATTAAACAAAATCAATCAATCAAACAAACAAGCAAAAACCTGAGCCCGCTGGACTGTCCACTAAAGTAGGTACCAGCAACATGAAAACAAATGGCACATGGCTGTGTTCCAATAAAACTTTCTTTACAAAACAGAAGGCCCCAGTTTTGGCGTGCTGGCTTTAACCGCTAATCCTTGAACCACAGTCTATGCACAGGTTTAGACGTCCTTTGAAACACACTCAGCTTCAGCGAGTTACCATAGATTGGGCGGCTTAACCAATAGTTATCCAGACGGTTGACAGTTCTGAAGACTGAGCTGCCTGCAGATCTGACCTGTGAGACCTGATCAGCAGCAGAGACCTCCTGCTGCTTCCTCACAGGGCAGACAGAGCAGCAGGAGAAAGCGGGCCCCTGGGTGTCCTCCCTCGTGCCCTCTGGCTCCTCCCACACCCCTGTCACATCAAATAACACCCCAGTCCCCCTTCTCTCCATACCATGCACTGAAGGCAGGTCTCACTTTGAATTTGGGCAAACACAAACATTCAGCCAATAAAATACCCATGAATGGCCAGCAGTAGTGGCGCACACTTTTAAACCCAGCACTCGGGAGGCAGAGGCAGATGGATCTCTGTCAGTTCGAGGCCAGCCTGGTCTACAAAGTGAGTCCAGGGCAGCAAGGGCAACACAGAAAAACCTTGTCTCAAAAACAAAAACAAACAGCAACAACAACAATATGAGTATTTTCAAGAAAGAGCTGCCCTCCAAAAGGCCATGGGAGAGCCAGCCAGGTGGCACAGCAGGCAGAAATGCTTGCCTGAGGTCTTGCCTTCAATCCGTGGACTCTACATAAAGGAAAGAGGAAAGAGCTCACTTCATGCCAGGCGGTGGTGGCACATGCTTTAATCTCAGCACTTGGGAGGCAGAGGCAGGCAGATCTCTGTGAGTTCAAGATGAACCTGGTCCACAAGAACTAGTTCCAGGACAGTCTCCAAAGCTACAAAGAAACCTTGTCTCAAAAAACAAAACAAACAAACAAAAAACTCATTTCATGAAGTTGTCCTCTGCCTCCCACATGTATGTAGTGCTACCTGCATTCACACACATTAATAATAAATTTGATTTTTTCTCTTTTTTCTTCATTTTCTTGGGGGGGATAGGTCACAAGGGTGGGGGGAGCAGACCTGGGAGGACTGGGAAGAGAGAGAGTGTGCTGGGGTTCATGAAGTGAAATTCCCAAATAACTGATAAAAATATTACGAAAAATTTAACTTCTATATTTGTAATAATTTAGACACTGTATTTGTAACATTAATGTAAATATCAAATTGTAAGTTAAAAAAAGAAACCTTTGGTCTGGGCATGAGGGTGCAGGCCTGTAATCCTATCACTGGGAGGCCGGCAGGCAGGTCAACACAGGTTGTCTTACTTGATGCACCCAAGAAATCCCAACTAGCCTTCTGGCCTGAGAAGTGGCCAAAAGTATGGATCCAGAGGGAGGCTCTGCCCGGGAGGAAAGCCTGGGCCTGTTTGGCGCAGGATCCCTTCTCTATTACCTCAGACCCCATAGCTGTCCTTCCGGTGCCCTCTGCCCCTGCCATTCGCTCTTCTTCAGCAGTGTTGGGCCCTGAGTGGAGAGGGTGCCATTTTGATTTATCCCATAGCTGGAAAGGACAGGAGACTACATGAGTCAGCGAGTGCAGAGAACACCCAAGATGATCAGCAAGAAATGATCACATCTAAGGAGAGGTAGGAAGATACGTTTGCTTTTCTTATTACTTGGAGAAATTTTGTTACTGCCACTATGGTTAACTTTCACTGAAACATTATGAAAGTGTCTCAAATTTTCCTTTCTAAGATTGTCTTAGACAAAGCCTGTTGTGAAACTTATGTTTCAAGTGCCCAGGGAGATGGAGGAGGGTGGGCTTGGGCCTCCATTCTTCTAAGCCTCCATAAACTAGAGGGAGACAATGTAGCTTTAATAAGCCAACATCTGTGAAGGGAGGGCAGGCCAGACTGCCTCTTGGGAAGTGTCGGCGAGACAGAGGATTCTTGCTTGGTGGTCTTGGTTACTCTGGCTGCTGCTATAAAATAGCCTGACCAAGACAACTTAGGGGAGCAGGGTTTATTTTCCACTCACAGCTCGAGGTGGCAGCCCATCCCAGCGGGGAGTCACAGCAGGAGCTGGTCACATTGTATCTAGAGTTGATAAGCAGAGGTGATGTGTGCTACACCCGTGTTCAGCTGAATTTCCCCGTTGTCTTCCCCTACTGTGGGCACTGCCCTGCCCACAGTTAAGAAGCATGTTAGTGCATTCATTGCAGTAAGGCCCAGGGACACCCATATTCCAGGGTCGACAACACCGACTGATCACATACTGGGGGAGAAAAGGGGCGTTTCCAGAACCAGGTGGTCCTGCCAGCCAGGTACTGGTACAGAGTTCATAGGCATTTAATGAGTAACCTCAGAGGAGGCTGGGACTTCAACTTGACCCAATAGTTAATGAGTTACACGCCAAACCACCAAGAGACTCCATTAATCTTTAACCCGAGCTTTAGCTGGAGATCTCTATTCCTCTGGGCCGGGTAACAGAGCAGTTAATTCTCCGATCTCTAAGGAGAAGCAGGAGCCCTGCACCTCTGCAGCTTTCTGGGGCTATGTGACCAGCTGTGTGCAGAAGGGGAGCCTCCCACAGGGCCGTTTCCACACTGACGTTGCTCTCCAGGGTGGGGTGTTTGAGCTTTAACGTGGGACACCCTCATTTTTGTTCCAAGGCCTATAGGCAGTGGCATTACCACGGGTCACTTCCAGGATGAATATTACATAATCCTAATGGCTGAATAGACCTAGGCCTGTCCCTTTCCCTCCCTCCCCTCTTGCCTGCCCTAGACAGTTTCCTCTGTTGATCACTCAGGCAGCGCCTAGAATCTGTGCACCCTCCAAGTCTCCCACTGCATGATGGGTGATGGGAAGGTGAGTGACAGGTCTGCAAGAAGGGGACCCACAGGGAGGTGACAACTGTGGAGACTATCACATGCACCTAACCTTTGTCCTATCCAGAAAGCCTTTTCCTCTCTCTCTCTTCCTCCCTCTCTCTTTCTTTCTTTTTCCCTGTGTAACAGCCCTAGCTATCCTGGAACTTGCTCTGTAGACAAGGCTGGCCTCAAACTCACAGTGATCCCCCTGCCTCTGCCTTCCAAGTGCTGGGATTAAAGGTGTGTGCCACTACTGCCTGGTTCAGAGAGCCTTTTCAGTTTCTGAGTCCAGTAGAAAGGATAGCCCTCCCACATGAGGGCGTATATCCTAGCTCATGGTCAGGCCTGGATTCCTGAGCCTGGTAGCCCAGCTTCCTGCCAGCTTCACCAGTCAAATATTGCCCACTAGCAATTCTTGTCTATCCCATCCCATCCTACCTACCTGCAGCATGCCTCTCTGAGCTCCCAAGGGATACCATACTCCTGGGAGAATTCCAGAGAGTCTCACATCTATATCAGCATAATAATGGAAGCACATAAGCTTGATCAGGAGGGGTGGACGGTGACACCAATGTCCTCTATAAAGACCATTTTCTGGTCTTCTGGCCTCATGTCTCTAGCTCCTACATATACACAGGCTCCAAGTCCCCTGTTCCTGTTGTCTGGCTGCTCTCAGATATCAGCTTTCCACCTTAGAGAACACAGGGAGAAGGGTCATTTGAGATTGTCCCTGTCCCTCACAACTCCTTTGTCTTCTTTGCAGCATGGTCTCAAGTAACAAGCTAAACATATCCTTCACTGACACGCCGGCCATACAGTGGTTTGAACCAGAAGCCCTGAGGGGTCTAGGAGAACTGGCTGAGTCATGGGAAGCAGTCATCTCACCCATGTGTCCAATGGGGTACACAGCATTCCTGTGTACTGCATTTTTGTTTTGTTTTGTCTCTTTTTTTTTACAGTGTTATAGAATGGGCTCAACTAACCGTGGTCTAGACCCACCAATGCTGGGGACCCAGGGATATCTTATATTGCAAAGGAGCCCTGTGCATGTTGGTGGTCCTTAATGAACAGTGTTGACTTTCTCTTCCATTTCCCCTCCCCTTCTCAGCAATGAGACCAGGAAAACAAACGGGAAAGCTCAGACACTCCAAAAGAGATGGCAGCAACTCCACAGGATTCGGCTGTTCAAAGGGATCGACACGAATGAATAACACTGGTGGCCTCTCACGTAGTTCAAAAGGCTTTGAAAGTTGAAACACAGAGGTGGGATCTGGGGACATTGCTCGGTTTGGTAAGGTGCTTGTCCATGCTTGAAGCCCTGGGTTTGATCCCCAACACCCTGTGAATGCAGCGTGGTGGTGCCTGCCTGTAGTCCCCGTACTTGGGAGGCAGAAGCAGGAGGAACAGAAGTTCACACGTCAAGTTCAAGACCAGTCTGAACCACATGAGACTCTCTCTTTATATACATGCATACACACACACACACACACACACACACACCACACACACACGATCTCACTACCAGCTGAACACAAATACCATCCATTTATGACTCTGGGACTGGACCAGGGACTCGCATATGCTCTGACCCACAGGCACTGTTTTTCTGTGTGTCCACTGTTCTCATCATTCCCAACATGGATGCTTGCGGTGAGTCATCAGCAGGGCACGTTCTGGGCAGGCAGAGCATGTTTGAGGTCCTTGAAGAAAGGGAACTTGAGCAGGACTTTGAGAGGTGGGGAGGTTTGTCCATCCATCGCGACAGACCGGTCCACAGGCAGTCAAGCTGGACCTCACACTTCATCCACCCTCAACCACCCCATCATCTCTATATAAAGATGTCTGGGTACCGGGCCAGGCGTGGTGTGGCCCAAGCCCTCAATCCCAGCAACTCAAGAGGTAGAAGTAAGTAGATTTCTGTGAGTTTAAAGTCAGCCTAATGAGTTCCAGGCCAGCCAGAGCTACAAAGTGAGACCCTCTCTCAAACAAAACAAAACAAAAGTCTATACATGGCTTTGAGATTCTTGCCTGGAAGGTTAGCTCCATCTTTTATGCTTTGAGAGTCCTAGGAATTTCCCAACTCTCTGGGGGCAGAGGCCATTCTGTACCCCTAGAAATGATCTTGGCAGTTGCCCGCTGGTTCAGGACAAATCTGGGTTCAGTTTTGTTTTATTTTGCTTTGAGATGGTCACACATAGTCCAGACAAGCCTCTCAGATTTGTTGTGGATAACCTGGGATGACCCAGACCTCCCAATCCTCCTGCCTCTGCTTCTTGAGTGCTGGAATACAGGCATGTAGCATGATGCCCCACTCAGTCTGGGTCTTCCGGCCTCTATCCCAGAAGCCAGGACTCCAAATTGGGCTGACATTATACGTGATCTCAGAAAGAACACAGGCTTTGGCAAGACTCCTCTGCGAGCATAGCTAGGGAGACAAGCCTGGGGGACAGGGGAAGTCAAGAGAGGCCAGAAAATTTTGGCTGCTCTGGAGAACACAGGAGCTCGGGCTATATTTAAACTCTGAGTCACATGACTAGACTCTACTTGGGCTGGAGTAAAACATGTTTTCTTTTAAATGATTAAACTGAGTTGAACTTCGTTCAAGGAAAGTTTCTTTCCCTCTGAATTTTTTTCTTCAGGCTTTAAGCGTTTCAAGATGAGAATTTGCTTTCATAAAGAGGAAACTTGTCAGTCATTCCAACCTAGACACACCTGTGCATCGAAACACCCAAATGCCATCGAGTCATGCATTTGGCTGCATCCCCCACATCTGGATGATCAAGAAACCCCATTCAGAAGGGGAAAGGAAGAGGAGGAGGTGTAAACACTGGCTCGTCTCTGGTTCTCTTGGTAACATGAACCAACACCAATGACAGGTCTGGTCTAGTGTTTATCACACTTCCGTCTTTCATCCCACAGTTGGGAGAGTTTAACCCAAAATTCCACTTTCACAATGGGTCTGCCTTCCGGTATGGATCAGGGTTATTGGCAAGCCAAAACCAAAGAAAGCTAAACTCAGAATATTTAAATCACCCTGCCCTGGAAAGTGCTGGAAGGGAAGCAAGCAAAACATCAGCCCAGGGTAGGGTTTGGACTCTCGGGTCGGAGCCTTTCTGCAGCTAGACAACAGCAGTTTACTAAAAAAATAAAAAATAAAAAAGGTTTGGCCCGGCAGTAGTGGCGCATGCCTTTAATCCCAGCAATCAAGAGGCAGAGGCAGGTGGATCTCTGTGAGTTTGAGGCCAGCCTGGTCTACAGAGTAAGTTCCAGGGCAGTTTCCAAAGCTATAGAGAAAGCCTATCACGCAAAAACAAAAAAGCAAAAAACAAAACAAAAACCTTTGTTTATTTAAAATAGCCAGCGAGAAAAGACTAGAATCATGATCAACTCCTGTCTCCCACTTTGTGTGTGTGTGAGAGAGAGAGAAAAGACTAGAATCATAATCATCTCCTGTCTCCCACTTTGTGTGTGTATGTGTGTGTGTGTGTGAGAAAAGGTTCACCCTATTCCGCCCGGGAGTCTAGCCTCCCACAACTCAACAGTCCCAGATTTTTTGTGCAGCCTTCCCTCCCAGGTTCACACGCCCACCCAGAGTCGTAATTCCCCGCCCAGCGAATTTTGTTCCAGGGACACGCCCCTCTAGTGTGCCCCGCCCAAGGCCCTGGTACGAGCCTCTCAACCCGCTCACACTCCAGCTGGCCACCCCAAGCTCTCCCCTCCCCCGGACATGCTCTCTCACTCACATCCCCGCTTCTCCTTTTCGTCTCTGTCCCCCCCACCCCTGCTCACTTTGCCTCCGCTCTCTCAGTCCTCTACCTTGAGTTCCCAGAGCCCCTCTCTCCCCTAACACTACTCCCCAATCCTCACCCCTGATGCCCCCCTTCCCCTGGCATTTGGCTCTGCCGCCCAGCTCCTTTCAGCCAGTCTCTTGCTCTCCTTGCCCCCAGAATTACTTCCACCCACGCCCCGTAAGACTCCCCCAAACTTCTCCAAGATGATCCCCACACCCAGCTTTCCCTCCCACTAGTCCACCCACCCCGCGCCCTTTAAGGCTCGCATACCACCCTCACCCTGTTCCACCTCCTTCCAGTTTTACCCTACCCCAGCCCTCCCATGTCCTGGAGGTCTCCCGGGGCTGTCACCCCTACCCGCTCCTCATTCCTCTTACCACCCCTCCCCTGGATTGCCTTCCTCATTTTCTCCCTGTCCCGGGCACTCCCCACGCCCCACCCCCGCCCTTCATCTCCCGCGCCCCTTATCCCCGAAGCTACCCGGTCTTTCCCTATCCTCCCATTCTCCTCCTGAGCATCCCCCCCCCATCAGCTTCTACCTCCTCCAGCCTCCCAGATCACCCTTGCCCTCCATCGCTCCCATCCCCGAGACCCCCCTGACTCCTCCCGCTCATCCATCCCTCAGGGCCCCCCTTTCCCCGTGGCTCCCCCCACATCCCTCCGTCGCACACCCCCAGTTCTCCAGGAATCCCCCTCCCTGCTCCCCCGCCTCGTCCCGCCCGCCTCACTCCCGCCCCAGTCCGACCCGGATCTCCGGCTGCGCGCTCCAGGCTGGGTGCGAGCCATGGGCAGCGGTAGCAGCCGGAGCAGCCGGATCCCGAGGCGGCGGCGCAGCCCTGACAGGCACCAGGCGGACCCGGGAGAGGCAACCTCGGAGGGCAGCACAGCTGACCAGGCCCCGACGGCCGCGACGCAGGAGGAGACCGGCCCCGATCCCCGCCCCACGACGCCCCCCGGCGGCCGGGAGGAGACCCTGCGCCTGTTGGACCAGTTGCTGGCCGAGTCCGAGACCTGGGGGACCCAGGAGCCGACCCCACGAGGCCCCGCCCGGCTTTCACCCACGGTGAGTGTGGGCGCCTGTCTCTCCAGACGCATCCTTTCTGTAGCCCCAGTGTCCTCCCACCCAGGCCTCTCTCCCTACTCCGTGCCCCTGTCTCCAGCTAACCAACCCAGTGTCACCCCCCCTTTTGTCCTAGGGCGCTGTGACCCTTCCTTACTCCCACCCCTGCATATTCTCACTCTGCCTCCTTGGTGGGTGCCCGCCACTATCTCTATTTTGAGGTGACTCTCAGAGGCAGTCTTAAAGGACCAAGTACAAACAGCAGTTGGCAGAAACACCTAGAACTTCCTTCTGGTCTAGGGCTTGCCTTCCTTTCCCAGCGGGGCTGCATGCAGTCTGCAACATCCTTGCAGCTCAGGTGGGAACTGACCAGCAAGGGCCTCCGCCTTGGCCATCAGGAGACACAGTGAGGAGGCAGTAAGTGGGTGGGTCACCTGCCAAACAGTGGTTCGAAAACGCCCTGCCGCGTCGGACGCGCCCAGATCTTTGGCTTGCAATTCCCGCATTACAAGCTATTTTTAAGATGCGGCTTCCTCATCTTCTCTTGCTGAACACTTGTAATAATACCCCCCGCTGTTCTAGAAAAACAATGGAAAACCAGCGCTCTGGTTTGGCACGCCTTTGGTGCTGCAGAGCTAAAATTCAGAACCGTCTTAGCGGGTCCTGGCTGGAAGAGGAGGCTAGAGGCAGTCGTACCCGGAGGCTTCACTGCGGGCCGCCGAGGCAGAGGGAATGTCTTCTTGGACCCGGATACCGGGCAAGCATCAGGGAAAGGCACTGGAATGGTGGGAAGACAGCTCAATCCCTGCACCCGCAACTGGGCTCTGTCCCACATCCCTCCTCCCCCACTGCCCTGTGGTGGTTTACGACAGGACAAGTCAGCCGTAGTGAGAACTGAATTATATAACGGAATTCCTCTAAGACTACATCAGCGTGCAGTTATGTAAGACCAACAAAGAGCAAACAGTTGGGGAGATTTGGACATAGCAAGGAAACAAACTTTCGGTGTCATTTTCAAGTGCTTAGGGACCTTCAAAGGTGTGGAAATGAATGAACTTTCCCTCTCTCTTGCTGAGTGTCCGCTGGAAGAGCATCCTAGAGACAGGATCTCCTGGAGTCTTTACAGTAAGCGGGGTTTGCTTTAGGTATCAGGGGCAAAGACAGGTGCCCAGAGCGCTGGCCTGGGATCCAGGGGGACAGAACGATCCAAAGATCAAGTACATGATGCAGTGGAGAGAAGTCAGTCTGAGGAGTCCACAGGAAGGAGGGACAGGCCTGCTCTAAGGGTGGAAAGGCTTGAGTCTGAGGTGGTCAAAGGACAAGAGCAGAGCACAAGACTGGGGAGGGACCCTAGGTACACTGATGGCGGTGGCATGTTAGCGCAAGTGCAGCTGTGGCGGTGGCATGTTAGCACTGGTGCAGCTGTGGCGGTGGCATGTTAGCGCTGGTGCAGCTGTGGAGGTGGCATGTTAGCGCAGGTAAAGCTGTGGCGGTGGCATGTTAGCAATGATAAAGCTGTGGCGGTGGCATGTTAGCGCAGGTAAAGCTGTGGCGGTGGCATGTTAGCGCAGGTGTAGCTGCGGAGGTCTTTAGCGTCTGCATCTTGCTACATCAGGGGGCGTAGACTCTACTGAGAAGCATTTGAAGTCTGAAGGAAGTACAGTCTTTGTGACTCAAGAGCAGGAGAAGGGTGAATCAGACAGAAGAACGCTTGGGGCACCACGATCCACCAGGGTGACTCTGGCTGTCCAACTGACCCAGTCCTGGACCCAAGCAGTAGCCGAGAAAGAGGTATGAGGAGGTAGGTTCAAGAAATAAAGTTTGTGCCAGAGCTGGCAGCGCACACTTTTACTCCCAGCCTTGAGAAGCTGAGGCAGGTGGATCTCTGTGAGCTTGAGGCCAGCTTGGTCTACAGAACAAGTTCTAAGACAACTAGGGCTACACAAAAAGACCTGCGACATCAGAGCAGTGGTCACCCTTTGGGAGGGGAGGGGGCAGGCCTCAGCTGTGTCCCATGGACCATGAATGCTTCTCAAACTAATGACTGAATCCCAGAGCTCCAAGAGAGACAAAGTAGGGAAGTGAGGCCCCTGCTTCTAAAAAGCGCAGCACATGCTAGAGCTTGGAACCCAAGCTCCTGTGCTGTGCGGCTTGCTCACATCTGCCTGCATCTGCCCGCATCTGTAACTGATTCCCTCAGGAGCTGCACACCTTACAGGACTCTGGATTGGTGACTCCCCGTGGAGACAGAAAAGAATAGCAAGTTCAAGAACCATCCATAGAAGGTGGCCTTCCTTTATAACGTTGAGACAATGTCCCCCCAAGCAAAATGGTAGACCTTATAAGGGCCTTCATTTAAATGCTGCAGCCAGTGCGCTGAGGTTGGAGCGCAGCAGTAAAGAGCTGGCCTAGCATGCATAAGCCCTTCAGTCTGATCCTCATTCCACCAGAAAGCAATGAAAACAGAAAAATTGCAACCACTGTTGACTGGAGCACTTTCAAGACTGATTATGCATTATCCCTGAATTACCATCCTGAATATCATGTTATTCTGGACTTTATTATTTTTTTTTAAATAGTTCTAGGGGGCTGGAGGGATGACTCAGTCGTTCTGAGTTTTTCTTGCTATTGCAGAGGACCTGAGTCCCACCACCCACATCAGGCTCCCTCCAGGGGTTCTGGTGCCCCCTTTTGGTCTCTGAGGGTACTGTACTTCTGTTCAAATCCACACAGACACAGGTACAAATAATTAAAAAATAAAAATTAAAACGATACAGTTTTAGCCAATATTTTAATGAGTACTCAAGTCTCAGTCTTGCACTAATTCTCTCCATGCTCACCCATATTTTTAATATTTTTATTTTTTAATGACACAATAATTGTACTTATTTATGGAGTATGAGATCAAAGAAGTGCTGGGATTACAGGCGTGTACCACCATGTTTATCTGTTTAGGCAGGTTTTTTTTTTTTGATTTTTTTCGAGACAGGGTTTCTCTGTAGTTTTTGGTGCCTGTCCTGGGACTAGATCTTGTAGACCAGGCTGGCCTCGAACTCCCAGAGATCCACCTGCCTCTGCCTCCCGAGTGCTGGGATTAAAGGCGTGTGCCACCACCGCCCGGCATGTTTAGGCAGTTTTTTGAGGCTGGATTTATTTGTTTTAGTTTTGTCAAATAGAGGGTTATAAGAAAAAGATTAATAGTAAGGATAATCTTACTATCTTATTTTATTTATGTGTCTTTATGTCTGTTTTGAATTGTCCCACTTAAACCATCTCATTGACAGATTTTGCCCCTGCTTGTATCCTTACATATTTTAAGGGACATGAGATAGCCTACCAAATTCCTGCCCTGTAAGTCACGGACCCAACCCCCTCTCTTGTTACCGTTTTGAATTAATTTTTAATCTCACGGCCACATGAAGTGCCCAAGGCAGAAGTCCTTTCCCAGAGTCAGTAGCTCTCAAATATCGTGATAGTTGGGGATCTGAAACTTCAACCTCTGTGGAATGGGAAGGCTGAGCAAACCTGTGAAATTTGAATAGGTGGTTTTTACAGTCGTTTAGTAATTTGGAAGAACGCAGCAGCACCCCGTTAATCAGTGGTCTCTTCCTGGGTAAAATGAGCCATCTGATATGGATTTATCCACGGTGGGGGGGGGGGGCAGGGAACGGCAGTGTCCTCCCGCCTCTTAAAATGTTTGCCCCCGTGGGGGAGGGTCACAGATAGGGCTCTGCTAGGTCACGGAGTCACTGCACCGCCTCAGCCCCAGAGTGCGTGACACTGGCTGGCAGCATCTGAAGGTGCTTACAGAGAAGAATTTGGTTCCGTGCCGAAACCATCTGTTCAGGGCTTTCAGTACTGGGGTAGTAGTAACCCAGTGCTCTCCCTCACTTCCTGCTGCCCTGCTCCCACTCAGGTGGTCTAGGAAGTCATAAAGAGCATTGCTGTCACAAGAGATAGATAGTATCATTTTTCACAAGCCTGTGTAGAACAGCGATACCTTGTTTTGGAGCTGAGTGACACCTTGCTCCCTGCTTTTGCCCAGCTTCTGATTTACTGTAGCCCAGGAGGACTGGGGGAGTCTTGTCTGTTGCCACCAACCAAGCCTTTAGGGTGAGGACGACTTGCACTGCTGTGGAGTGTGACGTGAATAAGCAATAAAAAGGAGCTCACAGCTGCAGAGTGGACTCTCCAGAAGGACACAGAGATGCTGGACTCACAGCCAAAGCAAAACAGCTCCTAGAAGAACCAGTGTATGTGTCTGCAGTCAAGGCTAGAGCAAAGATCACGCCTGTAAATAGTGTGAAGAGTGAAGCATAGGGTTGACTCACACAGTGCTGGGAAGGCCACGGAGGGAGTCCACGCTGCAGCAAGGAGGGAGTCCACGCTGCAACAAGGAGGGAGTCCACGTTGCAACAAGGAGGGAGTCCACGCTGCAACAAGGAGGGAGTCCACGCTGCAACAAGAAGGGAGTCCATGCTGCAACAAGAATGCTGAGGAAGGAATGCCCCATGGGAAAGATAGCACCAAGGAGCAGAGTGCCATCAAGGAGTGGAGAAACCTTAGCCAGAAGAAGTCTCCACAGTCATCAGATGGCCAGGGGAGCACTCCAGGAGCCCAGCCCTGGATAAAAGGATGGGGCATTCCACCAGGAAACCCCAGAAGTGGAAACCACTTCCATTTTCTTTCAGAGCCAGGCTGTGATGCTGCTTCCCTGTAAGCACAACACTTGGGAGGTAGAGGCAGACAGATGTCCGTGAGTTGGAGGCCAGCCTGGTCTACCTGGGGAGTTCCAGGCCAGCCAGGGCTACATAGTGATAGACTCTGTCTCAAAAGAGTAGATTCTGAATATAAAGAATTTTAAAATGGAAAGAAAATAGGCAAATCCTTCGATCAGATCTTAGGGGCAGGGTCCTGGTAGAACGTAGCAACAGTAAGATTCCAGAAGTGCCGTACCTAGGGAGGGGGAGGCACAGACGGCCTTGGTCCCTCCATAGTGGTCCCAGTCCTGTTAGGGTCAGGAATGAGTTCTCATGGGCTTTGCTTGCTATTGGGATCTGGCAGTAGTCATGGAGGCCTGGGGCTTTCAGGGAAGCCACAAGGGAACACTTCCTATGAGGCCGCTAACCACCATGCTGGAAGACCAGTGCCCTCTGGTGGTAAAGAGAGGAGCCTGACTGGCAAAATCTTGAAGACTGCCTTCCCGTTGGTGGATTAGGTACTGGAGGTCCCTTAATGCTTTTCTGTCTATCATGTGTATGCGTCCACAGTAAAACAAACAAACAGCCCCCTCCCAATCAAACAAACCCATCACCACCAGGCTGGTAAAGTGTATTTTACCACAGGTAAAGTGGTTTATTTTCTGGGTATTTTGTTTTCTTTGGTATTTGAGACAGGGTCTTTTGTAGCTCAGGCTGGCCCTAAACTCCCTTTGTAGTTGAAAATGACTTTCAACTCCTGATCCCCCCCTGCCGTAGCTTCCTGAGAGCTGGGATTACCAGTGTGCACACTCATCCCAGCTGGACTTTAAAAAGAGTACTTAGTTGTAAGTGTCTGGGTGTGTTTCTACATGCAGGGGCCTGTGAAGTCCAGAAGGCAGTACTAGACCCTCTGAGGCTGGAGTTACAGACCGTTCTGAGCCAACCAGGAGATGCTGTAATCAGACCCAGGCACGCCGGAGGAGCGGCACGCGCTCTTATTCTTAACTACTGTATTAAGGCTGTCTAGAGTGCAGACTTATAGACTGGATCTCCTTTTCTCTATATAAAGAAAAGGGATTTGTCAGAGCCACTCACAGGCTATGGTCCAACTATGGCGGACTGTGAAGGGAAAGTCCAAGAATCTAGAAGTTGCTCAGTCCTCGAGACTGGATGTCTCAGCTGGTCTCCAGACGACTGGCATCCCCAAAAAGTAGGTGGTAAGGAGTGAACTCGCTAGCTAGGCTAGAGCAAGCAAGCAAAGAGCAAAAGCTTCCTTTTTCTTCCTTGGCCTTCCAGCAGAAGGTGTGGCCCAGATTAAAGGTCCAGACTAGAAGTAGATTAAAGTAACCAGAGGTTTCTTTTTTTTTTTTTTTTTTTTTTTTTGTTTTTTTGAG
>NW_026067922.1:12118558-12260459 GCF_014885135.2 Alexandromys fortis
TTTTTAAATATCTATTTATTTATTATATATTATGTGTATAGCATTCCTTCCACGTGTGCCTGCAGGCCAGAAGGGGGCGCCAGGTCTCATTATAGATGGCTGTAAGCCACCATGTGGTTGCTGGGAATTGAACTCAGGACCTCTGGAAGAGCAGTCAGTGCTCTTAACCTCTGAGTCATCTCTCCAGCCCTAACCGGAGGTTTCTCTCCTGCCGGCCAGTTCCTGAATAACCACTCTGAGGCTTAATATTAATTACAAACTACTTAGTCTAATAATAAGCTCAGGCTTATTATTAATTAGCTCTTACAACTTAAAACAACCATTTCTATTATTCTATATTTTACCACGAGGCTCATGGCTTCTTACCTCACACCTTGCTTCTCTGGCAGCTGCTGGCATCTCCCAGATCCCACCTTCTATTTTCTTGTATCTTTGCTTGGATTTCCTATTTGACTTCATTCTGCCTGGCTATTGGCCAAATCAGTTTCTTTATGGTATCCAATTTTTAAAATTTCATTTATTTATTTGTTTGTTTGTTTGTTTTTTCGAGACAGGGTTTCTCTGAGTTTTGGAGCCTGTCCTGGAACTAGCTCTTGTAGACCAAGCTACCCTCGAACTCACAGAGATACACCTGCCTCTGCCTCCCAAGTGCTGGGATTAAAGGCGTGAGCCACCACCACTCAGCATGGTAACCAATGCTAATAAAACATATTCACAGCATCCAGAAGGGCATCCCACATCAGATTTACTCATTTCGAACCAAGCAAAAAAAAATCTCTCCCAGGTGTGTCCTCCATTTCTGGATTGTAGTTCATTCCAGATGTAGTCAGGTTGACAACCAAGAATAGCCATCACAACGAATAAGCTATCTCTCTACCAACTCCTATCTAGCTTAAAACCAAACCAAACCAAAACAAACCCTTCAAATATCTTTCCATGGGGGCGGGAAGATGGGTCAGTGGGTTAAGTGTCTGCTGTGCAAACATGTGGACACGATTCAGATACCCGACACCCACATAAACCAGGTATGGCAGTGTGCACCTATAACCACAGTGCTCTGGGGATAGAGAAAGGGGTCCCTGGAGCTCACTGGCCAGCCAGGTTAGCCAATCTTTGAGCTCTGGGCTTAAAAAAACAAACAAACCAAAAAAAAAAAAAATCAAAAACAAAATAGAAAAGTAGTATTATAGAGGAATACATTCTACTTCAGCCTGCCTTGCACTTGGATGTGCACACATATCACATTTGCACGCACACACACCTCTACCTGCACACTCACACACATATGCACACATGTACACAATGCACATATGCACACACAAGCACACATGTACACACGCATGTGCGCACACACACTTTCCCCCAGGATAGCTGATAAATTGAATGTCTGAAAAAAATTCATTTTAGAGCTGGAGAGATGGCTCAGAGGTTAAGAGCACTGGCTGCTGTTCCAGAGGTCCTGAGTTCAATTCACAGCAACCACATGGTGGCTCACAACGATCTGTAATGAGATTTGGTGCCCTCTTCTGGCCTGCAAGAATAAATGCAAGCAGAACACTATATGTAATAAATAAATATATCTTAACAAAAAAATTATTTTATTCTGATGGATTCTAGAGTTAGAATTACAAATTCAAAATGGCTCTTGCTGATCTTTGGAGCATCTGACCGTGGTCTGCAAGTGGCCGCCGAGCAGCCTACCGCCATCTATCTCATCCCTCCGTTCTTGACTTTGGTGACCAGTCTTCACCTGAGCTCTTGTCCTAGAAGCTTTTGCAGTTTTCCCCCTAATCTGTGTAAAATTATCCCTTCAAACTGCTATAACAAAACGCTTTAGGCTAGGCCACTTCTATGCAACATAACTATTGTTCACAGTTCTTTTTAAAAAGTAGCAATTGTTTTCATTGTTTAAATAAACATATAAACATATATTTTGAGACAAGTTCTCACTCTTAAGCCTAGGCTGGCTTTAAACTTACAGCAATCCTCCTGCCTCAGCTTCCCAAATGCTGGAATTGTAAGTGTGTGTCCGGGTTAAACATGAATACTTATGGCTGGAGAGATGGCTCAGTGTAAGTTTAAGAGCATTGCCTGCTCTTCCAAAGGTCCTGAGTTCAATTCCCAGCAACCACATGGTGGCTCACAACCATCTAAAATGCGATCTGATGCCCTCTTCTGGCCTGCAGGCAGACACACAGACAGAATATTGTACACATAATAAATAAATAAAATATTTAAAAAACCATGAATATTTAATGCATACTTGAAGACCTGAGTTAAGCCTGGCAGTTGCTGTCTTTCCCACAAAGCTAGCGCGTCAATCAACTATACTGTGGGCACGTTTTCATGCTGCTTCCTCTCCTCCCGCTCAAGGTGTCCCCAGAAAAGAAGACGAAGGACGACCCTGAAGAGAGCTGTACCCCTGAGTAAGTATGGAGAGGAGCTATGTGTCCTCCACAAGCCCACAGTGCTCCAATTCCAGTCGCCTCAAAGCTCTCCCGTCCCCACCGTCCCCACTGTCCCCACCGTCCTGTAGGTCAGTGAGGCTCAGGTAGAGCTGGGCTGTCAAGGGGAGCCTAGGGAGGTTGCAGCCCAATCACTCACAGCAGCGTGAGTTTCCTCCTGTATGCGGTCATGACCTGGCTTCTCTGTGGCCATTCTGGACCCTTCAGGTCCATTCAGATGTACTCGCGTGACCCGCCTGCTCTCCTAGTGGTTTTATCTGTAAAGAGTGCCCTTTGCTGTAAGGACTTCAGAGCCTCGATAGTGACAGTAACCACCAGCAGCTCCAAAAAAGTCATCAGGAGGAAAATGCACGTGAAACTCCTGTAAATTTCATGCTTGGTGCTGCCAGGCTGGTGGCTCGAGACAGGGTTTCTCTGTAGCTTTGGAGCCTGTCCTGGAATTAGCTCTTGTAGACCACGCTGGCCTCAAACTCACAGAGATCTGCTTGCCTCTGCCTCCTGAGTGCTGGGATTAAAGGCGTGCGCCACCACTGCCCCGGCTCGGTGGCTCAGCTTCTAATCATAGTATTGGAGAGGCAGAGGGAGCAGTTCCAGGCTAGCCAGAGCTACATAGTGAGTCCATGTCCCAAACAAACAAACAACCCACCCCAAAGCCTGCAAGTAGTGGCCCAGAGTCGTTAATCCTCCTGAGGGGGCTGGGGATACAGGCTAGGGGGTGAGCGTTTGCCTGGTATGTGCAGTGCCACAGAACGACTGCCCAGTACAGAGATAAAGTGGGCAAGGCGGCCAGATGACTCAGCAGGTAAAGGCACTTAACTACCTGAGTTAAATCTCCAGAATCCACATGATAGAAGGAGAGAACCCAGCACCCGTAAGTGTTCTTCAAACTATTGTGCACCATCGCACAGTGCCTATACATATATGTACACATGCACACAAGTAAGTACACACGAACAAACACACACACAAAGCAATGTCCGTGCTTCTAGTCCTCTGGAGCACAGGGACCATTGGTCCATGTCCCTCCTGCTTCTTCCTCTCGGGGGTCCCACCTGCAGGGATATCAGCATGCCTGGTGCGAGCAGACAGAGTATGGGGGAGGCTACGGCCAGTCTCCAGTGACCTTGGGTACCATCTGCCCTTAAAGGTTTCAGCTTTCACATCTATTCATGCCAGGGGCTGGCGGGGTAACCCTAGAGGGGCTTGTTCCTGTCAGGGGATTCCAGAATGCTCTGGCATTTTGGCAGGACAGCCAGCTTCCTGCCCAACTCCCTGGCTTGTTCTGAGGGTGTGCTGAACCGTTATTTGCATTCATTCCCCCTACCAGCAGTCAGTAGAGACTCCTCAGGATCGGGCTGGAAGGGCAGCCACTAACGTTATTCTAAGCTTGGAGGTTGCAAACAGCAAACAGCTCTCATGCATATTGTTGCAGGCTTGCAAGGCTGCAACTCTCCACACACTTGCTACTGTTCAGTCCCTCCTAAGCACTCATCTCTGTTCTAGACACACGCAGCACTTCAGCCAACCTCAGTCAGTCTGGAGGTGGCAGCCCTTCCTCTCACTGACGGAGCCTGGGGCAAGGGACAAATGGTCCAGGGCCATACAGCTACTGTGCATCAAAGCCAGCTGAGATCTGTCCTCCTCCAAAGCCCTTGGATATTCCCCTTTGCACCACAGACACAGTAGGAAAGACAGGGCTTTGGCGGCAGGCTGATCTCAGGATATCAAGCTGCGGTACCCAGGCCTCTCATCCATGTTTTGGGAGACGTATACAGAGCCCTGGACTCTGTTCTCGGAAGGTCAGCCAGGAGCATAGGATGGAGCTTGGCTACCTTGGCCTGCCTCATCTTCATGCAGGTCTTGGTGGATAAAATGGGAGGACAAAGGCAGATATGAGCGACGATGACCATGTCAGTGTGTTGGGTAGGAAGAGATTTGGGTGTCTCCAGATCAAAGGTTTTGGTTTGGATGTTAGGATGAACCACTGAAACACCACTGTGGCTGCCCGAGGAAATGCAAGTTTGAGGGTGATACCCACCCTTGTCTGTGTTTCTCTCCCACAGAGCCCCAAGCAGCAGCCACAAGAGACTGGAGGGGCAGTCGGCCATCTCCTACGATTACTCCGAGGAGGAGCTGATGGCGAGCATCGAGCGGGAGTACTGCCGCTGAGCTGGCTGAGCAGTCTTGGTTACCACTGGCCAGGCTCCGCAAGCCTGTGAGCTGGGCTCCTGTTAGAGGGTACCACCTTGCTCCACCTGTGACCTGTGAGCTGGGCTCCTGTTAGAGGGTACCACCTTGCCCCACCCAGGCCTGTGAGCTGGGCTCCCGTTAGAGGGTACCACCTTGCTCCACCCGTGGCCTGTGAGCTGGGCCCCCGTTAGAGGGTACCACCTTGCTCCACCCGTGGCCTGTGAGCTGGGCTCCCGTTAGAGGGTACCACCTTGCTCCACCCGTGGCTCAGCCAGAGCGAAACCACTTCTAGAATACACCTCTCTTTCCACGCTGGTCTCTAAAGATTCGCGGTCAGAGTTCTGCCGCTGGCCTGGCAGACCAAAACTAAGGGCAAGCAGGCCCTGGGCCACAGGTGTGGGGGCACTGGTGCCTCCTCCCACACAGGGGGAGCCTGGCTGTGTGGTTCCCCTGAAATCTGAATTGTTGGTCCTTTCTGCTTACTCACTTTCCAAGCGGGGAAAGGTGGATGCTGGCATCCCTGTATGATGTGAGCTTGTGGTGGGAAGCAGAGCTCATGGTGCCCTCTCTGGGACTCAGTTTCTCTCTGGGGGAGGGGGTGGTAATCCTGGAGGTTCTTTGAGACCTTCCAAGCCGTTAGTCTGGCAGCTCTACCGTCCAGCCCATCATTTCCCAGCTGCCAGTGTGCTTTGGCTATCCTGCTGAGTGCAGAACCGTACAGGAGCCGAGAGAGGGAACCCACACCGAGAAAGGACTTCACGGCAACTGCTCTCCAGCGCCCCTTTCGGCTGGCAGTCTGCCTGGGGGCTGTGAACCTCTTCTCCTCCTCCCTGCTTGGGTGGGAGGCAGTCAGGATAACGATGCCAGAAGAGCTTTCAGACAACCCCAGTGGACAGGTGGGGAAGTGCGGAGAGCCCATGGGAAGGAGGGTAGGGCTTGTATGGGCCCCATAGTGCCCGGCGCTTGCTCAGGTGTCTGAGGAAGCACCGCACAGCTGGCGAGGATGCTGGCAGAAAGGCTTCAGAGATATGTGAGTGGCGGCACATGCTTACAGGTCACAGCCACCAGGCCAATGATAGAGGATTCCTGAGAACGGAAGGCTACGTAGTAAATTCAAGACCAGCTTGAACTATGTCGTGAGATTCTGTGTCAGAAAACAAGAGTAGAGAACGTTGGAATAGTAGTAGCTCTGGCCAAGGCCAGGCCAGGTCTCAGCTTCTGCTGCATCCTCCTACCAAGACAGTACTCTGCCCAGTATCCTTCCTCTGCTGCGAGCTGCTGTTGGCCCGCGATCTGATCGCTGGCCTGCGATCCTCAGAGCTCAACATGGAGCATCTCAGGAACCAAGGAAGAATGGTCCCTAGGGCCATCCCCACATCCACAGTCCTTTGCTGTCAACCGAAAATTATTCCATGAACTTTAGGACTTGACAAGAGTGCCTTTGAGTTTGCAGCTGGGCCCAGAGCCATCGGGTGTCTACCAGTGGGCTGAGCATTGGGTTAAAACCTCCCAGAGCTGGAAGCTGCTTCTCACCGAAGCTCAAAGCACTGCTTTTGATACGAAGATGGAAGTTGTTTCTATTTTAATATTTTACCCTAAATATTACAAATGCTTGTTTTAAAATAGGTTAAAATATTACATTTTTACCAAAGAATGAATCAGACTTTGAAGTTGATGTGAATATTATGTATCACGTTTGAGTGGGCATGTTCATCTGATTAAGAGAAAATGGGGGCCGGGCAGTGGTGGCGCACACCTTTAATCCTAGCGCTCAGGAGGTAGAGGCAGGTGGATCTCTCTGAGTTTGAGACCAGCCTCGTCTACAGAGGGAGTTCCAGGGTAGCCAGGACTGCACAGAAAAACAAATAAATGAACAAACAAACCTCCCTCAACTCCAAGGATGTTCTGAACAGTGGCTAGCCAGAGCAAAGTGTGTGCCAACTGGCGAGCTGTGGTCCTGGGAAACTCAGGCTCTAGAGAGGCTGGTCCTGCCAGAAGTGGGCTTGGGTATCACTGGAGCAGGAGTACTTCCTGCACTGTCCAGGTGTCAGGTACCCACCGATGTCCCATACTGCATTGCTGCTTCACAGTTAGCTACCCACGTTGTTTCCCCAGCCGCGTGCCCAGCCCTAGAGTGTGGGATCTGCCTACGCACAGCATGCTCTGCAGGGGTTCTCCCCCAAGATGTGCCAAGGCTGTGCTTGAGAAAACCCTAGCCCTTCAGAAATCCGGGTAGATTTTTCTGTACACATGGGCAGAACCTTGAGAAGCCCCCAGGCCTCGGCTCTTGTGTTCATGGGTTCTTGGCTCAGATCAGAAAGAACCTCCCACACCATCAGAGATTGGCCAAAACTGCCTGGGACAAGCTTTTAGCACCCTCTTTTTTGGTGTTCCAATTCCTAGAGGCACATTTCCTGGAATGATGTCCAGGGGTCCCACCCATTCCTGGGGACTCTGGGATTCATAAATGGATATCACTGCCCCCATGAGAAAGCACTCTGGAGACCAGGAGTCTATCGGCAGTAGCCGGGACATCAGCTGCTGAGTGTCAGAACCATGGAGTATTTTTCTTGTCAAGAATTGGACAGAAATAAAATGTAGTATTTTTTTTTAAGGGCCAAGGTAATGGCTTGGCAGGTAAAAGCTCTTGATGCCAAGCCTGACGACGTGAGCTCCACCCCCAGAGGGGCCAGTGGAAGGGAAGAGCTGACTGCTGCAGGTTGTCCTGATGCCCACATGCATGGATGGCATGGCATAATGAACCCACCACAGCAATACACTTCCCCTAGATGTATATGTATATAATCTGTCTGTCTGCCTGTCTGTCTGTCTGCCTATCTATCTAATCTATTATCTATCTTTACCTATATCATCTATTATCCATCATATCATCTATTATCTATCTTATTATCTATCTTTACCTATATCACCTATTATCTATATCATCTATTATCCATCATATCATCTATTATCTATCTTATTATCTATCTTTACCTATTATCATCTATTATCTATATCATCTATCTATCTGCACGCACGAGGAAGGTATCCCTGCATGATTCTGAGCATTGAAAAGCACAAGTCACGATTTATTTTAAAAGTACTGTTATTACATTTCGTGTGCACACATGCATGTGTGTCTGTAGTACATGGGTGTGCATGCCATGGTGCAGGTGTGGAAGTCAGAGGACAACTTGCAGGAGGTGCTTCTCTCTTTTCACCATGTGAATTCCAGCGAGCAAGCAGGTGCCCTTGCTCGGTGACAGGTGTTTTTGCCCACTGAGCCCTCCTGCAAACCCACAAACCACCTATTAGACTCTGAAGGTTAGTTGCTTCCTCTAGGAAGAAGGCTCCATAATTAGACCTTTTTTGGGGTGCTGGCCTGAATCTTGGGGAAAACTTGGCCTTGAGAGGCAGGAAAGAACTGTTTCTTAGTGTAAAGAAATCCTTCTTTTGCGGGTGGTGGTGGCTCACGCCTTTAATCCTAGCACTCAAGAGGCAGAGGCAGGCAGATCTTTGAGTTCGAAGCCAGCCTAGCCTACAGATCGAGTAGGACAGCCTAGGGTTACACAGAGAAATTCTTTCCAGTGTTGGCAAGGAAGCATTGCCCTCTCTGGGGCATGGCGCCTTGGGAAGGACAGAGAAGTCCTTGAGCTCCCAGAGGTACTTGACCTGAGGTCTGCACCCCAAAGTTGTTGGTGGCCCTGGATGGGACCCCACTGCTGCACCTCCAGAAACAGAAGCAGAGCCTGTGGTTGCCTGTGGCTGACTGCACAAGGCCAGTTCCAACTCTCAACAGTGACATCGTGTGGTCATGAGAAGCAGTAGCAACCTGGACCAGGGCTCTGCCCCTGGAAAGAAGTAGGAAGTCCAGCGGGGGGCTAACAGAGCCCCCCAGGAGTTAGGCTACCTCCTGGACAGGGAGACTGCCAACGGAGGAAGGAGGGAAGGTATCGCCAGGACAGCCTCTGTTGATTCCTCAAGTTAGCAAGAGCAATTCCTGTGTAGGACTTCTACAGCAGGCAGAAGGCACAGGCCATGCCAGTCTGTGCTACCAGACCCTGCATGAATCAAACAGTGGTGAGGTCGACCACGTGTCTGGGAGGCACTGAGCTGCTCGCTAGGAAGGGCGGCTTTCCGGGTCAATCTGTCTACAAGAGCCCAGGAGCAACAGAGGAGAATAAACCGAGCATGGTCTCTGGGACTCAGCTCTTGCTATGTCTCAGGGGCACTGGCACCCATCTCTCCCGCCTCTGTGGGGACTGAATGGCAAATGCCTGACATTGCAAAGTCCAGCCGGATGCCAAGAGGCAGGGAGGGCGGACACACGGAATCTCCATCCTGGGCCCTGCTGTGGATGGGCGCTTGTTGGTCACCGTGGGGATGGAAGCTTGTCTCCATCACTCAGCCTTAGGTAAAAGTGGAAGTTCAATTGCTAGTGTTATTATGTTAACTGCCACAACTTGCGCGCAAGAATTCTTACGAGTTGACCTCTTTGCCACTGTACTGCTTCCTCTGAAACAGATTAGAGCCCCCCAAATAAGAGTTCAAGTTAGGTCAATACATGACGAATCTCCTAGACTCATATGAAGACTGTGTGCATTAAGTCACTGTACACAATTACACAACACAGCACACAAGCCACGTCTGCAAACCAAGGAAGTTTATAGGATTCAAAGCAAAAGGTTACATCACACATACCCATTTCAATAAGTCTATTACATAAACATAAGGATTTGAAACATTTAATTTTTATTACTAAAACTACCAAAAGGCTCATCAAGGTAAAAAAAAAATCAAATCAAGCAGAACTGCTCAAGCAATAAAGTGCACTGGGGGTACCTCAACATGAGGGGGTCAGGGAGGGCTCTCAAGGGAGCAGGGCCCTCCTGGGGCTCTGGGGCTCAGGAGTCCTTTTCAGACAGGAAATGTTTTCCAACTCAGTCTTTCAGTAGACAGACGGTGGGGTTCTTCTGCAGAAGGGATTTCTAAATCTCATCAGGAAATGGAACCCTATAGTGTTTCAACACATCGGTTATTTCAGAGACAACACTGGTGAGAGGACTGAAGTTCTGTGTGACGATCAACCGGACGCTCCAAGACCTTCCGTGACTCACAGAAACATGGGGACAGGACACACCGCTCTGCATGTCATGGTGAAGAAGGTAACACGGGATGCCAGTGTGGAGGACAGGACTGGGGTACTGGGACACTTGGGAGCTATGTACAGTTAGTTCTCCCGTGGCTACATCATGTGGAAAGACAACAGTGACAATTAACTGGAGAACTGTCCAGACACTGCCTAAACACACATACCTACAAAACTCAGAGGCTACCAAGGGCAGCCTAACAAGGATCAAGTAACAACATACAATGTATGACCACGAGAAGGTTCTATAAGGCTCAAAAGACCTGAACATAAAACCTCATTTTATCTATTTAATATTTCAACCTTGCCATCATTTAAATAAAGTTCAACGCCAATATTAAAAGGCAAATACAAAATCTAATACAATACCACACAAAAATATCCTCAGGCTGCCCAAACAGTGCAATATATTGTTCTCGCTTACTGTATTGCCTGAACTTCCCAAGCTCTAACTAAAGCCAGTTTTTGTGGCCATTTGGACACACAGAGGCCACTCTATGCAGGGCACATGCTCACAAGGTACTGAGCAGCACCAGTGATCTGCTTTTAGGTTAGCTACAAAATCCCCATTCCATGTCTTCTCAGTTGAGCAAAACCACTCCCTTCCCACACAGTGAATGGAAGGGCAGCTGAGTGGCATCTCCCGCCACTTAGCAAAGCAAGCACTTCTCGGCATTCTGTCCATAGTTAGAAGGCATCTGAACCCCAGGGCTTATGGGCACGCATGCTTGCTTTGTGTTAGCTGCACTTAGGTGGACAGTTTATCCAACTTGATTCTCTCTGTGTGCTCACTAAGCGCAGTACAAAACAACACCAGAAGCCAACGGACAATCTACAGAGCTTTGGTGGCCGCATTCCTGGTTTTTGGTGCCTAAGTACAGACAGGCCATGGGATCATTTGCTCTTGGCAGACAAATGGTCTAAAAGTCAACACTGTGTACTCGTCCCTCCTTAGGTGGCCGACTCGGCACACCCTTCACAGGAACATCAGACACGTGACTAGTTTACCCAACTAGCACTTCGGTTCTGTGGGCTATAGGACTGACTGCTAGAATTTACTGATACAAAGAAGCTAACTAGAAAGCTTATTTTTCCCCTTTAAGAACTCTTTTTTGTATTATTTATTATGTATACAAGAGCTCTTTATTAAACCAGTTCTGATCTAAAACATTTGCTATAAAAAGGCTGGTAACAAACTTGTGATTTTGATTTTTTTTTCTGACTAACTACCAAGAGTACTTAAGCAGGGTCATTACAAAACTTTGATATAAAACATGGAAAAAAGAAGGCAGTAAAACTGTCTACCCAGAAATTGGTGATTCAAGCACAGTATAAATATTTTTATAAAAAAGTATAAAAATTAGTACCCTGTCTCATTTCTACAAAACACAGAATAGAAAGATTAAAAAAAAAAAACCCAGACTCTGTAAACTTTATTGCCGAAATAGTTGCTTGAATGCTGGTGATTTAGATCAAATTTTCTTCCATTTCCTCACAAAAGAAAGAGAGAGGGAGAGACAGACAGAGCGACAGAAACAGAGCAAGACGGAGTTAGCGCGGACACTAGAGACTGAACAGGGCCCAGCCAGGAAAGTAAAGTTAATGTACTTCCATCAGAACCAGCTCCCCTTCAACAGCCCAGAGGCTGTATTTTTGTTTGTTTGTTTTTGTTTTTTGGGAGGGACACACAGGTCCCATTCCCCATTCCTGAAGAGGTGTTTGAAGAAGCCCACAGGTGATGGGCAGCACGGACCCTCTCAGCCTGAGGCCAGCAAGGGCTCGAGGATGCTCCGGGGGCTCTCTGACAAGGCGATTCTGTTCAGTTTGCCCACCTCTGCCTGCCAGCCTGGGATCTTCTTGGTCGTCATGTGGCGCCGGGCGTGCTTTGTCAGGTGGTCGCTCCGCATGAAACGCCGCTCACACACAGGACACACAAACTTCTTCTCCCCTGTGTGGGTTCTGCGGTGGCGAGACAGTTCGTCTGACCTTGCAAACTTCTTGTCACAGCCGTCCCAGCTGCAGGTAAAGGGCTTCTCCCCTGGCGGAAAACAAATTAAAGTAAGAGCGGGCACTCAGCAGCACCTTACCGAGGGCTGCCCACAGGTCTCTTCACAAACCTCAGAAGAGGGACACCTGCTGCTCTAGTCTGGGCGGCTCAGAAGTCAGCAAACACTTCTTCTGACGTGGTGGTGTGTGTGCCAAAGCCCACAGGCACCACACTAGGCTAACTGTTCACAACTTTTACCCATGCACTTTTGTGTAGCTCCGTGTTTTGCTTTTCTGAAGAAGACTCATTATGCAGCCCAGGCAGGTCTGGAACTTGGAATCCACTTCAGTCCTGGAGTCAGAGGCATGTGCTTCCACCCCTGGTTTTAAAGATGCATTTTAAGATAAAAACAAATCTCTTATACTTGGGGAAGACTTTTATGAGACAGGGTCTCACTATGTAACCCTGTCTGGCTTGAAACTCAGTATGTAGATTAGAGCTCAAACTCAGAGATCCTCCTGCCTGAGTGCTGGGATTAAAGGCATGTGCCACCATCCCTATTTTTTTTTTTTTCTTTGATAGAGTTGTGCTAAGTAGCCCAGGCAGGCAGGGAACTGTTTTTTTTTTTTTTTGGGGGGGGGGGAATGGGTGATAGGCATTTTGAGACAGGGTCTCATGAAAGCAAGGACAGCCTCCTACACCCTGTATAGCAAAGGAAGACACTGAACTGAGTCTCCTAACCCCACCTCTTACGTGCTGGGATCAAACCTGGATCTGCATGCATGCCGGGCAACTGACTCCCATCCACAGATGTGGGAGGAAAATTCTTCAAAAAAAAAAAAAAAAAAAAAAAAAATCCTTTCTCTCTCAAGATAAACTGCACACCTCCCAGAAAGTCCTTCCAAGAAATTTTAAGCCTTCTTAGAATCATTATTTCGAGTCCATATTTCTTATCACGCTGACAAGCAGGTTATATTAGTTATTTTCCATGTTGTTACAAGTGTTTAATTACTTTCCATATTGCCGACAAAAGTAAATTAAGGGAGTTTATTCTGGCCCCGTTGGAGGGTACAGGTCCATCATGGTGGAGGAGATTGTGGCGGCTGGTGATAATGGGTCCACAGTCCAGAAACAAGAGTGAATGAATGCCCGTGCTTGGCTTGCTGGCCTCTTATTTATCCAGTCCAGCCCCAGGTAACGTGGCTCCTCCCAGCTCTAACTAATGTAGATAGCCCCTCATAGGCACGCCAAGGCTTGTCCAGTAGGTGACTCCAGATCCTGTCAAGTTGTCAGTAGTAACCACACAGAAGGCATATATATATATATATAAAGGTTTGTGTTCTAACAGATGGTTATCAATGCTTCTGAGAAGTTGCCCCGGTGTTGTCTTATTATCTTCCTGAGCTGGAGAGATAAGGGGGCCTTCAGGCAGGTAGATACTGGAGCCCCCCCCCCCTTCTCTTTTTTCCAACGAACTCCTGTTCCAGCCAGCACAGGGCCTTTTTAGACTGGCAACTCCAGAGCCCTGAACTTGGTAGACATCTTTTTTGGATTCCTTCAAAGCATCCGACAGCAGACATGGACAGCGGCACTTCCCAACTCTTGCTTCCCTAAGGTCAGCAGCATACCCAGTGCCCAGGAGCTGCTCAGAGGCTGCCAGCCCCTCAGTACACAATTTAGAAAATTCCTTGTTTTCAGCCAAAATAGAGTACCCGTCCACCTCACCTCCTTCACAGTGAAATATTTTTCAGGTTGGTGGACAAACTTGAAACACAGTCTTTATCTGAAATAAACCCACCCGAAGTTCAGACCTTATGAGAACTCCAATGGAGGAACTGCACTGGCAACTCCATGAGCAGTCCATGGCAGAGCAGTGGGATTCAGCCCTCAGCTCATTCAAACTGCTCTTACTTCTCTGAAGACCGTAGAAAAACTGGCTTTCTCTCAAGTTTTACGGCTCTGTCCGTATTTTTATTTGGGAAAACCGATGCAAAGTTCATCTAGATAGACAAAGTAAAAAAAAAAAAAAGGAGGGGGCTCACCATGCCCAAGAACCTACTGAA
This sequence comes from Alexandromys fortis, assembly GCF_014885135.2. NCBI lineage: Eukaryota > Metazoa > Chordata > Mammalia > Rodentia > Cricetidae > Alexandromys > Alexandromys fortis. Next base: position 12,132,413 of record NW_026067922.1, read on the forward strand.
CAGAATAGGGGTTCACAATGCCAAAGAGCCCACCAAACAGAACAGGTCACCCCTTCATCTGACATAGCCACCAGAATGACCTTGCTAAAGTGCCAACCATCGTCTGTTTACTAGTGTGGCACCGGGAATCTATATGCACTTGGATAGCCATCTAATTGTGCAGAGACAAGGAGACAGGCTCACGGTTTAGAGAGCACGCAGCTCTTGCAGCACACCCACAGTAGAACCCAGTACTCAGAGTAGGCAACTTACACCCAAACACTCACCAGCTGATTTGGGGCAGGCCCTGAAAGGGTCTCAATAGGCAGGGGTTGGGGGCGGGCTGAGGTGGACGCGTGGAAACGCGGGTAGATGAGAACAAAAGAGGTTGTGTTTGCTCTGACAAAGAGACAAGTACCTCACAGGACAGGTGTAGGGCCCACATCCTAAAGCCACCCACGGCTCCATAGTATGGAGGAATAGCTCTTTCTGGACCGTCTGAACACCAGAGTGCACTGTTCAGCACTGGAGTCTGCCGTGGCCAGCATGGACTGCGCTAATTAGGAGCCGGCTATGGCAACACCATTTTAAAATAAAAACAGAGCAGTAGCTCCTCCAGCCCCAGGCCTTCCTGTAGAAGACTCTACAACTCAGACATTCTCACGGGGACTGAGGGACGATGCTCCAGGGTCATGAGTTTAGAGAGAGATGAACTTTCCCGTAGACCCGCACATCTCTACATGTGTTTACGTGTAAATCCATGATTCTCTAAAGTCAAGTGTAACAAGCAGACCACGTAACCATGGAGCCACTGAGAATGACAAACAACACATCAATTCGCAGAGGGCCCGAGATACGCTGCTCTCTCTGATCTACCAAAGTGGCCTGTGGAGTGGCACTCAGCCCCTGCTGGACAGCGCAGCAGCCACCAGCTCCCGAAGCTACTTGAGTGTAAAGCTTCAGCCAGAATGTGCGATTGAGTTCCTCAGTGAAACCAGTCTGTTTCAAGTGCGCGTGGCTAGCTGCTACTCTAGAGGCTAGAGGATGTTTCCATGACTGAAGACAGAATTTAAAAAATAAAGAAACCCAGCAGGCTATTATAACTTCTTACGTGCCTTTTTTTTTTTTTAATTGTAGGGGTTTTATTTATTTAGGTCCACTGGTGTTTGCCATAGGTGTCAGGACCCCTGGAACTGGAGTTACAGACAGCTGTGAGCTGTCATGTGGGTACTGGGAATTGAACCCAGGTCCTCTGGAAGAACAGTCAGTGTTCTTTCTAGCCCCTTGTGTGAATTCTTTTTTTTTTTTTTCGAGACAGGGTTTCTCCGTGGTTTTGGAGCCTGTCCTGGAACTAGCTCTTGTAGACCAGGCTGGTCTCGAACTCACAGAGATCCGCCTGCCTCTGCCTCCCGAGTGCTGGGATTAAAGGCGTGCGCCACCACCGCCCGGCCCCTTGTGTGAATTCTTAAACTAAAAACTATATATTCTCAAAAGCAAAAAAAAAAAAAACCCAAACCCAAACAAAACAAGAGCAAATAACAACCAAACCCCCCTATACTCTTATCATTCTACAATAAGAACTTTGACGGCGCAGACAGACTTCCAAGTCACAGTGATGCCTATACTGAATATGAACACAATGCCTATTGCAGTGAGGTAAAGAGTACCCTAAAACCATCACAAGCTCCCATCCTCTCCCCCAGCAGCCACCTGCTCATGACCCTGACTGCTCCTCCTGCCTCTCTCCAGAGGCACAGGGGGCTTTCCTCCCCCAGAAGTTCTGGTGTTTCCAGCACACCAGGCAGCCTGCCACTTACCTGTGTGGGTGCGAAGATGAGCCTTGAGGTGGGAACTTTTGAAGTAGGTCTTCCGGCAACCTGGGAAGTTACAGACATAGTTCCTCCTTCGGGAAAAGTCTACCTGAGGGGCACAGTTCTGGCTGGAGGCAATGAACATTGGCGCAGGGGCAAGGGGCAACAGCTTGGTATTTCCGATAGCCATGACACTGGATGGGCAGGCAGCAGGCTGGGGGAAGGTGCTCTGTGGCAAGACCAACATCACAGTTCCCTGAGGCATAGATGGTCCCATGAACACAGGCTGGGGCACCGCAGCAGCTTGGGGTAGGATGGGCTTCACAATCCCTGCAGACAACTGGGGAGGAGGCTTCAAAAAAGCTGAGAACATGCTGTTTTGTGCAGCCACGGGGATCATTTGGCAAAGGACAGGGGGACTGGAGACAGGGACAGAAATCAGAGGGGTGGTTATCCTTGACAAGTCACTTTCAGAATTCTTTGGTAAGCAGGTCTGAACAGCAGCCGGCCATCCTGTCTGCTGGCCTTGGTAGGTGTGGAACGGGACACCAGACTTGTGCAAGCAAGGCTGACAGGAAACCGAGTTAGTAACAAGTAAACCGTCTGCCGAGCGTGCGTCCTGCAAAGCTGCACGATGGTCCGGCAGCCCTGCTTGCCCTTCTCTGCTGCCGGACGGTTGTTGCTCTTGAGTCGGGGCGGTCGGAAACGCAGGACTCTCCCCAGTGTGCCGGATCACGCTGGTCATCACAGCCCTGCAGGAGGACCCAGAGGCGGGCTCCGGTGGTTCTCTCCTGCTTGGCGTTCTGCTGGCCACAGTCGGGGATGGGGGGAGGGCGGTAACCATGCATCCTTTGGAATTAGTGACTTGGGAAGGAACAGGGGTCCCTGTGGATGGCTCCATGAGCTCTGGGCTCTGAGGCGGAGTCATACACTTGAAGAGAAACAAAGAAAGAAAAGCATCAAGTCAAAGGTCGCTTTGGTCAAAGAAGCTTCAAGGAAATTATCTGACTGCGCTGCTCCCACTGCCTCGGAAAAGACGCGTTTGGAGAGGACGAGGCTGAGCTGGACAGCCCAAGGAATCTTTGAGGACTCTGCTGTTCCTACCTCTTCCTATGTGGATTGCCCTTTCCCAACCATGAATGTGCCTCTTTGGAAGGAAGGGTGGTGTCTACCCTAGGTCATGTGCAGCTACTGAAAAATGCAATTGAACTAAAAGGACTGTGAAAATTCATACTTTAAAATGAAAGCTTTTCATTGGTGGCAGTGGCACACACCTTTCATCCCAGCACTGAGGCGGCAGACACAGCCGTATCTCTATTAGTTCGAGGCCAGCCTGGTCTACAAAACAAGTTCTAGGACAGCCAGGGCTACAGAGAAACCCTGTCTCAAAAAAACCAAAATGAAAGCTTTTCATGACATTTCAGGCTCTTAAACCAAGAAAAGAAACGGTGGTTCTACTGAGCCAAGCCTCTACGTACTGGCCCTCAGCAAGTCATCAGTGGCCTTGGAAACGCCCAAGCCTGAAGACCTGAGGGGCTACTGTGAGCCAGCCCATCTTTCCTCCAGTTCTTGCTGCCACTCATTCCCTTTCCAGTTCCACCCTTCACGGTCTTCAGTGCAAGTTCCTAGCCCAGGTCAATCACTTCTCACTTTTATTACCATAAACAATCTACAGCCTGATTTCTCCAACCCAAGAAGCAATTCCACAGGTGTGGCAAGTTAAAACCTAAAAATAAGATATTGATTTATCAACTCCAAATCCCAGCAGGTGGCCCCCACAGGAAGGCAGAGTGACATGTTTCCACCCAGCTAAGCTGTCTGGTGTCAGAGCACAAGCTTTATTTAGCTGCTCTCCACATCCTCATCCTAGACGGGGACAACTCACAACCCTACCATAAGACTCCCTAGACATCTGGTATAACACACCAAACTAACTTTCTTTCTTTCTTTCTTTCTTACTTACTTACTTACTTACTTCCTTCCTTCCTTCCTTCCTTCCTTCCTTCCTTACTTTTTCCTTTGGATTTTCGAGACAGGGTTTCTCCGTAGCTTTTGGTTCCTGTCCTGGAACTAGCTCTTCTAGACCAGGCTGGCCTCGAACTCACAGAGATCCGCCTGCCTCTACCTCCCGAGTGCTGGGATTAAAGGCATGCACCACCACCGCCCGGCTTATCACACCTTTCTGTAACCATCTTCGGGCTTTGTCCAATGGACACTCGCCACCTGCCAGCAAGTTCTGACTCACCAAGGAATAGAAAACATTTTTAAGAGATGAATTTTCACACTTTGGTATCCATGTGAAGGGGACTTCCTGGCTATATCACAGTCAATCTCCCTGCAAGTTCTTCAACGTGATTTTCTCTAAGCCGTTCTGGGTGGCTCACGAAAATGCCTCTCTCCCTGACCTCCTCTTACCAGAGTTGAAAAAGAATGGAAGTCCTTTGGTAGATCAGGTGCAGCTGTGTCCATCAGCACAGCGGTGGGGACGTCACCAGAATCAGAGACAGGTGTGAGGGGTCTCATCTGGGATCTCTGACCCCAAGAACTCATGCAAACGAGAGCTTCCACAGCCTCGATGTCCGTCTGCTCCAGGATGCTGCACGTGGACCTTTCGCTGTCGTGCCGTTTTCTCTCCAGGATCGACTCGCAGATATCCATGATGTCAACCTAAAGGCGGCACAACACTGGTGTCTCAGTTCAGGGGAACGAGAGCGGTAACCCTGCCAGGCCCGTGGATCCACCCCAGATGGAATGTGCAGCACTCTAACGAAGCAAGAGGCTGAGTGGGGATAAAAAGACCCGAATGGAGCCCTCACAGCAACTCTGCTTTCAAGTTCTGAAGGTTGGGTTTGGTTAAGAAGCAGTTTCCACAAGACAAGACAAAACAACCAAAACCCTGAGTCTCACAAAGTTTTCTAGACTGGGTTATTGCTCAGTAGTGGAATGCTTGATTAGCATGTGTGACCCTGAGTTCAACGCCCACCAGTATAAAATAAAAATGAACAAAACAGGTTACTAACTTCAAGCTCTTCTCAGGTGGACGATTATGACTGATTCTAGAGGTAAATGCCAAAGTGGCTTGTAGGAAGGTGCCCCAGGAAAGACAGACAGACAGAGCAGCTAAAGAGGCTAAGGAGCCAGCAGGTGGATGAGATCTTCTAGCTCAAAAGCCACCAAGGTAGTGTCCCTAAGGAAGCATCACCCCAAGCTTAACTTCCCAGTGGCTGAACCTGGGTTCCGTGCAAGTAGAGGTTTTCTCAGTAGATTCAGAAACATTAAGTCACTTGTCACTCCCGAAGGCTAGGAGGAGGTGGGGTGAGCGGAAGAGTGTCAAAGCTTGACCACAACCTCGTCCTGTGCACCACCTGGACAACCAGAGCGAGAGGAAGAGACTGGAACCCATCCCTTCCAAAACAGAGCCTTAAACCTTTGACCCATATATTTCCACACATATTTCCTGAGTCTCCAAACTTTCTATCCGTCTAGAGTCCCCTTCAGTGAGCAGATGAAGGGGCTACCTTTGCAAAGGGGCTGATCCAGGGCCATGGAGGAGGCAGACTTTACCTCCCACCACGATAACGTGTCTCTGAGCCATCAACTGGAGTGTCCAGCCCACAGACTAGGAAAAGATGAATACAAGCCCTAGAATCCATGTACTGCTTGATGTGTTCTCGACAGAAACCTGCACACCACTCCCCGGGTCCCCAACATTTCTGTCTGACAGGAGTTCCCTACCTTGGCTCCACACTGTGGCTAGGCCCAAGCCCTACACTCCGGCCAGGTCCTATTACCCCGCCTCTTCTAGCTTTGGCCCTGCCCCTTGCCCAGACCTACCCCTACAAGGTCACCAAGCTCCGCGGTAAAAGCTCTTCAGAACCTCTCCAGACACACTCTTGCCTTGGTCCGGCTCAGTCCAGTAAACCCTCCTCAGCCACCTTTGGTTTGGCTCAACCCACGTCCCCACCCCGACACTCCCACCAGACGCTCTCACCATTCCCTCCCTTTGGCTCAGCCTTTGCCCCGCCCCACGCACACCCCCTACCAGGTGCTCTCGCCACACCTCCTAATGTTGGCATCGCCCCTTGCCCCACCCCACACTTCCACCAGCTGCTCTCACCAAGCCCCCTAGCTTTGGCCCGTCCCCTCCCCTCCCCCCCATACTACAACCTGGCGCTTTCACCACGCCCTAAGCCTTGGTCCCACCTAGTTCCCCGCATCCCTCTCCGGGCACTCTCGGCACGCCCACCGACCGCTTTCACCACGCCCCCTCGCGCCGCGCCCCTGCCTTGGCTCCGCCTTTGCCCCGCCCTACACGTTCCCGCCAGCCGCACCCACACCCGGCAGCGGTCCTCCTCTGGATTCGGGTGACGTCATGGCTGGAAATAGCCGCGCCGGGCGGGGCCGCAGCGGCCAAGAGACAAAGCTGAAGGCTGGCTGCCGCGCTAACACACCCCCTCCCCTCCCTGACCCTGCCGAGCCGCGCGGGGGCCCCGACCACGACCGGAGCACTGCTCCAGCCTCTAGCGCGGCGAAGAGTCGCCATCCCTCCCGCGTCCCCCGCCTCGCTCCGCGCTCAGCCCCGTCACTCACCGCGCGCGCCTCGCCCGGGCCGGTGGAGCCCGGCGAGTGCATGGTGCGTGACGGCCTGCAGGCAACACAAAGCTGCGGATCGGGAGCTCCGCGCGTGGCGGAGGTTGCACGTGCGCGGCGGGCGGGCGGCGGCGTCCCGAGCGCCTGCAGCCGGCGCGCACCTCCGCCCTCCTTGCCGCGCGCGGCTCTGCCTCCGCGCGGCCCGCGAGGCGCGGGAGGGGCGGGGCGCCGCGGAGGGAGCGGCCCGGGGCGGGGCGCGCGGGCAAACCAAAATACACCGCTCCCCGTAGGGGGCGTGTCCTTCGCCGCCGGCCAATCGGCGCCGGACCGGCAAGGCGCGGGCCAATGAGGCCCGCGGGGGGCCGCGTGATCGGAGCCTGGCTGCGGCGTGATCCGGAGGGGCGGGAGGCGGCACGTGTTTTGGTCCGGCCTAGAGGCGGGGCGTGAGGCCTGGAAAGTAGGGGAAAGGTCCCGGCGGCGGCTCGGCGGCAGTCGACTGCAGCCGTGTCCTCTCCAAGCAGAGGGGCTGCTCGCCGAGGTCGAGCGCTGACCCCACACAGTGGACGGGTCTGGTAGGCGGGACTCACGGGGACGGTCTCTCTAATTTCTTTTAAGCCGTCCCTGGCTCCCTGGACCGCACCTCTACCCAGGAAGAGGTTTGAAAGCTGCCTGGGTTTAGGGACGTTCCTGCCTCCGCTCGTTCCTGCCGGGCGCCAGATCTGAAGCTTCTGGGTCTGGCCTTTCACTGCTCTGATCTGCAGTTTGCTGCAAAAGGAACACCAACCGTGTAGCCAGCCACCTGACATGTCTAATGAGACCTAGGCGTCCTTCCCAGTGTCCATACAAAGGCCTACATGAGAGCTGACCCAAAGCCGGGGCACCCTTTTTTCTCCGTGGGTCTCTAGGTGAGGTTATGCATTTACACGACTCACAATCTTGGAGAGCAGGGGTCGTACATGCAGTGTGTGTGTGTCCCAACCTACAGTGTAGTAATAGGACACCCCTCCAGTAGTCGTCAGAGGCCTCACTGCAGAGCCTGGATCCCGGTGGGAGATGTGGAAAAGTCATAGCTGCTATCAGCGGACTGGAGTTGGGCACTATGCCGCCTGTCCTCACACAGGTGGGCAGGCAGAGCCCTGTACTTAGACTGGTTAAGCTCAAGGTTCACCCCAGCCCTCTTCCTGGCAATTTTACACTGGCTTGACAGTGGGATTAAGCAGGCCAAAGAGAAGGAATGTGTTGACAGTTAACAGTAGAAGCTTTTAAAGAGGAATTCACCTTGTTTAACTGCCTGGAAGCTGGACGTACATGGAGTTAGTCTTCCACTAAGACTTGCTGAAATTGTTTTGCCTGCTGCCCCCATTGGCTTCTGACTCCCCATGTCCACCCCTGCCTACTTCGCCTCCCCATCATCCTGTCACCCCCGCCCCGGCTCCCTCCCCCATGCCCCAGACATCTTTAAATTTTGCAGTGGCTCCCACAGTGCTTGCGATAATGACCCCCCACCCCCACCCCAGCCGCAGTGACCTGCGCTTCAGCTCTCACTGTCTGCTCCCACTCATGGTTGCTATGTTTCATGTTTTAGGAAATAATCTCCAGAGTCAAATGTTAATAGTATTTGGAGATGGGGCCTTTGGAAGATGATTGGGATTAAGGAAGGTCGTGAGGTTTTATACTAAGAGAGACTAAGCTGGCTTGCTCGCTCTATCTGACCATGTGACACTCCATGGTGTCTTGATCCAGCAGGAAGACCCCTGTTAGGCTCTACGCAGAACTAGGGCTCTTGGACTGCAGAACTGGGAGCCGAGCACACTTTCATGTAGGAGGTGGGGAGGTGGGTCAGTTGGTGAAGAGCTTGTAGGGCAGGCTTGAAGACCCGAGGTCGGTTCCCAGAACCCACACGAGAAGCACGGTGTGCCGGTGCACACTTTTAATCCCAGACCTGGGGAGGGACAGAGGGGTGGAACGCTGGGTTTCACTGGCCGATCATTCTAGCTCAGTCAGTGAGCACCACGTCCCAATGAGATGCTCTGTCTTAAAAACAGGTGGGTGGCTCCTAAGGAGTGACACTTGAGGCTGACCTTTGGTCTCCATGTGGACACACACACACACACACACACACAAAGCACAACACACTATATAAACTTCCTGGTCTCAGGTGGTTTTCACACAAAAATAAACTAAGACATGGGTCAGGGCCTCCTCTGGGTCACCTGTCATATCAACTGCTGTCTCCAGTTTGGCATGTGGTACTTACTTGCTGTGTCCTGTGATATTACTGGCACATCTCCCCAGGGCGCCTCTTCCAGCATACCTGTGGACTCAAGCTGACCTCCCGCCCTCAGGGCCACCTTAACTCCCATAGCGCTTTACTCCCATAGCGCTTTGCATGGTCTGCAGCCTTCCTGTTTCTTTGTGTACTGTCTGTCTCTCCTGGGACAGGGAGCTTGGCTGGTTTATCCGTGGAAACTGTTGATTTAATGAGTCAACATTAAACCAACCTTGTCAACCCTGCTGGTTTCTGTACTGGAAGCACCTCACAGGTGCTCTCATCAAACATCCTCGGGAGTGAACTTCTGTTCACCCAAATTTGACGTCCTCACTGGAGCAGGGTGCCCCTGGATACCCTGCCCCTCAACTCTTGCAATGTGGCTCACCTTCAACTCCTCCCTTTCCGGTGTTTCTGCTTTCACCAATGACATCACCATTTCTTCTAAAATATGGCGTCAACTCTTGTCACTCACTCCTCCCCTGGTCCCGGCTACTACACAGACACAACTGGATGACTGTCACCACTTCCCAGCAAGCCTCCCTAGGAAGGCTGACAGTGACATCTGCCTCTCACCACCGGAAGGATTTCCAAAAGTGGACAGTGTACCAGACCCACACTCAAAGCCACAGCTGCAATCCAGACACTCAGACTTACCCAGGAATCCCTGACTCTTCTGGACCCAACACCAGCACGCATAACCCTCCCATATCTCCTCTCTGCTCCTCACAAATTTTCCCATCCTCTTGCCTTCCCTCCCTGTGTTTCCATACAGAGCCCTCGGCCCTGGTGTTAGGTCAAATCCCTGTCCTTGCTTACCCAAAGATGCTACTCCTGCCTGGAGGGAGGCAGTTCCTGTCTGCAGTATGGCTCCCTGGGAACTGCTCAGCACAAAGCCATGTGCTTGGCCTCTGGATCTAAATCACTCCTCTGGCAGTGTGACCTTGCCCAAATCCTGCTGTCTGCCTGCTTCGTTCTTACAGGATAGAGGGCAATGGCTCTCCTGGAACCTGGAGCTTGTTTCACTCCAGACTGCGTTCCCTGGATGGCAGGGGTATCCTGGGATCATGACTCTTTGGGCATAACTTCCAGATAACCAAGCAGGCTCCCATTGCTGCCAACTCATATTCAAAGGAATATTGATATGTTTGTAAGATGAAGGACCCTTGTAACCCAACACTCAGAGACAGCATGGTCCGGTAAGGAGGACTGGACATAGCTCTAGATAACAACTTTAGGGAGAACATCGTCCTTTAGGCCACAATGCCCGACTCCCTTGTGTGCTTACAGTCTACCCATGTGTACATGTAGTGCTATAGAGAGGATGATTGCGTGCTGTGAACCTTCTGAGCCTGCCTTATTGACTTCACATTATGTCTTGGAGGTTAATGCATCAGCCCATAAAAATCAACTCTGTTCTTGTTAATGGTTAAATAACACTCCATTATGGGTGTGGTAGGAATTGTTTAACATTTCCGGTTGAATAGCCAGGACATCTAGATTGCTTGCCACTTCCCAGTATATCCTGCATGTCCACTGTTTGCCCACATGCACGAGAGCTACAGGATCGGTTGCCAGCATGGGAACTGCTGGGTTAGCTGCTTTGGGGGGAGGCCTCTGACTTCCCTCCTCCTTCCCCTCCCCTCTCCTCTGCCTCTGCCTGTAGATTTTACTGAAGCATAGCATAGGAGCAGGAAAGCACACATTATGCACAGATGAGTGAGTTTTTACAGGATGAACTTATGGTGCACCAACACCCAGAGCAGGAAACACTATTCCTAAAACCTGGAAGCCCCCTGAGCTTCCTCAAGTCACTCTTTCCTCCTCCCTGGCCCTCTGAGCAGCACAATCCTTATAGCATTGATAACTTTTGTGTGTGTGTTTGAAACCAAATAGATTTACAGAGTGTGAACTTTGGGGTCTGGTTTCCTTCAATCAATATACTGTTTCATGCAGGTAGGTTTGCACATGTGTGCAGTGTTTATAGATGCACGTGGGTGTGCATGCATCGGTGTGCATCCATCAGTGTGCACGCATCGGAGGCCCCACATCAGCCTTGAGTGTTGATCTTCAGGAGCTGTCTGCCTTGGCTTTTGAGTGAGACAAGTTCTCTCACTGGAACCTGGGGCTGGACAATTAGATTAGTTTGGCCAGCCAGCAAGCCCCGGGGAACTGTCTTTTCCTTAGTGCTAAGACTTCAAGCGTGTGCCAGCATTTTACACGGGTTCCGAGGATTGTACGGCAAAATATTTCTGATTGAACTATCTTCCCAGCCCCCATGTTTGTTTTCTTCTAAAAATCATTGCTGTAGAGTAGACATTAGGATTGTTTCTAGTCTGATGCTATTATTAATAAAACTGCTATTCGAGACATCAAGAACAATGGCAATGGGTTTTTGATCCTATTACATGTATTGGCTTTGTGGGAGCCTAGGCTGTTTGGATGCTCACCTTAGGAGACCTGGACGGAGGAGGGTTTTCCTTGGACTTCCCAAGGGACGGAGAGCCCTGATTGCTCTTTGGGCTGACGAGGGAGGGGGACTTGATTGGGGGAGGGGGAGGGAAAGGGGAGGCGGAGGTGGGGAAGAGACAGAAAAATTTAATAAATAAATAAATAAATAAAAACTGCTATTAAAATCCTAATACATGTGTATGCATTTTTTCTTTTATTTTGGAGACAGGGTCTTGGTATATAATCCAAGCCGGTCTTGAACTCATGGCAATCCTTCTGCCTTAGCCTCAAACTTAGCCAAGATTTCCTGACTCTTCTGAGACAGACTGCAGCTGTATTGGGATTACAGGTGTGTGCACTACAAATGACTATACATTCATTTTGTTCAGAGAGATATTGTCAAGGTATGCTATGTTATGACCGTGTACCCTGCTGATTCCCCACGGTGTGCGAGCACACACGGTTGCGTGTGTGTATGGAGGAGAGCAAAAGTTGGTGTTGTGGTGTCTTTCTCACTAATTCTCCACCTTATTTTGTGAGACAGGACCTCTCACTGCACGTGAAGCTCAGCAAGCGGATTAGATTGGCTGGCCAGTGAACTGTAGGGATTCCCGCGTCTGCTGTGCTAGCATTGAGATGACAAAGTACATGGCCAGGCCCAGTTTTTGACGTTGTTGCTGTTTGTTTGTTTGTTTGTTTGTTTGTTTTCCTTGGCTTCTGGGGATCTGGACTGAAGTTCTCACGTGCATAGAGGGCACTTTGCTGACTGAGAAATCTCCCCAGGGTCTAGCTTCCCGTTTCCTTAGTAATTCTAGTAATGCTGCGTCTTCTTGAATTTCTCCTCTCTGTTTGCCTCTCCTCGCCTTCCTTCTTTTTCCCCTTTCCACTTTTACAGCCCAAGTTGGCCTCGTGCTTGTGGATCCTCCTGCCTCTGCCTCCAGAGAGCTGGGGTTACAGTTGTGTGCTACCCATACCAAGCTATTTAATGGATTTCTCCCCCCCCCCCATTTTTATTCTAACGGGGAGGGGACAGGGAGCTGGTCCTGCTTCGTGGGGATGCTGTGGGATGTGAAGGATGCAGTAGGAAGAGAGTAGCACCTGCATCCCAGTGACCTGCAAAGCCCAGCACCTGCTGGGACAGCTGTTCTGGCGAGGTCCAGACTTGGTGAGAGGAGAAAGGTTGGAACCGCAGAGGGACAGGGAAAGTTAGCAATATAGGCTGTCCCCTGCACCAGGAACAGGGAGGATGTTCAAACAACCAAGCGGGACTCAAGAGGCGTGACATAACAAGCTCGTTTTTTCCAGGTCCTGGTGTTAATGAGCCGGTTGCCTTGGCAGCTCTCCTCTTTGAGTGTGTTCAGGTCTGAGAACTGGAGATGGATTAGCCTTGGGTTTCTGTTTTTGCTGTTGTTGGTTTTGTTTTGTTTTTCTGAACAGGGGCTTTCTGTGTAGCTCTGGCTGTCCCAGAACTTGCTCTGTGGACCAGGCTGCCCCTGAACTCAGAGATCCAATTACCTGTGCCTCCCAAGCCCTGGGATTAAAGTCGTGTGCAACTATGCCCAGTATCAGCCTTGGGTTTCTATTAGTCTTTAACTGTGGCCAAATAGTGCTTGTGATTTTGTTGCAAAAACCAAAGCACTTATTAGCCATCGTCCTCCCTGTACAGACTCGCTCCCCAGTTTAGGTGAGAAAAGCTGAGAACTGGAGAGAGATTGGCTACACACCTGGGCCCACCTGTTCTTCATGCCATTTTCTTTCTCTTTGGGTCCAGCTCACCAGGTCAGAAGCAGTAGAAAGACCAGAACACAGAGGGAACTGATTGCATGGCTAGCTTTCTGGTTGGCTAAACACCTTGTCAAGTGGTTCACTTCCACCAATTAGAGATTGAGGGTGGGTGAGTGTTTCCTGCTTCCAGCTCCCAGGCTCCTCCCCTGGGAGCCCTGGGGTTGGAAGACAGAGGTGTTCATAGGGGTGGTTAAGAAATTTACCATTCAGATCAGCTCACTTGTTTGCTCGAGGTCTAGTGGACTCCAAAGAGAAATTCCAATGACGGCTTGTCTGATGTATTCAAGGAAGGTCAGGCCACAGCCATGCATCTAATAGCAGGAGGAGGCCAGTGTTGGGCTAATGATGGTGTGCTATCCTCCATTTCAGCCCCGTGTTACATGTGGGGAAACTGAGGCACAGAGGACTAAAGCTGGTGAGTGATGGCCTCCAGGAACCACCTCCTCACCCAAGCCAGAGCTTGTTTTCCCAGCCTCAGGCTGCTAAGCCCTGACCTGCATGGAGGCCAGGCTCAGTACAGTGGGTAGCTCCTGCCAGGCAGGACCCACTCCCATGGACTTGCACTTGGTCTGCACTCAGTCTGTAGGTGGTTGTATCCTGGCAACCACCTCTGTAAGACTCGTCTTCTGTCCTTCAGAGAGAGAGAGAAGCAGATGTGTGTCAGGTACTGGGGACAGAGGGTTCATATGGTATCAACTTGCATCCTTTGTCAACAAAAACACTAGAGTCAGAGTATCATAGTCTCCTGGAGACTTCTGGGAAGGACTGTGCATCTGGCAGGGGAGGAGAGACATCTGGGGACAGTGAGAATTAAACCCACAAACAGGATACACCATCCCCCAAGGCTCGTGGGTAGCAGGGAGGACTTGATCAGATCCCAGAGAAACTGCTTAGAGATTCCTCAATAGTGCTCATTTGGGTTGGGGGTCAAGGGTCAGGTAGAGCCATCCAGGGTCTAGAGGTCAGTTTATGCTACTATTGGCATGTCTCCCTGTCTATGGAATTCTCCACCTCTTAACAAGAGACTCGCTTATGCAGCGTGAGCTCAGTCATCAGCATGAGCCTAGGGAGAGACCCATGACCCGGTACAGAGAAGGCATGGCAGGACCCAGGCTGTGGTTCTGTCCTGAAACTTAGTAGGTCTGGAATAGAATCTGAGACCCTGCATGTCTCACCATTTCCAGAGCTGTTAAGGCCCTGGGTCAAGGTCATCGTGAGGACTACTGGTTCACAGAGAGAGAAAGACGGACAGTAGCCTAGCAGGCAGAAGCAGCTCATCCATGTTGCCTGTTGAGTGCAGGCCTAACAGCTAGGCACCTCTCCACCCCTGCCACCCTGCTACCTCTTGGACATAATTTACCAAGGCTACTGTCCCTGAAACAGCCTCAGATAAAAGACTTGAAAGGCTATGTGGCCTTGGGCAGCTGCATAAGTCCTGGAAGGGCCACCACCCAAGTGTCTCGTGGCTTCCCGGCCTGTCTGCCCAGCCTACAATTAGTTGTGCTGCCAAGCAGGCTTCCCCAGTGACCCAGTGCAGAGTTGGCACCAGCCCAGCCCGGGCAGCAGGGCGGGCTGGGCAGGGAGCTCCAGGCATTGGCAGCAGAGAAGCCTCACACAGGCTGGCTTTGTGTGTGTCCCTGTGGGGACCCGAGTGGAAATGTCTTAGGATTCCCGCCTCGGTCTCTGCTCAAGCACAACTGTCCCCGTGGACCACACAGCCCGATGGCCATGAGCTGGCCATCCTCCCGGCTCAGCAGAAGATGCTTTTAATCACTTACAAGCCATCTTCAGCCCAAGGCAGAGTATTCTCCAATTCAGAGCTCACTGCAGACAGGCGGCCTCCGCTGCCAAGGGCTTCCCTGGAACTGGGAGACCCCTTGACACCCACAGTGGCAACAGCACCCCCTGGCTGGAAGCCCCTCCTTCTTCCCCATGTGCAGGTTGAAGTCCATACTGCCCCATCCCCTATGGGGGAGTTAATTGATTCTGATGTCCATGTCCTACCTGTCTTTCTCCACCCCACACTAGGATTGCTACCTCCAAATTTACGAAGAGATTCAACCTCGAGAGGGCCTGCTACAGACTGGGGTCACTCCTCATCTGGGGACAGTCTGGCTAGAGTACCTTCACTGTAACTTCAAGGTTCCGTGTCCCTCACAGATCTGTGCTGGGCCCTCTTGGGTCATCCTGGGTCACTCTGTGTCCAGGTAACATGGAGAGCTAAGAGATTGAGTTTCCCTGTCTTGGATGGCTCAGCACTCATGGTTTGGAAGCAGTCACCACTACCCTCCTCCTATTTGGCCTTTGCCCTGCAGGAAATGACCCTCCTTCCCAGTGGGCAGCATGTGGGGATGCCAGACAGGAAGGTGGGAGACAGGACTACTCAGTACATGCTTCTCTCTCTGGTGCCTGGGCAGCAGCCATGCATGGGTTTCTGTCTGCTACACACATCCACTCTTCATCCAGCTAGTTCCCGTGGAAGCCCAGATGTTCAGCCAGTTGCTGGGCAGGAAGCAGGAGCAGGATAGCAGGGGTTCTGTTTCCCGTGGCCTGGTTACATTACCTCCCGATGACTGTTTCCTCACCTACTAAACGGAGATGCTAACCAAAGTTACTTACAGGGATGTGATGGGATTAAGTGAAATCAAGCTTATACAAAGGCTTGGCAAAGGTGCCCGCCATGTAACGGCTGGCAGAGGTAGCTGGAACCAGGCATCCTCGTGACAAGGAAGAGAGACTGTTGTAACTTTATTTGACATGTGTGTTGAAGTGGCACCGAGAGCCGTCAGCCCACTCTGTCCTTGGGTTCTGCATTGTGGGATGGAAAACACACACAATGAATGAAAGATGGCTCAGCTGTTAAGAGCCCTGGATGTTCTCCTAGGGGACCCACGTTCGATTCCCAGCCCCCACAGGGTAGGTTGCTTACAGCTGTCTGTAACTCTAGTCCCAGGAGATCTGACACCATCTTCTGGCCTCCTTGGATACTGCATGCATATGGTGCACAGACATACTTGTGATCAAAATACTCACACACATAGAGAATTTTTTTTTTTTAAGTTTTAAAAATGAGGTTGAGGGGTGGAGAGATGGCTCAGAGGTTAAGAGCATTGCCTGCTCTTCCAAAGGTCCTGAGTTCAATTCCCAGCAACCACATGGTGGCTCACAACCATCAGTAATGGGATCTGGTGCCCTCTTCTGGCCTGCAGGCATACACACAGACAGAATAATGTATACATAATAAATAAATATTTAAAAATAAATAAATAAGAAAATGAGGTTGAGGGTTAGAGAGATGGCTCAGAGGTTAAGCACACTGACTGCTCTTCCAGAAGTCCTGAGTTCAATTCCCAGCAACCACATGATTGCTTATAACCATTCGTAATGAGATCTGGTGCCCTCTTCTGGCATGGAGGTGTACATGCAGGAGGAACATTGTATACATAATAAATCTAAAAAAAGGGGGGGTTGATAAAGTGCATGTACATGTATAGGTCTTTTTTTTATCATTATTCACTAAGCAGTATAGTATAGCAATTACTGACAAAGCCCTTACATTGCATTAGAAACAGTAAATCATCTGATGGTGATTTTAAGTTGGCAGGGGTTGCACAGCTGATGTGCAAATACTATGGCATTTTAAGGACTGGGGATGTTAGCTCAGTGGTTGAAAGTTTGCTATTACATACACTAGATTACACACGATCCTACATTTTATCCCCAGCACTTGGAGCCGGGGAGCAAATATGTCCTTTTGCATCAGGGGCATGACCTCTGAAGTTTTGATTTCCTCAGGGTATCAGAACCAGTCCCCTCTGATGAGTTAATCATGTTTTTTGTTTGTTTGTGTTTGTTTTTTAGACAGGTTTCTCTATAGTTTTGGAGCCTGTCCTGGCACTAGCTCTTGTAGACCAGACTGGCTTTGAACTCACAGAGATCCACCTGCCTCTGTCTCCTGAGTGCTGGGATTAAGGGCGTGTGCCACCCCTGCCTGGCCTGCTGAGTTAATTTTGGAGGGAGGCGGGCCAGTGAGGGTGGTGAAGGGGCGATTAGGAGGGTGTATGTAAATAAGGGAGAGAAGTGATGACCTTGCCGGGGGAGGACCTTCTGTCCTCTTTCTTGGGAGAATATTTCAGACCCACAGTGTCCAGGAAGGGGAGGCAGAAACCTTACAGATGTCATTTTTCTCACCAGTGACAAGCTGTGTCAACATGGCAGAATGACGTGCAGAATCGCGTTCTGCAAGAACTCTCACACAAACCTGAGAGGAGGGAACACTACAGAGGCCTCACCAGGGCTCCCCCAAAGGACTATAGTTGTGAAACCCCGGAAGGACCACGGAAGCCTCACAGATGGGAGCTGGCCCTGATAAGAGACACATTGGGGGCCTGCACGGGTGCTGGAGATGCAAAGAGCAGGAGTGCAGAGCTGGTGACAGCAGTGGAACCTGTGGGTGGCAGTGGCCTGGTTCTAGTGTGACGTGTGGTGTGTGTGTGTGTGTGTGTGTGTGTGTGTGTGCGCGCGCGCGCGCGCGGCGGGGGGGGGGGGCGTCAGAAGACATCAGCATCAGGGCAAGGCTCTGCGAAGGACATGAGGGACTCTGCATGGTTCTCGCAGCTTTGCAGCAAATCTACGACTGCCGCTAGGTTAAAAGGCTTTGCTGTGGCTTCTGTGTTTGTTCTTAAAATAATGCACAGTGGTCGGGGAATGTAGTCTACTGTAGAGGCCCTGGGTTCCATCCCCAGCACTTCAGCAAATGATAATAACCACACAGTGTATCTCCAGGTTGGTGTGTGTGTGTGTGTGTGTATGTGTGCATACACACCTAGCTGTAGTCTGTGCGTGTGAGAATGAGTATGTGAAAGTGGAAGAACAGATCCCCATGGCAAGTTGGTCCCAGGGAGTAGGCATGGGGAGCTGAAGGACTCGTGGGTACTACAGCATTCTGGTAAACGGGTGCTGTAGGTTGATGGAGGAAGGTCATTGGTTAATTAATAAAGAAACTGCTTGGCCCTGATAGGTTAGAACATAGGTGGGTGGAGTAAACAGAACAGAATGCTGGGAGGAAGAGGAAGTGAGCTCAGATGCCATGCTCCCCTCTCCCTGGCAGACGTGATGAAGCTCTGACCCAGGATGGATGTAGGCTAGAATCTTCCCGGTAAGCGCACCTCGGTGCTACACACATTAATAGAAATGGACCAGGCAGTGTTTAAATGAATACAGTTTGTGTGTTGTTATTTCGGGGTATAAGCTAGCCAGGTGGCTGGGCTGTGGGAAGAGGCCCGCAGCTCTTACTACAGTAGGTTGCACAGCAAGGCAGAGCCTTGCCTGGTAAAGACTATGGAAGAAGCCAGCATAGTGGCACACGTCCTTAATCCCAGCCCTCGGGAGGCAGAGGCAGGTGGATCTCTGTGAGTTTGAGGTCAGCCTGGTCTACAAAGTGAGCAAGTGAGTTCCAGGGCTGTATTGTACAGAGAAACCCGGTCTCAAAAACAAAACAAACAAAAAAGACTGTATTCTTCCAGAATAGGAAAGGGTATCCTGGCCAAGTAGATACACCTGGCTGTTAGGGAGACTGCCTGCCTGCTTTCCTTTCAGAGGCACAAAGCCTGCTACAGGCTTCACATCTGTGGGTGCTGGATGGTAAAGTCAACCAACCACAGATAAAAACATTTAATAAAAAAGAAAAAGTGTGTAGCACAATTAATAAAAACCCAGAAACAGCTAATGGGATTCAACTTGAAGGTCAGAAGATCAAAACAGCCAGCCATTGGCTCTTACCTCTACCTCAGTCTGAAGTGCTGATCCTGCCTCCTGAAATCTCAGAATGAGACTGCGTGAGAGCTGGCTCCTCCCGTCTTATATGCCTCTCTAGGGCTGGGATTAAAGGCGTGCACCACCATGACTGGTTTCTATGGTAAACTAGTGTGGCTACTGGGATTAAAGGTGTGTGTCACCACTGCCTGGTCTGTAAGGCTGACCAGTGAGGCTGTTTTCCTCTCTGATCGTCAGACAAGCTTAGTTTATTAAAATACAAAAGAAATATCATTACAAAAGTGTGTCTACACTGAATGTACACAGAGATTTTTTTCTCTTGCCATTTATTCTCCAAACAATATGGTTTAGCAATTATTCACCAGAATCTGTCCTAGTTAAGGTTACTATTGCTGTGATGAACCCCATAACCACAAGCAGCTAGGGGCTGACTTCCACATTGTAGTCCATCACTGAAGGAAGTCAGGACAGGAACTCAAGCAGGGCAGGAACCCAGAGGCAAGAGCTGATGCAGAGGCCCTGGAGGGCAGCTGCTTACTGGTTTTTCTCCCCATGGCTTGCTCATTCTGCTTTCTTAAGGAACCCAGGATCACCAGCTCAGGGGTGGCACCACCCACAATGGTTTGGGCCCTCCCCCATTAATCATTAATTAAAATAAACGCCCTACAGCTGGATCTTAGGGAGGTTTTTTTTCTCAACTGAAGTTCCCGCCTTTCAGATGACTCTAGCTTGTGTTGACACAAAACGAGGCAGCAAGGGTTCATAACCCGTTAGGAACAGAAACCATTTAGAGGCAGTCTGAAGCACATAGAGGGTGTGTATTGTTCTAATGGTACCATTCCAATGTGAGAGACTGAAGCATCCTGGACTCGGGTCTACCGAGGGTCCTGGAGCTGATGCGGCCCAGCATCAGCAAACCTGGGAAGTTCGTCCTTTCTGCCTGCAAAGCTGGCCCTCAGATCCGACACAAGTCCTCAGGCTATGACTCAGCCAGTGTGGTCTCCAGCCTAGTACTTAGACCAGCTCAGCAAATAAGGGAGCATACAAGGGCTGGCCAAGGGCCCGGGAGAGGGAGTCTCCTCCACATTCCTCTCCTTCAGGACATACGATGACTTAGCTTGGGATTATTATTATTATTATTAATTATTATTAGTTATTATTCCTTCTTCTTTCTTCTTGTCTTCCTCCTCCTCTGTCTCCTTCTTCTCCTTCTGTAGCACCAAAGCCCCCTGGTGTGTATGGCACTGGGAGGCAGCATGGCAACCCAGTCAGGGGTTAACCTTGGTGAGACTGGGGGCCTCAGGAGGAAATTCTGCCTGGATCAGAAGGGGGTACTGATTGTCTCTGCTCCCAAGGAGAATCTCTGACCCCAGCTGTCTGCTCTGAGCCTACCCCCAGCCCCAGGCGCTGCTGGGCTGGACTGCTGAGCCCCGCCTCTGCAGAGAGCATTATCTCCAAAGGTGGGCAGGGAGAAGGCAAGGGAAGAGTGGTCCCGCTGACCCCGTGGGAACTTAGGTCTTCTTGGATAGCCTCAGAGCACCGAACTGAGTACTTGTTACCAAATGTTGAGTTCTGAGACATCCTCTATGAATGGGGGTCTATGGAGGTTGTAGGAGGAGCTGCGGACCTCCAGCATCTCTCGTCACCACGGCCAGCACCCCAGGACTATGGTGTCAGCATGTGGGAGTAGCAGACTAGGAAGGTATGCACCTAATGCCCCTAGAAAGGCATGAGTCCTAGAAGAACATGAAGTGGACAGGCAGGGATGGAGGGAGCCCTAGGGCCAGGGGTGGTGGCTCCAGGCACGGTCTAAGCAGCTGTTCCTGCACTGCAGCTGCCAGGTAGAAACGTACTTCTTCCTTTCTTTCTTTTTCTTTTCATTCCTTTTGTTTGTTTGTTTCTCTGTATAGCCCTGGCTGTCCCAGAACTCACTCTGTAGACCAGGCTGGCCTCGAACTCACAGAGATCTGCCTGCCTCTCCCTTCCAAGTGCTGGGATGAGAGGCGTACACTAGCATTGCCCAGTGAGAAGCATACTTTACTGTGAATCTTCAGGTCTACTCTTGGCAATGCACAGTGTGTCCCAGAGTGGGGTAGATGGGAGAATCGTGTGGCCAGTGAGGTCTCTGGCCAGTTGACCTTCAGAACGGAATCACCTGATGGAGAGGGGGTAGGAGAGGTAAGGCACTCACCTGAGTCACGTGCAAAGGGTGTGAAAGCCCTGGCCTCTGACTCCTGCCCTGCCTCATCTACCAAGCAGGGTGTGGGCTGCACATATTGTCAATACATCACGTATTGTCAATGGGCTTGAGGATGGGAGTTGAAGTCTCCATGGAAACCCTTAATTAGTGCCTGCAATTCCAACACTTAGGAAGCTGATGCAGGAGGATTCTCAGGAAACCCAGAATAGCCTGAGTAACTAAGTAAGCCAGGTCACGGTGGCATATTTCTTTAATATCAGCACTCAAGAGGCAGAGGCAGGAGGATCACTGCCTGCTCAGGGCTAGCCTGGCCTACATAGAGAGCTTCAGATTAGTAAGGCGACAGGGTGAGACTCTGTTTCAACACCCCCACCCGACCCACACCTACACCACACCTACATACCTCTCCTTCCCCATCCGCTCAAAGTATTTTTATAGTTGGCACAATTAAAAATACAGTATTTTAGTCACTGTATAAAATAATTTAAATGATAGAGTATAAAAACAGTTTGTCCTCTTAATAGAAAATAGAAATAAAGATAACTACTTTAAAGTAAAACTTTCTCTCCTCCCGCTCTCCTCCCTAACTGCCGTCCCTCCCTCTCTTCCTGAGCTGGGCCTCCCTTTTCTGTCCCAACTGTTCCAAAAGTGGTGCCAAAAGCCCCCACAGATGAGTATGAGGTGGGGGAGGGGCAACAGAGGGTGGGGCTTTGGGGAGCCCCAGTCGTATTGAAGGCTGAGCCTTCTTACATGGCAAAAAGAACTCCAGCAACTGACTGGCTGTTCCGAGGAGGAACACGAGTCCCCCCAATTCTAGGGAACCCCACCCTCATAGCCTCTCACTCCCATAGTCTTGGTTTCTTGAAATCACAGCACTGGGATCCTGACATCGCCACAAGGCAGACCATAAGTGACAAATGTTTTCTACCTGTGAACGCATGCACGCACACACACACACAAACATACACACACTCAATACATACACACATGTTCACACACATGCGTGCACACACATATACACATATACATAATACACACAAATACATACACACACTTAACACATACATATACATTCACACACATACATGCACACAAATACATACACACACACTCAACACACATACACATACATTCACATACATACATGCACACACATACACACATATACACACAAATACATACATACACACTCAACGCATATTCATACACATACATGCACATACATACACACATACACACCTACACACAAATACATACACACACTCAACACATAAACACACATATATGCACACATATACATACATGTACACACATACACACAAATACATTTATATATACATACATATACACATTTTATGTGATTTGGTTTAGAATGTTCTTAATCATACATGTACTCAAAGGTGTATGAACTCAGCTGTAGGCCACTCTCTGTGTCCCAGGGCTCCTGTCCAGGCCCAAACTCACTGTCCCCTTACTTTATAGACCCCCTTATTCTTTATAGACACTGTGAACCCTTCTTGCCCAGGGGCACCCCCTAGCGGAATTATTTTCAGAATCAAGATGACATATTCAATCAGCATTGCACCTACGGTTTGCTGACGTGCAAAATAAAAATTTTAATTTTTTGCTTATCTTTACCCATTCTTGTCCCTGCGCTGAAACCAGTTTGTGGAGGAGCTGGAGGAAGTGGCTTAGTGTTTGAGGCCTGGATGAGGAGGAGTGGGTGGGGTGTCTCAAACGTGTGAGAGGCTGTCAATCATTTGGGCACGCAGAATCTGTGCAGACCTTGGCAGGGATGGGAACCCTGCTATGTGAAACGACACTCAGCTAGGGTGGTCTCAGGATACCTTCCAGAGCGTTCTGTCCTCCAGTGAGGCCCTCGAGCCCTGTTTGGACTCTACCACACTTTCCCACTAAGCTATTTCAGAGCAGGGGTTGGAGGCCATTCAAGTTCCCAGCTGCTTGACTTCCTGGCTCTGGTTTACAAAGTACTGTCTTGGGAAGGAAGGGAGGGGCCAGGGTGTCTCGGCCAGCGCTGTACCCTGGGTGGAGACAGGTAGGACCTCTCTCTGAGAGCCTTGCTTCTAGGAAATCCCCTCCTGGCATACTGGGCAGGGCCCGGTCATCACTTCCCCTTCTGCCTCAGCAGCCAGTGTGCTGGGAGGAGGCGGCCTACAGAGCAGCAGGTCCTTTCTGCTCTACCTCAGGCTCTGTTTCTGAGGTGGCAGAAATGAGGCTAGAACAGCTCATGTGGCTTCAAGTAGTCCCCCCCCCCCACTTTCCAGGGGAACTCCAGATGGCCTAGTGGTCCAGACTGGGTCCGGCCTTGGGGAGCATTTATCCCCAAGATGTCCCCATTTCTGTCATTCTCATCCCCAACTAGAGAGCACAGGAGAGCTAAAGACCCAGACTGCAGAGAGTGGCCAGGGACCTCAGTATCATCTCAGTAACCCTCCTGAAGGCCTGCGCTGGGCCTAGGGTCCCCCAGACAGCCAGCTTGTGCTGTCTTCCCAGAGTGCAAATGTCAAGGTAGAGACAGAGTCCAAAGTGACCCGGCAGTGCGTGGGTAGTAGGTGAACAGTGGAACCTGAGGCAGACAGGACATGTGTCCTCCACTACCAAGCCCTAGGGTCAGAACCCCGTTTTCTGACCAGGTTTGAGCTGAGCATCACAGGGGGAAAGGAAGGCAGAGGGGTACGCTTGTGTGTATAGGGAGAAGAGGCTTTGCAAGAGCAGACAGAAGGCCTGGAGCAGCCTGGGTCACCCACACCTGTGATCCCCGTGTGTGGCAGGAGGTGGCTGGACAATCAGGAGCTTGGGGACATCTTCACTCAGACACACAGTGAGTCTGAGGCTAGCCCAGGCTACAGGAAACTCCATCTTAAACAGAGAGAAAGTCAGGGCAAGGATTGCGAGTCTGGACTGGGGTAAAAGCCCGCTGTCATGTAGCCCGGGACATTTTCCAGTCAATCTCATGCTCTTCCAGTTCTGGGCTTTGGCACCCACTAATCTGCCTTCTGCCACCACAGAAGTTCCCAGGAGCGCAGTCATGTGGTCTCCACGTTTTTCTGTGTAGTTTTGGTTTTTATTCGGCAAACTGGTTTTTCAAAGTGGTTCCACCATTTTGCTTCTCAGTAGCAACAGTGGACTCTCAGTGGCTCTGCCTCTCACCAAGTGTGATTGTCAGTGGTTTTCTTTTGACTCTCCTGGTAGGCTTGGAGCGGATGCTTCTCACCGGGGGGGACATTAATTTGTATTTCCCTGATGACTAATCATGCTAACTTTGACCTCATGAATAAATTGGTGATGTGGTTAATAGACAGTTTGGTCAAATTTTGTTTTAATATGGTGCTGTTTGAAACAAGATTTAATGTCTAATGTCAGAGTACCTCACTTATGCTAAGAAGCCTGACACATATTATGTTTATGTGTACACACACACACACACACACACCAATACCCTTCCGAAACATGAGGTCTACAAGGAAAACTGGGACACGACATTCATCTCAGTCCCATGCAGCTGCTCACAAGAGCCTCTCGCCCGCCACTATCGTCCTAACAACCTGTGAGGATGTCACCAAGGAAACAAAGTGCTTGTGAGGGGCACCGAGCCCAGGTTTATCCTGTTCTGCATCCAATCCTTTACCTAGTACCTGGCTTACCGCCAGACTCAGATCAGAGCCACCACGAAGGGAAACAAAACAACAATGACAAAACCGCCAGAGTAAAGAGCCAGGCAGAGTGACTGGCACCTGGAATCCTAAGGAAGGGGATGTTCAGAAGGAGAAAGCAGCCCTCACTCTGGAATCCAGCGGAGGCTTTTGTCAGTGGCAGGACCGGAGCACCAGCATGATTCACGGCTGCTCCGGCCCTTCTCCCTTCTCAGTCACAAACCTGTAATTTTTTAGGAATCTCACCAGAAAGCACCGTTTTTCAGGGAAAGGACCTGCAGGCTTGTGCAACCCTACTGGCTCCTGGCCTTCCCTTATCAGATTATAATTTCACCCAAGCCACCTCCCAACTCTCTCTGATCAGAAGAGAAGGGGAGGAAGGTGTTTCGGCAACCTTTGAGATGTAACTTGAGAGCCACCGAAAAGGTGTATAGGCAACAAATGCTGAGACAGCTGACTCTCCACCCAGGAACCAGCACCCACCCTCGGGGATGTCTTGGTTTCTCCAGTGCTGTCTTGAAGGATTCTATTCCCGTGCCTTACTTTCCCCTACGCTCCTCCAGGAAGCACAGAACCTCACTTAGGTATGTCTTTCTTTCTGAGTGCCTCTCTTTCTCTTAACCCTTAAAATAATCTTCAACAAAATCGCTAAGTCAGCTCTATCATAAACTGACTGGTCCTGAAATTCCTTCCAGCAGCAAAGCCACAAACCCAGGGTTGGAGAGATGGCTTCGTGCTTAAGAGCTCCGGCTGCTCTTATATGGGACCCAGGTTTAGTTCCCAGCACACACATGGTGGCTCACAACTGTCCCTAACTCCAGTTCCACACAGACATACATGCAGGCAAAACACCCATACATGTACAATAAAATAAAAAAATTAAAAGATTAAAAAAAAAAAAAACCCAGCTACTCAAATACACCAGTGTCGCGGTCCCTAAAAGTCCAAGGAATTCTTCAGACTGCTGAGGGAGATGGCATCTCTGTGCCCTCACTCCAGAAAATCCCAGGGTGAGGGAGGCAGAAGAAAGAAGATCCCAAGTCTGAGGCCAGTCTGGGCAACATGGTGAGGTTCTGTGTCAAACTGAAAAGGAAAAGAGAACTAGGGGTGCAGCTTAGCCTGTCCATCAGCCCTGAGCTCAAGAGCTCCCAGAACTCAAACAAATGGTAAACACACAAGGACTCCCATTCAGCGTGGTGGGGTGCGGGCGGGGCGTGCAGACGGTCGTGAATGTAGGGGTGGTAGAGCAGCTTACTGGGGAGAATGAAAGCAAATCTGAGCTTTCTGGGGCATGAGGGTTTGTAGGAGGGGGTGCCTGGGGTTAGCTTGCAGAGTTGTGGGACCCTGCCTCTTGGTATGTCTCCAGATAAAGGCATCCCTTGAACTCCCTCACGTTGTCTGACTGGGTGCTCGTGGTAGCCTTGCAAGGCACTGCGGATCCAGGCTAGAGATGAGACCTTGTTCCTGCGCCATGGGGAGACTCGATAAACGCCAGTGATGCCCGGTCGGCCACCTGGTGGTGTCCGGGAGGTTGAGACTCATATTCTGGATTAGCCATTCATACCACAGAGGATGTGATTCCAAAAAACAGACCCTATGTTGAGTTAGTACGCTGAATTGGGAGAATGCCACTTGTCCCACGTAGCCCTCAGTTTCCCACCTCTCAAGAAGGAATCCAAGATTCCAGGCCTCTAAGGACCACCACACCTCCGTGACAGGAGCTCTAGAGCCAAGAGGTTCCCTGTGCCTTGTACCTCTTCCCTCAGCTAAAACTTGATTCTGGGAGTATCTGTCAGGATGGACGTCTTCTCCCTAAGCAGTCAAGGAAATGGGTCAATATATTTACGATGACCCTGGGTCCTCCCCCTCTTTTGCAAAAGTGTGGCTGGAATGATGACACTGGGCTTGTCCAGGGGACAGAGAGGAAGGGAGGAGGGATGTAAACACGCACCAGACACTCATTAGAACTGGGAGAGGGACAAGGTGCTTAGTGCAGGATCACACAGCCAAACGCCCTGACATACGGGACTGGCAGACCAGCCACATCATGGACACTGGAAAATATTTTTCTGTGTTAAAAACTGATTTTTTTTTCCAGGACCTGGAGGGATAACTCAGTGCTTCAGAGCATGAGCTGCTCTTGGCAGAGGACCTGAGTTCAATTCCCAATGCCCACATTGGTCAGCTCATGATCACCTGTGATGCTAGCGCTGGGGAAATCTGATGCCTCCAGCCACCTGGAGCACGTCATAAAATCCTTCAAAAACTGACATTACCAAGAACTTCAGAAAATGCTTTTTGAAATGACACGGGCTGGGACGTGCCAAACCAAGGCTGCAGAGAGGGTTTGAGCCCCACTGAGAAGACAGGAAGAAGGCGGGGTCAGAGAGAAGCCATGGAGCCCCGCTGGACACAAACACCCGGAACTTTACCCAGTAAGCCACAGCCTCGTGGTGATACACAGATTACAAAAAAATGGGTTAATCGAAGATGTAAGAGTTAGCCAATAAGAAGTTTGAGCTAATAGGTCAAGCAGTGTTTTAAATAATATAGTTTCTGTGTGGTTATTTTGGATCAAGACCCCGTGAAAGGTCGCCTTGAACACCCCTCAAAAATTACTTCATCCAATAAACAGCAGAAAGAAGTTTGGACAGAACTACGCCCATATTCCCAAATATTGTCTATAAATGTTTGTTTACATTTAAGGGGGATATGCTATAGAGATTTGCATTGGTATGGATCTTGGTTTATTGACACACATTTAAGGTCAATTTTGTTACATGTATATATATTTCTGCTCTTGATTAAGGTATTGTGATTGTGTAGCTCATTTAAATTTTCATCCCAGCATGAGTGTGTATGTTAGTGTATGTGTGTGGGAGGGGAGTGCACAAGTGTGGGTGTGTATAGAAGCCAGAGTACAACCTTGGGTGCTGTTCCTCAGGCATTGTCATTTTTTTTTCTTTTGGGACAGAGTCACTCATGGGCCTAGAACTCGGTAAGCTGGGCTGACCAGTCTGCATGCCCAACAAGCATCCCTGAATCTGCCTGCTTAGCACCGGGATTTTAAGCATTTCACCAAGACTGTAAGAAAAGATTGACTTTTAATGTGTGTGCATGTGTACACACGAGTGTAGGTGCCTGTGGAGGCCAGAGCCATTGGTACCTGTGGTGGTTTGAATGAAAACGCCCCTCCTCATAGGGACTGTCACTATTAGGGAGTATGTTCTTGTTGGAGTAGGTGTGGTCTTGTTGGAGGAAGTGTGTTACTGCAGGTGGGTTTTGAGGTCTTAAATGCTCAAGTCAGGCCCAGTATCTCTCTTTCTTCCTGATGACTGCGGATCCAGATGTAGACCAGTCAGCTCCCTCTCCAGCACATCTGCTTGTGTGCCACCATGCTTCCCCATGTGATGACAATGGACTAAACCTCTGAACTGTAATCCAGCCTCAATTAAATGTTTTCTTTTATAAGAGTTGGCATGGTCATGGTGTCTCTTGACAGCAATAGAACCCCTGGAGCTGGAGTTGTAGATGGCTGTGAGCCACCAGATACGGGTGCTAGAAGGCCTTCTGGAAGAGCAGTAGAGGTGGCACCCAACACCCAGTTTTTCCACCCAGGTCTTAGGGATCAACTCACGAGCTACCCACCTCATTGTGCCCCCATTTCCCAAAGTGTGTCCTCTCGAGGGCTGAAATCAAAGCAGCAGTTAAGAGGCTCTAGGGCAGAGAAGCCATGGTAACCAAGGGCACGGCGACTGGTTTAGATGGTGGAAACGTATCTGACTGTGGCAGAGATCACATGACTGTATGTAACTGTCGGAGATCATAGACTTGTGTGTAAAGGGTGGTGATTCTTATTACATGCAAATGATACCTCATCAAACCAAACTTTAAATGAGAGTGGCTTTCCTGAGGTCTCCATGGAAAGGCTGACGTGTTTGGTGTTTGCTCTTCACCCAGGCTGGTCGGAACTCCCATCTTTGTGATGGTCACTAATCATTGCCAATCCCACCGGGTTTAGAATCACCATGGAAACACGTCTGTAGGCGTGTCTATGAGATTACGTCTAGGGAACCTTAACTAGGCCAGAAGTCAACCTAGGAGGGAGGTCCTTCCAGGGTGGGTCGCACAGGAGCCTAAGACTGGATTAGCCATCCATACCACAGGGGACATGACCCCAGAAAGCAGACCCTGTGCTCAGTCAGTACACTGAGCTAGGTGAATGCTACCTCATCCCATGGGCTGGAGTCCAGACTGAATAAAGAGAAAGCAAACTGCACACCACCATTCCGCTCTCCCTCCTTCCTGACTGCAGAGGCGATGTGACCAGCCCCCTCATGCTCCTGCTGCTGCCATATTAGACTGTCGTCTTAGTTACGGCCACTGTTGCCATGATGAAACATCATAAACAAAAGCCAGCTAGGGAGGAAAGGGTTGGTTTGGCTTACACTTCCACATCACAGTCCATCACTGAAGTCAGGACACGAACTCAAGCAGGGCAGGAACCTGGAGGCAGGAGCTGATGCAGAGGCCATGGAGCGGGAGCTGCTTACTGGTCCTGCTTCTCCTGACTCGCTCAGCCTGCTTTCTCATTGAACCCAGCATCACCAGCCCAGGGATGGCACCACCCACCATGGGCTGGGTCCTACCCCATCAATCACTAATTAAGAAAATGCCTTACAGCTGGATCTTAGGGAGGCATTTTCTTAAATGAGTTTACTTCCCCAAGCTTGTGTCAAGTTGACATAAAACCAGCCAGTGCCACTGTGCATCCCCCAAACTGTGAGCCAGATAAATCCTTCTTACTTAAGTTTTCTTTGTCAAGGATTTTGTCATGGCCCTGAGAAAAATAACTGACAGTCTCCAAACCTGGGCCTCCCTGGACCTTCCCTCTGCTCTCAGCTTCCACAGCTCACTGCCAAACGGTGTGGAACTGCCCCCTTCACAGGTGCAGGTTAGTATTGATTGAAAACTCAGAAACACTGTGAACTTTCTGGGGCGCCTCATCTGTTCAATTTTCTCAAGAACCATACGCTCTTCCTGTGGCCGTGGACCCTATCCTGTGTTTTTTCTCTCTCTTTCTCTTTCTCTCTCCCCCCCTCCCCCCACTGTGTGTGTGTGTGTGTGTGTGTGTGTGTGTGTGTAAAGAGAGAGAGAGAGAGAGAGAGAGAGAGAGAGAGAGAGAGAGAGAGAGAGAGAGAGAGAGAGAGAGAGCCTGTGCAGGCTGCTTCTAGGCTGAAGGTTGACATGCAGTGAACCTTTCTTCTCAAGGGTGACAACTGTGATGTCTACAGTGTCATATAACCTGCCCAGCTTCCTAGTTATATGACTGAGCCTGTGGTCCTCTTAAGGCTAAAGCCAGGGGTCCCCCTAGAATTCTTCAGCTTGGCTTATATGCTGCTTCCTAACTGAAGTATTACATAGGCCCATGACCAGGCTACAGTCACCTCACAATGACCATAACTAGAAATTCGATCTTCTGGACTTTGTGCACACTCACTCTGATTTCTGGAATACTGACACCTCTAACACACATTTGTATACACATTTTCACAGCCTGGAAGTCTCTGGCACTCTGGCGAGGCCTAGATCTGGTCTGTGTTCCTTCCACTCCTCCAATCCTTTGTGACAACCAACTTGTTTATGTGACTCCTCCACAGCCGAGGAATCAGTGAGGGTTAAGCCCCACCTCCTGTCCCATGCTTCCTGTCCCATGCTACTCCTTTGCCCTGGAACACTTCCATGAACATGTGCCAAACAGACAAGAGCCCCCCCCGACACACACACACATGTGCACAGTCTGAAGACCAGGCTGCGTGTTCACATATTCTCCAGGTGTTTCACAGACCCTCCTGGCCTCTGCATGCTAGGGCCTTCCAGATGCCACCCTGTGGGGGACTACAGACCCCTAAAGGTACCCTTTCAGCCCCCACCAACCCCATGGGTGAGAGGACAGTCTCCTGTGACTGCTGTGTGCACAGCTTTATCTCAAAGGCCTTGGTACAGATAGGCAAACTAAGGGAGTCTAAATGTTTGCTCTTGGGTCCTTTGAGGAATCAGAGGCTCCTGCCTGGGGGTTCCCCTTGGCCCTGAGTCTCAGCCAAAGGCTCCAGTGGAGGGAAGGCAGTATCCTAAGACAATCGGGGAAGGAGAGAAGTAAGGATTATTCTAGGTCAGCGGTTGGGGGTGGCCTGATTACCAAACTGCTTTTTAATGACGTTTGTTGTTTTGGTAACTGGCTTCCTGTGAGACGGACCCTAAGGATCACAGACGGCGCTGGGTCTCGGGTTGGTTTCCCTTTGACTCAATGCGCATTTTGGTCCCTGGCATCAGACATTTCTGTCGGTGTCCCTACTACAAAGTGCTCTTTCTTATCTTGTGAATGAAACTGTATTTAATAGGGGAGGGTACCTTGAAATACATAAATTACTCATTATAAATTTAACTTGTGTGTTAATCTCAGTATGAAGCTGTGATATTCTATTTATCTGATTTATATGTTACAATCACTTATCTATTGAAAATTTGATTTATTTAACATTTTGGTCTTTTTTTTTGAGACAGGCTCTCATGTATTCCAGGTTGACTTCAAACTACTTAGTTATGTAGCTAAGATTGACTTTGAACATCTGATTCATCCCAAGTACTGACATTTCTGGGTGTGCTACCATGCCCTGTTTGTCAGTTCTGGGGACCAGACTCAGGGTCTCATGCATGCTAGGCCATGGCTCTACCAACTGAGCTACATATAGCCTATGCTGGCCTTGACCTCACTACCTGGGAAAGCCAACCTCGACTATTACTCTTCCTGTGTCTACCTCCCAGGAAAGGGCAGATTCCAGGCAGCTTGCCCGCCTGTGTCTTTGGTTGTATGGAGAACCTCTAGCAATGCAATTAGAATTCCCTCTGCACTGTTGTGACCCGAGCTTTGAAGCCTCCTCCTGAGTGTAGCTGTCCTTGCAAGGTCTTAGATCAGAAGCTTTTGAGGCTCAAATGAACCTCTCAGGCCTGTGCTGGAGCCTTCCGGTCAGGTCGGCTGAAAACAGGTGGGGGTGCCTCTGAGGAGGGACAGATGAAGGTGGACCAGCCCTGCTGGGAGCCCAGGAACCTTCGCCTGGGAAGGCCCAGGCCCCAGGTAAGGAAGGCCTGAGGGGAGCCTCTGGGACAACACTTCCTGGGTGGTTTGCTGAGCTCTGCCTCAGCTGAAGCAGAACTGCCTCTGGGCAATGAGCGGTGGTGACTTCCGGGCTCTTCTACCCCTTCGCCTGCAGGTCCTCATCACACCACTGTGCTACCACCATGTCATTGTCCTGTCAAGCTATCTCCATGGTACCAGCACAATCCCACAATAGTTCTCAGATTCCATTTGGGTAGAGTGTTAGTCCCCCCCCCCCTTCTCTCCCCTCTCCCCCTCTACTCTCTGTGTCTGTTCATGTGTACACAGGTGTGGAGGTCAGAGGTTGAAGTTGGGCATCTTCCTTAATCCACCTCTACCTCACTTTTTAAATTTTTACGAAGGTTAATATGACTGTTACCGTGTGGACGCACGCCTGCTACAAGGCACACGGTCAGAGGTCTATTTTATGAGTTGGTTCTCTCCTTCCACCTCCACAGGGCTCTGTGGTTGAACTCAAGCATCCAGGCTTGCACAGCAAGGGCTTTTACCCCCTAAGCCATCTCTTCAGTTTCCTTGTTGCTTGTTTGTTTTGAAATAGGGTCTCTCACTGAACCTGGAGCTCACCGATTTGACTAGACTGTCTGGTCCACAAGCCCTAGAGATCCTCCTGTTTCTACCTCCTAGTATTGGAATTACAGGTATGC
Organism: Alexandromys fortis; assembly: GCF_014885135.2. Classification (NCBI taxonomy): domain Eukaryota; kingdom Metazoa; phylum Chordata; class Mammalia; order Rodentia; family Cricetidae; genus Alexandromys; species Alexandromys fortis. The sequence continues at coordinate 12,164,768 of NW_026067922.1, forward strand.
ACAGCTGCACCGGTCTTTTTTATGGGTGCTGGGAATTCAAACCAATGCCCTTGTACTCATGAAGCAAATACTTTACGAATAGAGCCAACCCCAGCCATGTATGGACTAGTTTCTATCCATGATCTTCTTTCTCTTAAGGAAAGAAATGACGGGGCTGGAGAGATGGCTCAGTGGTTAAGAACACTGGCTGCTCTTCTAGAGAACCCAGGTTCAATTCCCACCACCCACATGGTAGCTCAAACCATCTGTTGATGGAAGAAGGACAATGGTTAATTATAATAAAGAAACTGCCTTGGCCCATTTTATTGGTTAGAACATAGGTGGATGGAGTAAACAGAAGAGAATGCTGGGAGAAAGAAGCTTAGTCGAGGAGTCACCATGATTCTCCCACTCCAGACAGACGCAGGTTAAGATCTTTCCTGGTAAGCCAGCTCGAGGAGCTACACGGATTATTAGAAATGGGTTAGATCGATATGTAAGAGCTAGCCAATAAGAAATTGGAACTAGCCGGGCCAGGCAGTATTTAAAATAATACAGTTTCCGTGTAATTATTTCGGGTCATAAGCTAGCCATGCAGGCGGCTGGGTGCCGGGGACACAGCCCTGCCGCTCCTATCACTACAATCTGTAACTCTAGTTTCAGAAGATTCCATGCCCTCTTCTGGCCTCCAAAGACACTAGGCATCAAAAAAGAAAAAAGAAAAAGAGAGAGAGAGAGAGAGAGAGAGAGAGAGAGAGAGAGAAAGGGCACATTCCTGTCCCCACCAGAGGCCCCACCACCAACTGTGGTGCCTGCGCAGAGACTAGAGTCATGAATCCAGCACCATCAGCCTGAGTGCCTGGCTAATAACACCTGGATGGAGCTCTTCTCCCTCCCTCCCCTCACTGGTGCCTAGGGGCGGAAAGCATCAGCTTTAGGGAAGAGCTTGGGGCAGAGGGCTTCTGAGCTCCCTTGCAGACACGACTTGCACCTGGTTCTGGCTCTATGGGTCACTCTTGTCCTGCAGGTGGGCGCCGCTTGCTGTGCCCTGCTCTCTAGTGCAGTCTGCCAGCCTGGAGCCAGGAGCAGGAATGGGTGGGAGGCCTCTGTGCCAGGAACATGGAATGTCTGCAAACTTCAGTGGCCTGGAATCATCTGGAGGCCAGAGCTGGAAGTAGGAGAGAGGTCACATGCCTTCCAGCTGTACAGCTAGGCCAGCATGAATAAGGCAGCCACTGGCCAGTTGGGCCAGACACTCACAGGTCAGCTCCTGGCCTGGCTGTCAGCCACTGGGAAAGCTGTAGCCAGCCCTGGCAGGCCAGTTAGTCTCTCGACCGTCAGGCAGCCTGGCCCATGTGTGGGTGTGTGGAGGGCCCCACCCTCCTCCTGGATGGGGTTCCTTCCAGGCTGCAGGCCTGGCTGCACTAATGGTTCTGAGGTTTCTGTTGTGTTCTGAGGGGCACCACAGAGGATCTGGCTGGACAGGGTTCTGACACATGTGGTGCCTCCCAGAACTTGGGCTAAGCTCCAGTCCTCCTCACCTGGGGACAGAGACTCTCAGAGGAGATGCAGATGGAACATCCAGATGGTCCCTCTGCCCCGAGGCCCAGCTGGGCCTGTCTAGGCAGGCTGTGGTCAGGGGCCTATAGCAGTCTGTACAGAGGTCACGTGCTACCTAGGAAACAGGTCAGTGAGTGATCAGCTTACAGCCTAGTTATTTTTTTAAAATTATTTATTTATTTTTATTTGATGTGCACTGGTGTTTTGTGTGCATGTATGTCTATGGAAAGGTGTTGGATCCCCTGGAGGTAGAGTTACAGGCAGCTGTAGGCTGCCATGTGGGTGCTGGGAATTGAACCCAGGTCCTCTGGAAAAACAGCCAGTGTTCTTAACCACTGAGCCATCCCTCCAGCCCAGACCTAGTTATAAGGTTAATTAGTTTTAGTTGTCAATTTAGCAGAGCCTAGGGTCAACTGAGAAGAGAGTCTTCATCCCATAACTGTCTTCATTGGGTTGGCCTGTGGTATGCCTGATTATCTTATTAATTGATGGAGGAGGGCCCAGCCCACTATGGGTGGTACCATTCCCTATGCAAGTGATCCTTGCATATAAGAAAAGCTAGCTAAGCCTGAGCCTGTGGGCAAGTCAGCAAGCAGTAGTAATCCAGTTTCTGACAAACTCCTGCTTGAGTTCCCATCTTGACTTTTCTCAGGGATGGGCGGTGACCTGGAGGATGAAATAAAACCTTTCTACCTCCAAGTTGCTTTTAGTCAGAGTGGGTTTTTTTTTTTTTTCACAGTAACAGATTGTAGAACACAAGGCCTCCTGCCCTCACCTCCCTACTCCCAAGCCAAGGTACCCTCAAGCCTCGAGACCAGCAGGCCATCTGTATACACCACTAGATGCTAGGCCCTCACTAGCTGGTTGTTCTCACGTTTGCTGAGGTTGGCAGATACATAAGCCAGGCTCTCCTGAAGTACTTTTTGGAGTCTAAAAGTCCGACCCTCTTTCCTTGCCATGATAGAAGATTCTGGTACAACAGGGATGCTGAGTGGGGTCTTGGGAGAGCACAGGTCGGGCCTGGGCCCAAGTTCTAAGATGGAAATAGGTAATGTTAGCCAGGTAGAAGGAAAGGGCCAGTTTGATGGCAGACACTGGCCAGGCCAAGTTTCCTGTGGAGAAGGCCCAAAGGCAGATAAGGACCTGGAACGGGACATAGTCTGAGTGAAATTCAGGATCTCATGGGCTCTAGATGAGGGAGGCTGGAGCCGTGGGTGCTGTGGTGGGGTAGGGTGAGGAAGTCAACTGTTAGTAGGCAATAGATCCAGCTTTCCAAACAGTTTAACCTGCTGGGCATGATGGTGCACACCTATAAACCCATCACAAGGGGGCAGAGGCAGTTGGATCTCTGTGGCCAGCCTGGTCTACAGTGATTTCTAGGGTAGCCAGGGCCATATAGATGAGACCCTGTCTCAAACAAAATAAAAAAAAAATTAACAAAAAGTAGCTTAACTGAAGTTACATAATTATGTACCAAACCTGCTCTTACTAAGGAATGCAATTTGGCCAATTATAGTGAGTTTTGTTTTTCCCCGGAAACAACGTTCCATTCAGGATGCACCGTCCGGGCAGCTACAGATCTTTCTGTAACAGTAGGTTGCTTAGCATTTCCTAGAACTTGATGTGAATGGGAACATTCAGTGAGTTCCCTTTGTGGTCTGACTTCACACCTCACACTTGAGGCCCCTCTGAGTCTTTGTGGTGAATGGCCATGGTTGCTTCCCTCGGAGCTGTGTAGGAGTCCACTGTCTCCTTCCAGGGCTCAGCTAGATTCCGGAGGGGGAAGGATGTGGGCTGCAACTCCAAGACAGCTTCAGTTTGGGAGAACGGTTATCATTTGAACTGTTGGTGATTCTCTGGAGACCCTCTTTGCAAGGCTCCTTTTACTTGACTCAACTTGAAGGTCACCTAGTATTCCCCAAGGGACCTTTGTTAAAAAATATTTTGAAGTGGCCTGATTTCATAGCTGACAGAGCAGACGCTAGGCTAACCAAGAAGCTTAAAAGGGAAGGCTGGGGAGATGTTTTGGTGAGTGAAAACACATGTACAAGCCTGAGGATGAGAGTTCAGACACCCAGCATCCATGTAAAGGCTGGGCGGGTATAGGGACCCACTGTAACCCCGGGGCTCAGGGGGAAGACATAGGGGATCCCTGGAGCATGTTGGCTAGCTAATACTACACCCAAACAGCACACTCTAGATACAAGGTGGAGAGCAACTGATACAGACATATGTTATCAACTTCTAGCCGCTACATAGACAGGACACAGATGCACATGTACCACCCTCACATGTGTGCTTCCATACATGTAAACACCCCCCCCAACACACACACCATATTCATGTGTAAAAAACAGAAGCTGCAAAGGGAAAAGTGGACAATGAATGGGGAATGGATAGGACATAAGTGCTTTGCAAAGCTCGACCATGGTCTGGGAACCTGGAAAGCCACACGCGGTCACAAAGGCACAGGCTCAGGAAAGGACCCTGGGAGGCCCTGGGATCCGACCTCCAGCTGACCTCCAGGCCCCGAGCATGGAGAAAACCAAGGCTAAGCAGAGTTGGCCACGGCTTGCCTGTGTGAGATGGAGCTCTGCTTCCCACAGAGCCCTGCAGCAAAGACCGGGGGACTTTGGTGTCTAACTGAAGTTCACCACCAAGAGAGGGAGCTGGGTCCGGTACACGGAATGTGGGCTACACAGACACAGGTTGAGAAGCCACTTGGTGATGAGATGTGGCGGGGATAGAATAGACAGGCAGGGGTCTCATTTCAGAGGCATCACACCATGTTACTATCTAAAGGCTCAGCATTAAAAAAAAAAAGACAAAATATGGAAAGACATGAGAAAGCATAGCCCACACCTGTAGCGAGCAGCATGGAGCCACACCTGGTAATCAGCTCCTAATATTGGCTGGGGCCTGATAACACAATGATTATCAGCTGCTTGCATATGCGTGAACCTATGGGCAGTGCCCACCTGGCAATCAGGGATTGGCAGCCCATGCCTACTTAAGGGCTGGGAGAGGTTTGCCCGGGGAGAGAGGGGAAGAGAGAGGGAGAGAGAGAAAGTGAATAAAGTCCTGGAATAAACTGCAGTGAGAAGAGCTCCGGTGTGTCACACGTCATCCTTGCGGGACGAGGGTGGCCGTGACACACACCCAGGTTGGAAACAGGGACTGATGGGGGCCATCCCAAGCAGAGCTAATTAGACAATGCTCTAAGTAACTAAAAGAATCCAGAGAGGGCCAGTGAGGAGACACAGTGGGCTAAAAGCGCTCACTACACAAACTTGACGACCTGAGTTCGATTCCAGATCCCACAGTAGGAGAGGCTCGGCTCCTGCAAGTTGTCCTCTGACCTCTATGCATGCACTGCGGCACACGGACACCCACATTCACACACGTACATACATAAAGACAAAGAAGTTCTTTAAGACTTAATGTCCAGGTCCAAAGAAACACATCAACAGCAGCGTGTGTTCTTGTGGTATGCAGGGTGTGCATGTATATGTGTGAGCACAGAGGCCAGAGCCAGACATCAGGTATCTTTCCCCATTGCCCCCCACCTTCCTTTTAGAGACAGGGTTTCGCTGAATCAGGAGATCGCTCGTGCAGCTAGCCTGGTTGGCCAGCAAGCCCCAGGGTCCTCGAGTCTCTGCCTTCCCAGTGCTGGGATGATAGGCACAGGGGGCAGAACTCCTGAGCATCCAATCTCGGGCCCCCGTGTTTACAAGGTAAACGTACTTCACCAACTTAGCCGCCTCCCTGGCCTCCCTAGCAGCCTGTCCAGATGCCCGAGCTCCTAACTGTTCACCCTTTGAAAGCTGCTTGAACATGGCTGCCAGGTTGAGAGGCAGGCTGGGGAGGCTCCATCAGACTCCTTAACAACTAGCCCAGGCTCGAGGGAGCTATGGCAGCAGCGACGGAGCAGCGATGGGACCCAGAGGGATGCTGGGGAGTATTTGTCAGGCTGGGCACCTGCTGCTGGGAGGGTGGGCTCCCAGAGAATAAAAATGGATAAGGAGCCATTTACTGGGAGAGGACAGACATTGAGAAGGGCGCTGTGTCTTCACATCCTTGGGGATGGCGAGGAGATGACGGCTACGTCTGTGGCTGTGTGACAAGTACAAGCCCTGGGGACAACAGATTGCCTCTCGGTGAAACGGAGATGACCTTGTCCAACCACGCACGGTTTTTAGACTCTAAGGCGGAGTTGATAATGGACACAGGCTTCTCTCTCTCCCCTGGGGACTTCCTGGATAGAGGCTGCTGGCCCCTGGAGCACTGCCATCCTCCGGAGTCAGAATCCAGCCTGCGGATGTTAGCTTAGCCTTATCACCGGCAGCCGTGCAAACAGAATGAAGTGCTCCATGTAGGCCCCTGGTAACAGCGCCAGAGGAGGCTGCTGGGCACACCATGTGCTCACCTGCACCTGCAGGGCCAAAAGTCGGCTCTCTCGCGATGCCCCCGTATCACGCCGACATGTGAGTCAGGCCAGGGAAGAGCCCAGCCTGTTGTGAGCGGGAGTGACCTGAGGCTCCAGGAGGCAGGATGAGGGCTGTGGCTATCGGGGCTTCCACCTGGGCCACCTCCCTGCTCTGCTGAGTCAAGCCCCTGCTAGGATGAGCACACACAGCATTTAACTAGGGCATATAGCACCACCTATAGGCACTTTCTAGGCTAGGAAGTAGGAAGGTGGGCTGTTCGTCTGGAAATGAGATCTTTGTGAATTCCAGCGCTCCAGAGAAACAAAATGAGAATGAGTTAGATAGTAGATCAACTGATAGGCAGACTATTTATCTGTACACATGTATAGGCAATCTTTTGTAGCGAAAAAGTCCCTCTACAGGGGGGATAGAAACAACGTCTACCCTTTCTTCTAAGGTCCCAATCATAAAGCAAGGTGTGAGTCTGCTGAAGTTCACTCAGTGAGTTTATTGGGCTTCCTCACAGGGCATTGGGGAGGGGCTACACATAGGAGTGAGGTGCCTCTCTGACTTGATGGCACAGCAGAAAGTCTCCACCCAGCAGAGACGCAGCATAGGTGGAGCCCCCTCCCACTGTATCCTCTAGCTGTGCCCTGAGACCATGTGATAAGAAGCAGCTGGGTACTCGGGTGAGGGTCCGTGACCTCCCTACCTCTCTGTGAGGGGAAATAAACAGGCAATTATCTCACCTGGGTGGGGGTTTGAGAGTGGGCACAGCTGAACTCAGGATGACGGCACAGGTATGCCTGCACACGCGCGCGCGCGCGCGCACACACACACACACACACACACACACACACACACACAGAGGAAATAAGGCTGGGACCACAGAATTATTCAGGCAGAGAAGTTCTACCAACACTCATTTGCTTACTGGAGACCCAGGGGAACTAATTCAGTCTCAGTCTGGAGACCTGAGGCTGTGTATGGGGGCTGGGATGAGGAGGAGGAGGAAAAGGCCGTGCAGTGGAGTAGGTGTGTCTGAGGGCAGGAAGAAAGCCTAAGAAGAGAGAATGGATCACCCCTTCCTTTACCTCGTTCTAATTAGGATCCCAAAGGGCTGAATGGCGCAGGCCCAGGCTAGTGAGTGGTATCGTCTTTACTGGCCCACTGATTTAAGCACTACAGTAAGAGTATTTCCTGTTGTAGTTCAGTGAAGGGCTCACCTAGCCCAGGCTGGCCTGAACAAAAAAAACAAGTAAAAAAAAAAAAAGAAGAAGATCCAGCTGTAGGGTATTTTCTTAATTAGTGATTGATGATTGATGGGCCAGGTCCATTGTGGATGGTGCCATCCATGAACTGGTGGTTCTGAGTTCTATGAGTGTAAGTACCTGCAGAAGCCAGATGGGAACATGGGATTCTATGGAGCTCAAATTACAAGTGGTTGTAAGATGCCAGTGGGTGTTGGGAACCGAACTTGTGTCCTCAGGAAGAGCAGTGCACATTCNTCTCTCTCTCTCTCTCTCTCTCTCTCTCTCTCTCTCTCTCTCTCTCTCTCTCTCTCTCTCTCTCTCTCTCTCTCTCTCTCTCCCTCTCTCTCTCTCTCATTTAGTTTTTCAAGACAGGGTTTCTTTGTAGCTTTGGAGCCTGTCCTGGGACTAGCTTTTGTAGATCAGGCTGGCCTCAAACTCAGAGATCCACCTGCCCCTGCCTCCCGAGTGCTGAGTGCTGGGATTAAAGGCGTGCGCCACCACTGCCCAGCTCCTTGTTCTCTTTTTTGAGATAGGGTCTTGTAACATAGGCTTGACTATCTATGTAGCTGAGGCTGATGGACTCCTGACCCTCCCACTCCCCAAGTGTTGTGATTACAGGCATGTGCCACCACCACAGGACAGAAAGCAGTTTTTCTGGTGGTGTGTGTGTGTGGGGGGTGTCAGAATGGTGCCATTGCCACTTCACCTTCTTGTCAACTGAGTTTTCTGTCCTGCCTCATTCCCACAGTCCTTATGTCCAAAGAAATCTCACAGAGGTCTACATTAGTTGTTAACTGGCCCATTAGCTCAGGCTTCTTATTAACTCTTATAAATTATATTAGCCCATTATTCTAGTATATGTTAGCTACATGGCTCAGTACTTTTTTCAGCGAGGCAGTCACATCTTGCTTCTTCTGTGGCAGGGTCACAACTGCAGAGGAATGGGCTTCCTCCTTCCCAGAATTCTGTTTTCATTGACCCGCCTATACTTCCTGCCTGGCTACTGGCCAATCAATGTTTATTTAAAATATAATTGACAGAATACAGACCATTCTCTCACACCACCTTCTGGCTCCTGGATGGGAAGGGTCAAGCTGGAGCTGAACCCTCAGCACCTGTTCCACGCTGATGACCCTCAAGTGTAGCTTTCTGGGGACTCTTGCCTTAGCCTCATAAGGACCAGGTGGCCTTGTAACTGAGTCACCAAGGGGACAGCCGATCCATGGTTCTATTAAGATAGCCCTGGGAACAGCGAGGAACATGGCGAGACCTGGGACATTTACGAGCGTGCGCTCACTGGAAGGCTGATGTGGGAGTGTCATATATCAATCTGTTGATTTCATTGGTTAAGTTATAATAAACCAACTGCTTGGCCTCAGCTTGGAACATAGATGGGAGGAGTAAACAGAATAGAATTCTGGGCGGAAGAGGAAGTGAGGTCAGACTCTGCTCTGCTTCCAGAGAGACCCAACAGCTCTGCTGGAGCAGAGACGCCATGCTCAGCTCTCCCAGGCAACTCCAACCCACGATGGACTTAGGCTAGAATCTTCCCGGTAAGCGCACCTTGGGGTGCTTACACACATCATTAGAAATGGGCTAGTCCAGGTGCCAGAATTAGCCTGTAAGGGCTAGAGTTCATGAGCCAAGCAGTTCTTTAAATGAATACAGTTTGTGTTGTTATTTCAGGCATAAGCTAGCCAAGCGGCCGGGGTGTTGGGGACGCAGCCCCGCAGCTGCTCCATATTTCAACAGAAGGCTTCCTTGGCCGTGAACTGTGTGGAGCATCACGGTCATTGATAGGGTACTGTGCAAGTGTGCAGGTGGGAGTTTTAGCGGGATCATTAATCAAGCAAGGAAGGCAAAGCAAACTCAATGTTTATTCCAGGAAGAGCCAAGCACTGTCCCTTCTATGATTGAAGATGTGCTGTAGCATGGTTTAGTGCTGGCCTCTGCTCATGGTTGGCTGGGCACTCAACAGTAGCCACAGCCACATCAGCCTTGGAGTGGGGAAGGCTGCTGCTGAGCTAATGTATAACCTCCATTCCCGCCATGGAGTACTTTCTTTAAGGCAGATAGATACCATTGTGGGTGAGAAGGCCATGGTCACTGGGATTGGGGAGGCCATGGCCACTGGGGATGGAGAAGCCACGGCCACTGTGGGTGGGGAGGCCATGGCTACTGGAGATGGAGGGGGCCATGACCACTAGGGATGGAGAAGCCACGGCCACTGGGGATGGGGAAGCCATGGCCACTGGGGATGGAGAAGCCATGACCACTAGGGATGGAAAGTCACTTTTCTCTAGCTTAGTCAATCTTCACACATGTCCTCATTCCAAAGTCCAGAGTCCCGTGTCCCCAAGGCAATCGCCTTACATTAATATAGACCCCCTGCAGGGCTGTAACCAAATCACAGGATGAGGTTCTCCATCTGATGTCCAGCCAGTGGCTCTGCTGCTGGAGGAGGCATGGCTCCTTCCAGCCCAGACCTAGGAGCTCTGGGTCCACATGGCACCTGAACTAGGTCTCTGAATCCCAGAACACATCTTTTCCTTCCATCATCTTGTCCCTTAAAGCCAAACAAACACCATCCTATTTTTTTTTTTTTTTTTTGGCTTTGCAGATCGTCTAGAAGATCCGTAGTCAGAGCTGCAGCTCTCCGATTAGTTGCATTTAACTAGGAGTGCCCAGACGTGAGATTTCACACATCCCTATTGACAGTCCATGCCTCCACCAGTGTTCATTACTACATGGACGGTGGAGTCAGAAGTATCTTGACTCCATTAGACAACCCACTCCAGAAACTTTCCTGCCTTGGAGGAGGACTGGGGGCAGGGTAGTGGTGGGGAGAGGCATTAAATCTCCAGTCACCTTCTCATAGAGCTATGGTGTTCATTCTGGTAGCTGATGGGATTGTCTTTTTTTTTTCAATTTTTTTTTTTTTTGTATTTTGGTTCAGAGATTTGAAGGGTAGTTGCTATAGGAGTTCAGGACCGGGGGTCATGGGCTTAGAGTTTGGATCAGGAGTCATGTGCTTAAGACAGAGGAGACCTGAGCACAATCTGGGATCCCCAGGAGGCAGAGGCCAGGGATCAAAGCCTAGCTGCACTGCTGGTGACACCAGCAGGATGACAACCACACACTCCTTTCCTGGAGCACATGGAGTCACAGACATGAACAAGGTGCATCCTTCCCACCCTTCCCCGAGCCCCTCTCAGAGCTGAGTGAGGAGGGAGCCAAAGGCAGCCCTAGGGGCTGGGAGGAAGGGCTCCCACAGGGCAGTTGCCATCAACTCTGGCTCCATGCTGGCCCTGAGCCATTGAGTCATCAGTAAACCCCGCTGTGGGCACAGGCTGGACTCGGGCCTAAGGACGAAGGTGGGAAAATGTGCACAATGGGAAATCTTCCAGGGGAGTTGGAGTCATTAATTGCATCACGTTCATTAAAGGTGTATTTTACACATGGTGGTGCATGCATGCGATCCTGGGGCTGGGAGGCTGTGGTGGTGCATGCATGCGATCCCAGGGCTGGAAGGCTGTGGTGGTGCATGCATGCGATCCCAGGGCTGGGAGGCTGTGGTGGTGCATGCATGCGATCCCGGGGCTGGGAGGCTGTGGTGGTGCATGCATGCAATCCCAGGGCTGGGAGGCTGTGGTGGTGCATGCATGCAATCCCGGGGCTGGGAGGTTATGGTAGTGCATGCATGCAATCCTGGGTCTGGGAGGCTGTGGGGGTGCATGCATGCGATCCCGGGGCTGGGAGGCTATGGTGGTGCATGCCTATAATCCCTGCACCTGGGAAGCAGAACTCTGAGTCTTGAGCTATGGGCTACATAGCAAGTTCCAGGTTAGTCAGGCAATGGAAAAGGATGGAGTAAAGGAGTCGCACGGAGTAACAGGAGCTGACATCTTGTGAATCAGACATATAAAATTCAATCCCTTTAGTTTAAAACACATTCAATGATACAATTAAAACAAGTAAAATTGATTTCATAAAACAAAATATAAAATAGTGTTATATGACCCGTATCCCGTAGCTTAGAAAACCAGATATTTTGTTCACATACTTCATTAGAATATTTTTACCTAAGTATACAGCTAACATTTCTACTCATACAAATGACCTATTCTAGTTCCCTGAACCTAAAGAGACCCGCAATTGTATTTCTGTTACAGGATTTGTTATAAAATTACATTGCAAAGTTTCTTCTTAAATATTTAAGTGTGTACAAAACATTCCCCTGCCACAGTAATGTAAATCCATTAGAGCTTTCTAGTTAGCGCATGGTAGCCCCGGTTTGAAGTTCTGAAACACGGTGCTCGCAGAAGTAGGCCCGTTTTGGGGTGCATCGCTGGCTCACGATGACAGCTGTGATCCGCATGGGCACAGCTTTGCTGGCACTGCACACGCACCCCATACGGTAGCTGCAGCTGAGTCTTCCATTAGCTCCACTTAGGGTATAGAAACCCACATGGTGACGGCACTCTCAAGAGCAGGTGGCTCCGCTACTTGAGATGGTTTTTTGCTATGCTAGGGAACACTTGCTTGTGTTTAGGAAAACGCATTCCACCTGCTTGGTCCACGTTATCAAAAATAGCTTACCCTCTTCTCTGGGGAGGGTTTGCAAAGTAGATCTTCCTGCTTGCCTCCACTATCTGTACACAGAACTGTATTTATATATTATATATTTATATCAGACACGTATGTACACATTTACAGGCAGACCTTCAAAAAGATATTGCACTTATATACAACGCAGCTTTAACTGAACTAACTTCACGCTGCCACCACGTAAGTTCTTCATAAGAAAGGTAGTAGGTATGTCCAAGGAAGTCGCAAGGAGGGTTCCAGGAATGCACCCTAATAAGTAAACATCAGAAGAGGAGAAGTGGAGGGAGAGGGCTCAATTCTTTACTGCTCAGGGCTGGGCCCACTCTCCAAGGCAGCTGGAGTTAGACTGAGGTCAGGCAAGAACACAAGATCCTCAAAGACAAGCTATTCCCTTCCTGACCCTTGGCCGCCAGCAGCCCACCGCTATCACGGACAGAGGCAGATCTCCCGAGATTTGGTAAGTAATGTAGCAGACCCCAAGGTTCCCATAGTCTGTTAGAGCCGGTACAAAGTTCTCATGTTTTGCTTTCTAAGCATATGAGAAATTTAAACACAACAACGCATGGATTTCTATCACATGGGAAACACCAACACAGCATGATATACATAGCGTCATCTCCTACATGAAAAGTTCCTTCCCTGATAGTCAAGATGTTGGTGGGTGCCAGAGCTCCTCAGCTGGCCGAACTGTAAGTTCTGGAACACTCTCACTGAACTCCCACACCTGGGGGCTGAGCCCCACACCTTAAATCTCTGTTAGGGTGAGCTTGTACGACCCGCCAGCTTCTTCAATCTGTAGCTGGAAGGTGTCTTCATTGGAGTAGTGCTTCACGATGTTGTCATCCATGTTCACCAGGATCCTGGACAAAGACAGGGCGTCAGTTCCCACTGTCCTACTTGGCTCTGGTGCAAGGCTTGGATTTTCTTGTTAGTTGGGCATCGACTGTGACTTGTGGGGACACTGTCGTACCCTCCCATGAGGTGGCTGCCTCCTTCAGGAGACAGAGTGCCCCACAGTGCCTATGGTGGGGACCAGTGAGGACCACGCAGGAAGGGAACTGAGTTAAGGCTCCCAGTGGTAGAAACACTGGTGGTGTGATGGACAGGAAACGCTGCCCTAAATGGTACCCGATGTGGGTGGCTCTACGTTAGAATCAGTACAACTCAAATCCTGATGGATTACCCTTCCTGGCAAGCCACCCCCAAAGTTTAAACAAAGTGGTTAAGTTTAATCCTTCCTGTTAGAGTCATCTAGAAAATTCCTTAGCATTTGGTTTAGAAATAAGACAAAAGGTCTTATACTATGTACTCTGCTTATTCATGCTAAAGAGAACTAAAAATCACAGCTTCTGGGGCCAGCAAGATGGCTCAGCAGGTGGCGGCCAAGCCTGACTACCTGTGTTCCATCCTCGGTATCCAGGGGTAGAAGGAGAGAACTGACTCCATGAACACACACACAGACACACACACATACATACACACACATAATATACTAAAAATTAATTCCTTGACAAGAAGCATTTTTCTATAGCTGGAAAATACAACCAAGGGTGGGGTGTTCAAGAAGGAAGGGAAAAGGCTTTGGGGTCAGTCAAAACTGGTTTGAGTCACAGCTCCACATTGCCAGACCACACAGGAGAGTGGTGTGAGGTGTGTCCAGTCTCACACCTGGAGGGTGATGGGAAAGGAGGGTCCCGACACCCTTGTCAGCTTCAGCACACACCCCAAGAGTGGAGCCGCTTCAGGGCTGCCAGGCACGGGAAGTGCAAATACAGATTTGTTTTTTTAGCCCTTGAAAAGACCGATCTTCAAATTTAATAAGGAAGAGAAAGTGAGGCATGGTTTTCAACGCCTACACTCCCTGCACTGAGGAGCCTAGGACAGGAGGACTGTTCAGGGGTAGCCTGGGCTACAGAGCGTGACCATGATTCACTCTTCCACTTTCTCCCCCACAAACAAACAAGAGCAGAAAGCCCAGATTTATTTAACACTTGCATTTTCTGGCTGCTTCTGGGCTGTGTGTCGCTGACAGTGTGTTACGTCAGTGCTGAGGACAGCTGTCTTCAGGGGCACACAGAATGCGGCCATTACTCACCCTTTCTTGCACTTCTTAAATATTTTCCCAATCTTGTCATGGGGGACATCATACTTGTCTGAGATCTAAAAGAACAGAGAATAAGAATATTGTCAAAGTTTTTTTTTTTTTTAAAAAACCACACAATTATACTGTTTTCTGTTTTATCTTTTTTTTTTTAAGATTTTACTTATATGTGTACACATTTACCAATTTTGAATTTTTGTGTATGAGTGTTTTGTCTGCATGGGTGTCTGTTGTACCACACTATGCCTGGTACCAATGGATCCTCTAGGATTACGGACAGCTGTGTGCCATCATATGGGTGCTGGGAACTGAACCCACATCCTCTGAAGAGTAGCCAGTGCTCTTAACCACTGAATTATCTTTTCATCCGTGTGTGTGTGTGTGTGTGTGTGTGTGTGTTTTGAGACAAGGTCTTACCATAGCCAAAGCTGTCCTCAAATGTGTAATTCCTCCTGTCCTGCACTACCTCCCCTCCCCCCAATACTGGGTTTCTCTGTAGCCCAGGTTGTCCTGGAACTCTGCTGTAGACCAGGCTGGCCTCGAACTCAGAGATCCGCCTGCCTCTGCCTCCTTATTACTGGGATTAAAGGCAGCGTGCATCACCACAGCCTGGTTGTCAGCCTCCTGTTTTTAAAAGATGCTTAAACAAAGGGACTATGTCCTGGGGAGAGGGAGCTGGTGATTCCCCTAATTAATTCAGATGTCAACAAGTCAACTGACTGAAAGAACCATCCACAGCTAGGACCCTGTGACCAGGGTTGGCTTTGTCATCTAGAGGCCCTGTGTCAGAGTGGCTCTAGCTCCCTGTGACAGCTCCTTGACTTGTTCTGCCACCTCTGCTCCATCTAGGAGCCAATCAGCTTTACCCACTGAAGCCGGGTGCATGCCGGGCCTACCCTGTGCAGTTCATGCTGCTAGTTTGACAAATGGCACATATTCATCTTTGAGTGTTGCGGACAAGTCACACAGGTATAATCAAAAGCCAACATGGTGGGTATGCCTGTGATCCCAGCACTCAGGAGGCTAATGCAGGAAGGGTCGCACTGAGGGATGTGGGGATTACCATCACCTCGTTTGATTTATGCACCTTCATTACACTTTCTGTATCTGAGCATTTCCCTGTGGATCTCTGGCTTATCTCATTGTCCTCTGTCTTCCTGTCTGGGCAGACCACTCTATTTGGCTTATGTCATTTAGTCTGGTGGCTCCAGTGCCTACAGTGCACCTGGATAAAGCTGTGAGTGGTAGCCCACGCCTGAAATCCCAGCAATGGGGAGTCGGAGGCCAGACTGGGCTATATAAGTGAGTTCCAGACCAGCCTGGACTACACAGCAGGACCAAGGTTTTGTGTTTGTTTTAAAAAGACTTTTCAAGTGGGTTCAGCACGCTGCAGCTGTTAAGGGAGCTAAGGGGCATTTCAAATATGCATCACTTTGAGATCAAAATTTCTGTGATTTGCATGAGCTTATGGTTGGAAAGTGTCAGGAGCCATCACTGGTGCTAGGATATTGGCCAAGACAAACGAGAAAGGGGAGTCAGCATGCAGCCATCCTCCCATGCTTCTCCTGACACCCCACGGGGACATGAGCTCAGCTCCGGGGGTTGGTGGTCATCACAGGTCACACCTATACATCCTCCCAGATGTACTCTGGATAAGGTCTACCATGGTTAGCAAAGACAAGGAAGGCACAGAGGCAGGCGAGAGTCACAGGGAGGAGCAGAGAAAGACCGGGTACCCAATGAGGAGCAGAGAAAGACAGGGTCCCCAATGAGGAGCAGAGAAAGACCGGGTACCCAATGAGGAGCAGAGAAAGACAGGGTCCCAATGAGGAGCAGAGAAAGACTGGGGCCCCAGTGAGGAGCAGAGAAAGACAGGGTCCCCAATGAGGAGCAGAGAAAGACCGGGTACCCAATGAGGAGCAGAGATAGACCAGGAGCTCGAGTTTTTGTTTGGGGACATGTTTGTCTCAAATTCTCAATGTTTCTGCCCTAGCTTCTAGAGTTTTGGAAATTACAGATGCTGTATCAAGTCTGACTGAACCACTAGTTTATGGATGATGGTTTTAAATCTTCACTATTGTCAACTTCTAAGCGGTTTGCTATGTGAATTTTCTCTTCAATCAAGAGTATAAAAGTTAAACTGTCCCCTAGGCCATCACAAATGGAATTCAGTACACCTATCAATTCCTGGCTGGTCACAAGGGACAGACAGAGCTACAGTCAAGCGAGGATGCCCAGGATGGGTCAGAGGCACGCAGTGCTATACACAAAGGATGGCTGGGAAAAGAGGTCACGGCTCCAGCGCGACAGAGGAATCAGGTTGTCTAACAACGTTTGACTGGGACTGTGAGGCTCCCCCCATTTCTACAGAGGGACTGAGCTGTGCGTCCTACTTACCGCCTCCATCAAGCCCTTCAGAGACGGGGTCTTGAGCATCAGGGCGTCGAAGACTTCTTCAGCCTCCTTTCGGACATAGAGCAGCACTGGGTGGGACAGGGGAGAAAAGCAGTTAATTCACACGAGTGAAACTCACGACAACGGATCACAGGTGCTAGTTAAGATGGCCAGACACAGCCCCAGAGGGAGAGCAACACAGGCCACCTCAGTGTGAGCCCCAGGACCCAACGGCAGTTTCCCACCAACTCTCAGGGGAGGTGGAAGTCTGAAGGGTGGACATGCAGGGGGTGAGACCATGAGCTGACTGCTAAGAATTCTCATCACCACTGGGACCCAACACACCTCTCTTCGGTTCTTCTGTCCGGGTTAGCTTAGCTGGTGGAGGAACTAGAAAGTCATCTTCGGTTCCAAACGGCCCCCTTTTCAAGACAGACCTGTGGGGAAGCCAAAGCACTGTTAGGTCACCCGCTTCAACTCCGCTGGACTGCGTGAGCAGGAGAGAGGTTCTTTAGAGCTGCTTTACTTTACACTCAAACTCTTTCCATTTATTATGAGGTCCAAGCCAGACGACAACCTGGGCAGGGCTCGTCAGGCCTAGCCCACCCAAGTGACATGCTGGGAGGGCTCCACGGCTGGGCATCCCTTCCACTAACTCAGCACTGAGCGCGGGAAGGCAGAGCCACGCTCGCTGTGACATGATACACACTAGACAGGCCACTGCTGCCTTCGTTCAGCTGTAAGGAATTGTGGGTTTTATGTCTCGGGTCAGGGGGAACTCTGAAAGTTGTGTCAGGTGGACAGTTGTGGCCAAAAGGTGTGTGGTCTATGCTGCAGGAAATTCCAGGCCCACAGGTAGGACAGTCTAGCAGAAGGCTTGTGACCACAGTGTAGCTTCTAAAGGCTTCCATGGAAATAGCAGGGGAGAGTGGACAAGGAGCCTGAGAGGAAAGTGCAGGGGTCTGAGCCACTGCTGGCAAAGGCATGTGTTCTGAGAAGGGTCTGTGGGGTGAATGAAGAGACAGATGACCAGAAATAAGGACAACACAGGCCTGAAAGGATCAGTCCATCTCAGCTCCTTAGTTGCAACATGTACTTGGTGAAGGTGCCCGCAGGAGGCCATGTCTGAGACACCATGAGTGGAACCATGGCACGGGCTTAGTGGCGACAAATGCAGGCTGGGAGAGGGCCAGAGTGGAGGGAAAGCAAAAACAGGACCCAGAAAATCAGGTACAGGGGCTTGGACCTGAGATCACAACACTCAGAAACCTGAGGTGGGAACTGCTTCTGAGCCGGATGCCAGGCTGGGCCACACAGTGAGTCCTAGGCCAGCCTGGGCCAGGGTACAGCCCCATCTCAAAAAACAAACCCAAAACCGAGATGCAGGGAGAGAGGGCCAAGGAAGCCACCAAGGGCTGGGTGTTCATCTCTAGGCACTCCTGTGTGGGTAGGAAAAGGGATGCCCAAAGCAGACTCCACTATGTCTTTAAAATTCAGTCCCAAAGCCATCTTAAGGACAAGCCAGGCTGGGGTCTGTGTAGGCTGTGGCTGTACTAATAGCAGGGGACTTCTGGGCACGGAGCCCACAGAAATGAGCAGGCTCCCTACAGAGAGGAGCATCAAGACTTCAGAGGGACATCTGGGGCCCCAGTCCTGGATTCTACACACTGCCTCCTTTATGGGAAATCAGCATTTCTTGGACAAGAGACTGGTTCTGTAGGCTAGACAAGGAAGACACCAGCACTGAATACAAGTCAAAAGGACCAGGGGCGGCACCAAGGGCTAGGAGCCTCATGTCAACAGCGGCAGTCGGTGAATTCCTGTGAGTGGACGGGATGGTTTACAGCTTAAAGTGAGAAACAGAGCCCTATACTGACAGAGATCAGTGAGCAGGTTGAAGTTTGGAGGTGAATGAGGGATTTACGGGGTACAGCGTACTGTCTCCGTAGCACATGAGAAAAGGAGACATCTAAGAAGAGGCTTAGTCATACGGGCACTGTGGGCACAGGGATGAGATAAAGTGAGGGAGGACACATCTGGGGTGCACAGAGAGGCCTCACTGCAGATGTCCCCCAAGTTAAAGACACACCACACGAAGGCTCTGAACTGGATCTAGCCTTGCACGACCGTGTTACTGCACAATCATTGTGACTGCACAATCAGTGTTCCCATCCACACCGTGGATACAAGCGAGGTCCTCGTTAGCAGGAAACAGACCTGATACTCAGAACAGGAGGGCTCTGGGTCAGCTCTCTATTCTCTGACGCCCTGGCCTGGGACTCACTGTACAGCCCAGGATGGCCGCAAATCACATCTTCCTGCCTGGTCTTGGCAGTGCTAGGATGGCAGGTGGGTGTCACCACGCCTGGCTGAGAAACTATGCTTAAGTAGCTCAGAGAGGAAAAGCAAGTTCTTTGTTTTCTAGCTCTACATTTTTGGTGAGTTTGAGTGTATTAGAGTGAAACAAAATGTAAACCTTACCCTTCACCTTCCAGCTCTTCCGAGGGCATGGAGAGAACCTAAGGCCAAAGACATAGACTCAGATCACTTTCCAAACTTGTGCAGATGCTTCAAACCACACGTAAATCAGTCCCAAATGGAAATTATTTTGAATGCGACCAGCCAAACACCAAACCCTTCTAAAAGACACAATCTTGGAGCCATATTTTTCAACACCCAGAGTTTTTAGAGCTCTCTCTGACTTTGCTGACCCAGGGGGCTGGTCTTTGTGATGGAGGCTGGCTGATGTAAACATTTAGATGCCCCTACTCGGTCAGTCACTCACTGTGTGTGGCTCCTTCTGCAACAGAATGCAGAGTGGGAACAGCCGATGGGGGACGACACAGACTGAAAAAGTCGGAAATATTCACTGGCACCAGCCCCTTCACAGAAAAACCTGGCAGCCTCTAGTTCGCTCTGAGGAATTTCAATAGAACTGGAGGATTGGCCAACACCTCTGACCACTCATTAGTCCCTTAGAAATCTGTCTACTAAGTGCATGGCAGGGTCTCCTTTGTGAATTTACCCGACCTCAGTATAAAAAGGAAAGGTACACTCTCCCGAAATGCCTGTCCCACGAGGCAGGGTGTGGCTGGATTTTAAATTTAGCATGGGTAGCTAAGATATGGCTGTAGAGCACGCGGCACATGTCAATGACACCCAGTAACGGGAACTACAAGAAGGGGCCTCCAGACACAGGTATCACCCAAGCCAAACTTACAAGGCCACAGACTCAAACCCCAAATGTGAGGCCACTCTCGACACTTTTTTTTTTCACTCTCGACACTTTTAAATGAGCTACAACAGGAAAGAATACGCATGGACCTGGGGTGAAAGGTCAGCACTGCATCTCTGGGTCAGAATCATTCACCATTTGGTTGTAATCGGTATCATGTCACCTGACTGAAAGTTCCAGAGAGCTCACTAACTGGTCAAGGGGCCACTGCGATCTGACTGTGAAAACCGCCAGGGAGTCTTATGCCAGGTCGCGCAGCCTCTCTGGGCAGACTGGTACCTACATGGCTGCCGCGCTGCAGGTTAGTAAAGTGCACGTCCGGGATGAAGAGGACAGGATGGGTATCCAGATCCAGGAAGGGCTTGAACACCGTGATGTCCGTCCGTTTGTGTGAGGGAAGCAGCTGTACTTTAACGTCAGAAACTGGGGAGCAAAACCACAAGTCACCAAGAGATGATGGTTATGGCTGCCTCTGTGCCGGCGCACGTCTGTTATCCCAGCACTCGGGAGGCAGAGTCTGCTCCCTCTCTATGACTTGGAGGCCAGCCTGATCTATGGTCTGCAGCATCCGAAAAGGCCTGAGCCCACCCAAGACATGGCCTGCAGTTCTGTGAGGAAGCCCCTGCCCTCCTCCACAGCTGCTGGGGAAGGCCTTGGTGCTGGCCCTAGCATGCCAGTCTCTCCCCATCCAGCCCGCACTCTGCAGGGTCTGGGCTGCGGCTGGCAGGACACAGCTGCAGCCAGGCATTCTCTGGGAACTCCAGGCAGCGCACTTACCTTTTCTCTTGCTTTGCTTTCGTTCTTCATCCCTGATTTTCCGTTCAGCTCCCTGTAGACAGAGGAGACAAGAGCGCAGATCAGGGCTCTGGGAACTACTAGGATCTCTGGAAGTGAGTGCCAGCATAGGGTTTGCCACGTCTGCTTCCTCTTACAAGCCCACTCCTCTCACTGACTACATCATAGGCGCGTATGCAAATGTCACATGGAAACCCCTTTCTACAATTAACATATGGGGATACTTTCACAGCTTCTTCAATCATTTCTAGCTACATGAAGTCACCCATGGGGAACATTTTAGAGACAAATAAAGCAGAATTCTTCTTGATAACAGATGTAACAAGGTAAAGGCGAACCGGAGAGAACCTGCTATCACATCACACTGCCTGCTGGGGTGTGGGTACCTTTCCCCCATTTCATAGGAAAGGACCATGAAAGAAAAAGGATAAAACTTGGCCCTGTGAATGTTCTGTGTGGCTAATGTCATCACAGAGAGCAGTGGCTCTGACCGAAGACATGGTACCCATGAGCAGCAGAAACAATCAGGTATCAATCACAAGAAACAAAGCCGTCACTAGTGGTCTTTGTGCTGTGCCCTGTATTTGTGCCATGCATATCCACTGCAGCATCATGCAACTGAACCCACACAAATATTCACAAGAACTTTACTAGTAAAAAGCATGACCATTCGACACATTACAATGAAACACGGACTCGTTCTCCTTTGTCTAGTGATAATGTCTCTGGATTGTGCAGATGGATGGCTTTATAGTTAGTTGCCCAGCGAGGTAGGAACTGTTGGCTTATGTTTCTGTTAAATATCCTCCCTGACAGGAAGCAGGAAGTGAAGGGCCTCTCGCTGATCTTTGGCATCATTACACGATAAGGATCAGGTTTGAAAGCAGAGCACAAAACCTTCTGCTTGCTCTAAAAGGTGCCAACACCTTGTACATGGATGGTTCACGGTAGATGTGCAGCCTGTGTGTAAGAACGGCTATATGTGAGCCCAGGGAGACGTCTCGGCAGGTAAAATGCT
Source organism: Alexandromys fortis (assembly GCF_014885135.2). NCBI lineage: Eukaryota > Metazoa > Chordata > Mammalia > Rodentia > Cricetidae > Alexandromys > Alexandromys fortis. Next base: position 12,186,138 of record NW_026067922.1, read on the forward strand.
TGCAGTACAATGGTAAGGACTAGAGTTCAATCCCCAATACCCATGCAGACTGCGGGTGGGCACCGCAGCCCTGCCTACTATCCCAGAGAGCAAGAGACAGCGATCATACAACCCTGGAGTATGCTGGCTAGCAGGAGCTGCCAAACTGGCGATTTGGGTTCAAATGAGAGATCCTGCCCCAATACAGGCCATAGAAAGTGTTCAAGGGAGACACAATACATCAAGTTCTGGCCTCCTCAGGCACAGACTCCCTGATAGAGAAGCAGGCCCTAGCCAATCCTGGATAGTGCTGCATGTCTCCCAGTGCCTCCAAAGAGCCCTACAATAACCTTGTCAGACGAGAAGCTCCACATCCACCCCAAAGGTGGTCTCACAGACTGATCATCACCATATCCAGAAAGAATAACAAGGAACTCAGGCTGCTGCCAAGACAAAGACTCACACTCTATTCTGAAATGACAGAACTCATCAGCTTCCAGGTACACGGGTTCAAAGAGGTTACTCCAAACACAGCCCAGACAGAGAAACATCCCCCGACATACACACAGGGTAAACTACTGTCTGTTCCCACCAAGTGGACTGGAAAGAACTTCCCCCTCACAGGGCCCTGAGTAATACCCAGGAAAACCCTGCTCAGTAGAGCAGAATAATGAGCCTGACACAGTGTGGCCCCCAGAGTCACCTATCAGATCATACGATGACATCTGAACCAATCTGTTTCCAAGAGACTTAATGAGGTCTCAGGCAAACTTGAAGAAGAGTCCTAGGAATAAAACTACCCAGCCCAGCAAGGCCAAATGCACAAGGCCAGATACCCAGCAAGACATCCAGGTTTCCACCCAAACAGAAAGGAAGTCAAATCATGGAAGTGAACCCAGACATGGGTACCAGGCACAGATATTAAGTCGGTAATGTCATTTTATTCTATATGTTCAAAAGCTATCAAAAAACTAAGCCTGGACTGAGGGGTGGCTCAGTGGGACAGCGACTACCTGGTGGGCACAAGACCCCATGTTTGCTGCCCAGGACCACAACAGAAACTGCCCAAAACAACCACCACCACCAACATCACTACCAACAACAAAACCAAACCCACCACTTGCTAGGTAGAGTCATGACCTAAAATGAGTCCAGCTTAAACTTTCTGAGATGAAAAAATCACCAGATGGAACTCAGTCATCGGCTCAGCCCTGGCAAAGGATCAGCGAACCTAGCACACAATGATGGGAACTCTCTGGAAAGAAGTAAGAAAAACCAAACGACAACAACAGGCCATTAGCGAAACTCAAAGCACTTCACGGATGTAACTGGAGAACCTGAGTGGAAGGAGCAGGCATGTCTGAAGACACAACGGCCTGACATGTTCCAAATCCAACGAAAGCCGTAAACACACAGATGCTTAGCAAACTCAAGGACACGGAGCCTCATCAGACTCAGGTGCCCACCAGCGGTGGAAAAGAAGAATCTCCCTAAGGTCACAGACAGGAAGATCTTACACACAAAATGCAGTGTGTAATGGGATGGCTGCAGCTACATCAGCAGTGCTGGCTGCAAGTCTGTACACACCTGTGAAGAGACAGACGGACCTTACAGACAGACAGACCAGAGACCCAGCACAAGAGCTGAGCAGAAGCGCTGAAGGGCTCACTCCAGTTCAGATGCAGAAAGATGTGAAAGGAAGTCCTGGGACGGTATGGGGACCACAAGCTCTTAGGACTCTCCTCATAACCCTCCAGAAATGTGCTCGGGCACAGCAGGGCTTGTCCCAAAACGTTAGCCTCAAGAACCTGCTGCCTGTTTGGGCGAAGATGACTAAGAATGCCGAGGAGACTGACTTCTGCGGGAGTGTCAGGGAGATGGTGGCTGAGTGAAGCCCAGCACTGGGGGAAATAAGCAGAAGGCTCAGGAGGTCAAGGTCATTCTTGCTTCTATATTGGGCACAGGCTACATAAGACGGCGCGTCAGAAACCAAAAGGACGAGCCAATGGGATGAGAGAAAAAGCAGTGACCCAAGTTCCGTTGGTTAGAAATCCAAACTTTGCCCACATTTCCTCTGAAAATGTGTTGAATGGCTGTTACTCCGGAAAGATGAGAAACTCATTTATCAAACCAGCTAAGCAACTCTAACAAGAGATGACACAACTTCCTTAGGAAGGAAATACATTGCCAATACAGCGAAGGACACCCAAAGCGCCTTAGTTCTAGTTCCTCTCTAGACAGAGACCAGACTCATAAGTGAGAGCTGAGAGCCAGCAGAAGGCAATCACCAGCCAGCAAATAGCAAGTGGGGCAGGATCACAGCGGACGGAGTAGAGAGTCAGGCAGCTCTGCTAAGCAGAGGCCTTATGAAGAAACCAGCACCTTCATGGCACTCAAAAATGAACCCATGAATTCCCAAGAATGCCCAGGGAAATTATTAGTCAGGAAAGACTGAATATAAACATCAGATGTGAAAAGAAAAAGGTTTGAATAAAACTGCAACTTCTCTAGTTTTATAAAAATAACACAAATACCCTGATAGCTCTTCCTACGGGTTTTTGCTTTGTCTTTGAGACTCTATGTGTGTGTGTATGTGTGTGTGCATGTGTGTGTGTGTGTGTGTGTGTGTGTGTGTGTGTGTGCATGCACATGCCCCATATACCCCACACTGGACCTCTGTCTCCCAATTCTCTTGGTCTTTCAGGTGCTGGTGCCACACATCTGGATCGTGCTGTTTTCTCTGGGCTACGGAGGAATGTGGTCAGGTGGGAAGAGCCTGACCTGGGTCACAAGTCCTCGTGCCCACCAGCTGTGACTCACTGCTTCCAGTGCATCCCACGGAAGCACCTGTGTCCATTATCTCCACACCTGATCCCGGGGCTGGGCAGGAGGTTACATGGCAAAGGAGAGGGGAAGCTGGAAGATGGGAAATGATCCTAGGTCAGCTGTGGAAGCCCAAGGTGCTCACGAGGGATCAGAGAGCAGAACAATCAGAGAGAGGCATAATGAAGATGCAGAGGGGGTCTGAGCGATCCCGTGTGAGCCACTGCAGGCTTGAGACAGACATGGTCACAAGCTGCATCCAGCAGGTGGAAAAGGCGTGGAGACAGACTGGAGCTAGTCTAGAAAGGAATGCAGACCTGCTCACACCTTGAGTCAGCTCAGTAAGAGGGAGCTACCAACAGATAATAATGATGTTGCTTTAAACCGCTGAATTTGTAATCATTTGTTAACGGTAAAGACCCTGCTCTGCAGCTGTGCCCAATCTGGCAGGCTCTGGGAGACAGCTCTGAAGGCGAAGGTCCCAGGCGCCCTCCAGTGGTCAGATGCAACAGGCCTGCCAGAGTCTGACTCAACACAGGTGTGTTTCCCTGGAGACGCAGCTGCAGGAAGCGGCTGCAGAAATCTTGGGCATGGCCTGCCTAACAGCCTCCAGGGAAGCGAGTCAGTAAAGGAGTTATTGACCTGGGCCCAGGACCGGGGCACAACGACAAAGCTTCACATTATATCATCTTCCCCTTCCTTCTACACTTTAGCTTCTTTGCCCAGTTAAGGCTAGCGGCTCTACGGAAGGAAGCCTGGGAAGGATGGGTGCATCCGCTCTTCCCCAAGCCTGCCGCTCACTCACCTTGTCACAGAAGACCTTTATCTGGCAATAGGCCCGGTGTACTGGCTTGTTGCTGCGGTTGTTATAGCTGTAGGTGTCAATTTGGATATTAAGGGGCAAGCCCTTCACGCCCTTCTGGGAAGAGAAATCGGTGCTTAAGCAGTTCACGGAGATGAACACCTGTGAAGGAAGAGAAGCCTCCGTGAGTGGCAGCTCCCGCAGCCAGTCCAGCCCGGCCTTTGCAAATGATGGACACTCAAGATGCTTGGGATTCTTTTTTTTCCTTTCCCCACATTACAGTTTATCATCATGAATGGAAGTCAGCGCAGGAACTGAGGCAGAGACCAAGGAAGAACAATGCTTACTACCTTGCTTTCTATGGCTTGCTCAAACTGCGCTCTCTGACTACCCAGGGTCACCTATCTAGGGGTGGCACTACTTGCCAGTGGGCTGGCACTCTCAGGAACCTTAGAGGCGGCGGAGGATGCATCTCCAGAGCAGTCTGAGCACAGGTGTGAGAGGAAGAGGGGGTGCATGGAAGCTGTTTATTCCCAGGATGGCTCTAGGACAAGCAGACAGTGTGGCCCTCATGGCCAAGGCCATCTGCCAGGGACACTGCAGTGTGTATTCTGGCTGCTGGGGGACAGTTGTGCGTCCTCTCTGGAGCCACCTGTGCCTCTGCTGTCACCTCAGGATGTCCGCAGCAGGCTATGCCCTAGATATCAGGACTGAACAAAAGCTGGCTTTTCCCAGTCTGTAGTTTGATTATAAAATTTACTTGCAGCTGGGTGGTGGTGGTGCAGACCTTTAATCCCAGCACTCGGGAGGCAGAGGCAGGCGGATCTCTGTGAGTTTGAGGCCAGCCTGGTCTTCAGAGTCAGTTCCAGGACAGGCTCCAAAGCTACACAGAGAAACTCTGTCTCGAAAAACAAACAAACAACAACAACAACACTCACTTGCGTCCCAGCCCACGCGCATATTCGTTTCTTTTTCTTGTGGATGTTTGGTAACAGAACCACATTGGGTCAAGTCCTCAGAGAATAGTTCAAAATCCCAATGATGTCCAAGAGTCTTTTTAGGCAGCCTTCCATAATTTAAATATAATTTGGATTCATCACGGGCCTGGGTAGATACTACCATTGGCAAGGTTTTCCACGGGTTTTAATTCTTATGCTGCCTCCTGAGCAGTCACAAACACTATGTTCTTCACTGAAGAAGGCCCCACAGAATGTGGTTAAGACATACAGAAGCTCTGAAGACATTATGGGCTGGGAGAGCCTTTGGACATGGGAGAAAATAACTCCGTAGGCCACTGGAGGACATGTCCCCTCCAGGCCGTCACAAGGCACTGGGGAGAGGGGCAGACGGCACCAAGGTCACACCTGCCCCTTCGTTACCTTTCACCAGCTTCTGAAGAGCCACTGACCCACATGGACAGTTTTTACAGGCTGTGTCACTAAGCCCAATAGGGTCAGCTCCACGGAAGAGCTGGCATGTCCTTGAGTCACGCATCAATTGGCAGTGAAGCTTCCCAGCCCAGATGCCCTCTTTCAAGGAGGAAGTCAGAGAGTGGCACACCTAGGCTCGCCTCCCTCTTGGTCACCCCATGTTCATTTTCTCAAAGTTAAAGCAAATGGAGACACTCAGTGCAGTACAGAAAACTTACTCAGAAAAGCTGGTGGAGCTCTGCACAGCTAGTGAGCATGCTCTGTTCCCCCTTTCATGGCTCTACACAGCTAGTGAGCATGCTCTGTTCCCCCTTTCATGGCTCTACACAGCTAGTGAGCATGCTCTGTTCCCCTTTCATGGCTCTACACAGCTAGTGAGCATGCTCTGTTCCCCTTTCATGGCTCTACACAGCTAGTGAGCATGCTCTGTTCCCCCTTTCATGGATCTGGGTTTGAATCTGTCTGAGGTCAAATGCTTTTCATTTCCCTAGAATCATAGGAGTGTTTTTTTTTTTTTGTTACTATTTTGTTTTTAAATGGGCAATTTCAGAGATGCAAAAGACCCTTATGCCACACAACCAGGATTTCTTCCAGTGCCTAGGCCCCAACAGTCAAGAACAGCTGTCCAGCTCAGCTAAGACACAGGCAGGGATGGCCTTGGGTTGTAAATGGGTATGTGACAGGGACTGTGTGCTACTCAGGCATTGGATGGAAGAGAAGAGGACAGAAAGAGAAGCTGGGGAGAAAGAGACTCAGAGCCACAGTAACAAGGAGCCAGTTCCAGGCAGGGTTCAAAGTGGGCTAGAAGGTTATTCTACTCTGCCTACTGGGAAAAGACCCAACACCCTAAAAAGACTGGGGACATATACAATTAGAAGCTCTGAAGATAACCCCTTATCTGTTCCTTCACCAGCGTTCCCCAGACCTTTCTCACTGTCCCTGGGCACTGACAGTCCCACCTCATGCTGGCCCTGGCAGCCTCCTTACTGATCTGGTCGGGTCCACCCGCAGCCCTCCTCTGCCTGTCCGGCCAGATCCTGCCCTCCACAGAAAACTTGTCTCTCCATACAGGCTCAGTTAGACAACCTACAGAGCTATTCCTGTGCCCACAAGAGGGCGCTGTCCTCCCATGTTTGAAGGCCCGGGAGCCATTAAGGCTGTTCTACCATGGTGAAGCGCCCTCCTTTTCCACACGACCTAATCCCACAGACATTATCCTTTGGTGGGAGATCTCGATGGAGGGTGCTCAGATGTCTCCCTCTGTCCAAACTGTTCACACTCCGGCAATATGGTATCTTGCTTCTAAAAGTTTTCTAATGATTTTCAGTAAACAAAATTACTCAATTTTAAAAAAGCAAAAACAACTTGTGTGTGTGTGTGTGTGTGTGTGTGTGTGTGTGTGTGTGCGCGCGTGCGCGTGCACATACCAGACAACAGCCCTAGGTTTCATCCTTTAAACACATCTACCACCTTTGAGACAGGCCTCTCATTGGCTGAAGCTCAGCAATGAGGCTAGGATGGTCAGGGGATCCCAGCCATCACCCTCTTCTCTGCTTCCCCAGCACTGGGGTGACAAAGGCGGAGCAGCACGCTACCACACCCAGCCTTGCCCGTGGGTGCAGGAGACCAGACTCAGGCCTGCGCACTTGCAAGACAAGCACTTTACTGACTGAGTCACTTTCCCAGCCCTACTTTCTTTGTGTTTAAAGACTAGATGCGCAAGTGGGAAGTGGCTCGTGGGATTTATGAACTGCTTTACCAAAAAAAAAAAAAAAAAAAAATCCGTGCTTTGACTTTTGACTTGATGCCTTCTCCTACATATTTAAAACATTTATATGCAAACGGGATATAGGAGGCATATATGGAACAGGGGTTGGTGAGATGATTCAGCCCGTAAAGAAAGACACTTGCCACCACCTTCCAACCTGGGGTCAGCACACAGAATCCTCATGGTGAAAGTTAAGAACTGGCTCCCTGACCTCTGACCTCTACATGTATGCTGCGATACATGCACATCCATGTGTGTTCACACACACACACACACACACAAATAAATGTGAGAAAAAAGAAATCTGAAAGGGAAAAATAATGTTAATAAGAAAAAAGGGTGAAAAAAGAAGGCAGTCTTTGTAAACAATAAAAGTTACTAAACCACTGTACATTTCAGCTCCCAGCCAAATGGAAAAATCTAAACTTCTGTCACCCTGGGCCATGTGGCACAATTCCTAACTCAGAAGTGGCTGCCTTGGAAAGCTACACTCTAGTTCCCTAATTCCAGGAAGCTTCTGACTCAAAGGGCCATTCCCATGACAAGAGGATTTCACAGTAATCCAACCCAAACCTGGCCTCCCTGCTTCCCAGCTTCAAGCCTCTATTCAAATTAGCCAGATCCCAGGATCAGGCTGAAGGCAGAGCCTCTGGGAAACAGCTCCCAGTCTTGCTTCCAAGTTCTTTCTCAGACGCATCTGCTTCCTATTTATGAACATTCTTTTCAACTTAGACTTCAAAAGTTATCACAAAGGGCTGACGCATCCTAACGCCTCCTTCCTCAGATAAAACAGCCATACCAGTAGGTAGGATGAGTCGGGAAACAGTCATACGCTCTCTGAAGGACAGCGACCTGAAGACCCCAGAGCTTACTACGCCTCACACAGTAGCATCATGGAAGAATATGCCAGGCCATCAAGGACATCCTGGGCCAGACCAAGTGATACCCACGCTGGTTTAGGCATTCACCAAAGGTCAGAAAAAAAAAAAAAATCAATACCTCCCCCCCCCATGTTTTCACTGGGGGAGGGGTAAAGTGCTCAACAGAGGTAGATTTGATCGGAAAAATCAAAGCAACTAAATTTGGCCCCACTCTGTCCTTAACTAGCGCTGTAACCCTGGTCCCTGCTGTCACGCAACCAGCCAAGGCACGGGATCTCCAAGTCACTTTCAACTCCAGACCCTTGTGATGTTCTGTCTACGGTGGATGAGAAGGATGAGCCCCAAATCTTACTGTCATTACACTGCAGATAAAATGACTGAGTCAAACAGAGGAGTCTGGGGCCACACTCATGAAGACCTGTGTTTGGTCCAGCACCCACCTAAAACCTGGACATGGCAGCTATAATCCCAGCGCTGGGGAGACAGAGACAGGAGGATCACTGGGAGGATCATTTACCGATATCAACTTTCTATAAGCACTGCTACATTAAAGGTGCCATGTAACTTCATCCCATTTGGCCTGGGAACTTGGTAGACACAAGGTCTCTTGTCTCCTCCCTCCTCCGACAAGCACTCTAGGGGAGCCACTGCACCCCAAAACCCCAGGGAGCCCATCTCTCAAACACTGCTCCACACCACAGCCATGCTGGAATCCTTCAAGTCCCAAAGCCCATTAGGGTAGGTCACATGGCTGAGTATTTGGAACACCTCTGCTTGGGTGGGTCTGACACCAGAACCGCCCTCTGGTGCTACCGGGTAGTCACATGATAGACCAGGATCACACCACCCTGTGAAGGGGATGGTCTCCTACACACTGGCATACTTCAAAGCATCAAAGGCCTCCTTCGGCTCCGAAACTCTGAGACTATGAAACCGCCTTATCCATGATGTACCTGAAAGCGTGTTTTACAGAGGTACACGCCTATCAGGCACATTCGCTATCCACAGAGCCTGCTATTCTCTACAGTCATACGCCAATCCTCAGCTACCCAAAGTTGGAAAGAACTTTTCTCAGGACGAACACCTCTGTATGAAGCAGTGTGCCCAGGCTGAGATTCTAGCAATGACTCTGAACTGCATGCCATGTGCGACCCCTGATCACACCACAGATGCGTCTGTTCCTGGCATCAGAGACATGCGTATACTCAATGCATATGTTATTATTATTATTATTATCATCATCATTTTCTTGGTTTTTTTTTAAGACAGGGTTTCTCTGCATAGCTCTGGCTGTCCTGGAACTTATTCTATAGACCAGGCTGGTCTCGACCTCAGAGATCCACCTGCCTCTGCCTCCACGTCCTGGGATTAAAGGCGTGCACCACTATTGCCCAGCTCATGTGTTTTAATAAAAGACAAAGCAGAAGGAGTGTTTTCATAGTCCAACATTTCCACTGTCTACGAAGCTGTCCAACCCAGGCTTGACGACGTTTCACTGAGTCTTAGAGCCACACTGGCTGGCTATACTCAGGGCTGAGGGGGAGCTGAAGAAGATCAACCTCCAGGTTTCTCTGCACTTAGGGAAGTAGTAAGACACCCAAACACATAAAGTAATTTAAAGAGCGATTGATTGATTGATTGATTCCGCATCTTGAACAAATAAAAGCAAAGCAAGGCAATCAAGTCTGTATAAGATAAACACTGCTCCATTCTTCCCGGCAGGTGATCAAATCGCCTTGATAGCATCACAGGGCAAACTCCAGTCTCTCAGAGAAGTCATAGGAGTCAAAGAGGGAGACAGATGGGTACATACTCAACTTCCTCTCCATGAAACACACGTGAACGCATGAGTGTACAGATACAAGCACACACACACACATGCACCACTTCCAATTCTATAGCTAACATCTGCAAAAAGGCTGCCTGACACACACAGTCCCTTCTTCAGAGAGCTGGGAAGGTCTCTACTGTGGAAGGAGCCTTCAAGGCTGACTTTTGTTTTTACACTTCCTTGTTGCTTATTTTGAGGAAAATGTGATGTTATTCAACCAATCAAAACAGTAATCTCAAAAGATCACAACTAAAGCTCCTACCCAAAATCGTTACAAGGGAAATAAAACCTAAAAAACAAACAAACAAAACCAAACCCCTAATCACAAAATCCAACTACTGAACAGGCCAAAGATGTTCTGCAAGATTCTTTTTAAACGTCCAGCCCATTTTTCTAGGACAGTTCCTCATTCCTGGTTGAGAATTCATACACTCAGAATATTTAAAAAGATCTCCAATGGTTTTGCAAAATGCAGCTTGAAATGAGGGATGTACGTTAGCCGAGGATTGACCAATCAGGGGTTTTGTCCATATGCTCTTCCACACCTCAAACTGCTGTGCAAGGACTCTCCCAGAAGCATCACGGCAGCCCCTTGATACTGTCCACAGCCCCTCCCATGTCCACCCTCCAAGGAAGAAGAGGGCAGAAGAGACACAAGGAGGCAGGACATGCACTCAGAAATGACTGCCCAGGAGCCACCTCCCAGCGGGCAAAGCAGAGGAGACTAAAAGTAAAGTTCCTAAGCCTCCAGTCCGCTAGGGGCTTTTCTTCCTAACTGCGAGCTGAGTGTAATCACGGCAAAACCCACGGGCTGTGAAGAGACTAGCCTGGCATGTAAGTTAGCAAGTGCATTAATCTGTAGGGAGAAACCTGGGAACTCTGAACCAGATATCAAATTCACGGAAAAGGGCACATCCACAAACACCTGGAATTCAAGGCTGGCCGTGGCTCACAGGTGTAGTGCTTGCCTGGCACCTGGGCCCCTGGCCTTCGAAAACCAAAACATTAGGACTCCATCAGCCAAACGTTATGAAACTTCCATGGAGTTGAGCCAGATCCTGCATGGCAGTATCGATTAATGTGGGGTTCACTACCCCTTGGTGTTCCCCATGAATAACAAAAAGGCTGGCCTTACTGCACCACGGTGACAGTGGTGACGGCCACTCCGTGTTTCTGTACAAGTACAAGGAGTATGACCACTGACTGGCACCGCTTTGACTTTTATCCCACTGAGAGATTCGAGTAGAAGGTTGCATGCTGCGGTACGCTCCTGCTGTGGGAGTGAAAACACTCTCTTCTGGCTTTTATGACGCAGTGTGCTCTAACGGTAGTAAGGATGTCACTGTCACAGAGTGGGTGACCCAGTCAACAATAGGAATCACACCTTGACAACTGGACTGACTTTCTTCTTTTTCATTTTTTTCTTTTTTGGTTTTTCGAGACAGGGTCTCCCTGTGTAACAGTCCTGGAACTAGCTCTGTAGACCAGGCTGGCCTCGAACTCACAGAGATCCACTGCCTCCGCTTCCCGAGTGCTGGGATTAAAGGTGTGTGCCACCACCCGGCCCGACTAGCTTTCTTAAGGGGCGAAGATTTTGTTTCAGGGGCCCAATTCTCAAACAGAGAAATAGTAGAACACACTGCCAGAACTGGCTCTTGGTGAGACCTGAGTGGGACAGAAGGGACCGTGACAGCAAGCCCAGGGCCCAGACCTGGGGTGTGCCTGCAGACACCAAGCGTTCTCTGTGGCAGGTGGGGATGTAGGCCAGAGGCAGGAACATAAAGAGCTGTCTCTTGCCGGGTCTGAGGGCACACACCTTTTACATGGGCTCTGGGGATGGAACACAGGCCTTCACACCTGCATAGCAAACGCGCTATCCACTGTGCTGGTGAGACCAACTTAGACATGCCTGGGAAAAAATAAACCTCAATAAGGAGTTGCCTCCACCAGAGAGGCCTGTGAGCATGCCATTTTCTTAAGTACTAATCACTGCAGGAGGGTTGTCTCAGGGTTTCTATTGCTGTGCAGAGACACCATGACCACAGCAACTCCTATAAAGAAAATATTTCTTTGGAGTGGCTCGCTTACAGTTTCAGAACTTGAGTCCATTATCATCATTGTGGGGAGCATGGCAGAGTGACGGCAGAGGTGGTGCTGGAGCGGAGAGTGCTACATCTTGCAGGCAATAAGAAGTCACTGACTCACGCTTAGTGAAGTCTGAGGAAAGAGAACTCAGAGTCCGCCCCCACAGAGACACACTTCCTCCAACAAGGCCACACCTCCCAACAGTGTCACTCCCTTTGGGGGTCATTTCCTTTCAAACCAGGAGCCCTAGCCCACCATAGGTGGTGCCATCCCTAGGCAGGTGAGCCTGGGAGCCAGGGGAAAAGCCAGGGGCCACTGCTCCTCCACAGTCTCTGTGTTAGTTCCCACCCCTAGGTTCCTGCCCTTATTTCTCTCAATGACAGAATGGAACCTACAGGTGAAATAAACCCTTTCCTTCCCAAGCTGCACTTGTTCATGGTGCTTCTTGACAGCGTGGACTGGGTCACCCAGTGCATCATCTTTTCAGCCCCAGCTTTCATTTGCTACTGGTGCTGGCTGGTTTTATATCAACCTGATAAGCGCGAGAGTCATCCAGAAGGAGGGAACCTCAACTGAGAAAATGCCTCTCCACCATCAGGCTATAGGCGTTTTCTTAATTAGTGATCGGGAAAGGGCCCAGCCCATGGTGGCTGTAAGAAAGCAGACTGAGCAAGCCATGAGGAGTAAACCAGCACCTTCTGTGGCCTCTGCATCAGTTCCTGTCTCCAGGTTCCTGCCTTGCTTGAGTTCCTGTTCTGACTTCCTTCAGTGATGTACTGTGATGGTGAAATAGAAGACTAGTAAACCCGCTCCTCCCCACATTGCTCCTGACCACGGTGTTTCACCACAGTGCAGAAACCCTAAGACGGGGATTACGTCAACGACCATTTGCGGCTTTACAGCGCAGTTAGACAGGGAGGACTACGGCCGGCTTAGTCTCCAGTGTGACTAAGTGTGGGCTCTGGAGCTGCAGAGCCCAAGTCCACCACTGCTTCTCCCGTCCCTGGGCCATGCTAAGTCCTCACATGGCGGCTCCTCTTCAGATCAGGCTGCCTCAAGTGCTTCTTTCCCACCTACATTCACAGCAGCTGCCCAGAAAGCTGCTGAAAAGCTGAAAACGCGCCTTCCCTGAACTCCCGAGAACACGGAGCTTGCCTCACTGATGACAGACCCGAGAGCAGCCCTGGCTATACCAATGGTGAGCATCATAGTTTGGAGGATCCTCAGGTCAGGCTGCCTGCTCCAATCATGCCTGGCCCCTCCCAGAGCTGCACAGGTGATTGGCTGGCTGGCTGATCAGGCAGGGACGCCAGCATTTTGCAAAGTGGCCTCTCAAGCCAGTTTTTCTGCCCTAGTGGCAAAGCACTGATTTCTGTGTGTAGAACTCCCTGGAAGGAAGTTAGAAATGAGTCACACTAGTCCAGAGAAGTTCAAGGGTGAACCAGTGACTTTGTACTCCTATACTGCGGACTGACTTCTGGGGAAGGACTTGTTACTTGTGCATTAAGACACAGTTAAAAAGTTCTAACTGCCCAATACACATCACAAGAAAAGCTCCGATGGAGGCGAAAGGAAAAAGCAGGTGGGTTCAACTGGGGCAGATGCTTTGGTCAGGTTACCACGGTAACTGAGGACAATTTGACATTCTCCATATGCACTGATCCTCGATGTCCGTGCTTCTCTCTCACGCCACACTTCCCATGGTCTCTGGCTCTCAGAGCCTCTTCACTAGAGACAGACAGGGCCAAGCTGTGAGGTTCAGGGTTAGAGGACCCTGATGGAGAAGGATAGAGACATCAGCCCTAGTAAGACCCAGCTCTCAGGACCCCAGAGCCAATCAATGCCTTCCCACGGAGAGGCACCAATGGAACACTGGAGAAGCAGGAAAGCGGGGGAACGTGAACACCCAGACGGAAAATGGAGTGGAAGGTCACCTTGATCATGAGGCATGAAGTTAAAGGTCTCTGTGTTTCAAATCAAACTGCTCCTCGCTGCCAAACTTCCTACTTGTTGCAGATAAGTCACAGGACTTAGCTGATGGCCACACGGCTCCAGGAGACACAGAGACAGCCATCTTGGATATAGTCCCAGTGGCCTCTGGGAATCCAACTCAATTTTTTTTTTCAATATCAAAACTCAACTTAGTCAAACACATAAAATATCTATAAGGTCCTTTCTAGAATGTAATCTATCTTCTAAAAGAAAGTGGAAACTATAGAGTAAGTTCAAACTTAATTATCCAAATCAGTGTAAAGATGCAAGCAGCTCCTCCTGGGGAGAAACTGCCCGACAGTCGAAATGAAAATATTGGTCACATTCCTGCCTCGCTTCCAACAGCACTAGACAGGGAAATCACTCTTTCTCTAGTACAGTTCAGTGAGGCTAAAGACTTGGATCGAAGCTGATAGGGTAGGCAAGATTTTAACTATACATCGCGACCCAGTTCTTGGCCGAGATATAATTAAAAGGGAACATTTATTGGCCTTTACACAGCTCCCCCCCAACCCTGAGCAGAACAAACAAACAAACCCGCCTCTCTCTCGGTTCTGGGCCGCCTCCACCCCCAGGCTGCGCGGTCCACGTGCAGTTAATGAGTGTGTGGAGCTGAGACGGTATCGAGACTGAGTCACCCACCGAGCAGCATCCAGTTCCACTACTGATGGGCCAGATAACCCGGTGCGTCACACCTGCTCCCTGCTCTGACGGGAGGTGACTGCACTGTCCTAATCGAGCTACGACGACAAGGACACTGTCACCAACTGCTGTCCAGCTCAGAGGGCTTCAAGGGCAGCTGAACACTTGGGTTGCTTCTCAGACTATCAAATGACCATCAAAAGAAAAGAGACAAATGGGCAGGAAGGGGTGGGGCAGGAGGGACGTGGGAGGGGAAAAAGTACTGACTAGCAGTCTTCCCACGGCCAGGAGGGGCGTTCCCTGAAGGGGAAACAAGCTCCGAGTCAGCAAGGCTGTTGCCTCAGCCCGCTTCCCACAACGCCCACACAGTGTCTCGGTTTCTGTGCCACGCAGAGAGCCAGGGGAAAAGTCACCGAGATAAAAGAGAGGCATGGAGGAGAAAACATTTAGAGGGACCTGCCTGCTCCCCTTTTCTCTGTTATGTTCGTAGGCAAGACCCGCTGAACCTAAGGACACTTGGCAGGTGCAGTGATCTGGCACTTGTTGTCCCAAATAAGCAGAGTGTGTGCTCTGAGACCTGCAGAACCGTATGGGGGCGTGACTCAAGGCAAACACAGGCCACATTCCATCCCCGCAGCACAGAACAGGACAGGTGAGAGAGCCCATGGGTCACAAAGGGGACCCGGCAGGCAAGCTGACTGCCGACCAAAAGAGTTTTCACTAAAGAAAACGGGCTAAGGGTGGAGAGTCTGTGGATTAAGGCGGAGAGGCCAAGGGGCCTGTGGGAAGGCTGCTACTCATAAGACCCCTCACTCCAAGGCTCTGTCAGTACAGAGCCCCAACTGTTCTGCTTTGGGTTAAAAGCAGCAAACCTACAAAAAAAAATTAAAACCACGACAAAACATAGGAGTGGCAGACCTGACTGAGAAGACAGAGAAAGCCACAGATGGGATTTCCAGGAAGAAACACGAGACGGCAGGTTAGGTTGACAAGTTGTCAAATGAGAAGTCTCTACAGAAGAAGCTCATTGTTTCCGAGAGTGGCAGAGTGGAGGAAGGGTAAAAATTCGCTCCACCTCCCCCGAGAAAAAGAAAACACGCAACTCAAGCAACAACACAAACGGTGTCTAAATAGACAGGGGTGCCTGAAACTCGTTCCACAGGATAAAGGTTTCACTACCAAACGGAGGCTTTCTTCAGCTGCCAAGTGTCTCCACGGCAGTCAGAGACACCTTCAGCCAGCCCTCACCCTCAGGCACACGCTGAATAAATGCTCATATTGTTATCCGTGGGTTCTAAAGCCCTGCCATGACTCGGAGTGTTTCAGTTTACAGTTAGACGGAACTTCTCCCTTAGACACTGCAGAGCACACACACTCTGAAATAACGTGGCGGCAAAGCCCCAACCCCAGCTTTTAAAGAAAGACTCTCAAAGGTAAATTGTTCCTGCGATGGCACCCAGGGCAGCGGCCTCCAGGAAATAAACGATCTTTGCATTTTAAATACAGATTGGCTCTCAGACGCCTCACTCGCTGCAGGCATGCGGCTCTCTCTTTGGCGGATGTTTTCAAATTTTTACTTTAATGAGTGTTTTAGCTTTACTTATTTACTTAGTGTGTGTTCTGTTCTGTTCTGTCAACACTCTCTCTTATTCCCTGGAGACAGGGTCTTTCTCAGAACCCAAACCCTGGCAACTCTCCCGTCTCTGCCGTCCACAACAGTGTTACAGGTGTGCATAGCCACCCCCTCTAGCAATCCTCCTGTCTCTACCATCCACAGCAGAGTTAAGATGGGCGCAGCCACAGAAGGCTTTTGCCATGGTGCTTGAATTCAGATCCTAGAGCCACCTCCTCAACCCCAACTATGTGTTTTCAACTACATATGAGAAAACCTTCGTCGTCAAATAAATGCCACACAGGTAGCTGCTACCCTGAGTGTTCCTGGAGGTGGGAGGCGAGGTGTCTGTGTAGAGACAACCATGGTCTGCCTGCCTAGACTCTGAAAATTTCTTTGCTGAAATTTATGTGGGAGACAGGGTGTCAAAGGAGAAATATGGGGGTGTGTCATCTCCTTCCACCATGTAAATCCAGGTGGTTGAGCTCAGATGGCTAGGCTCTGTAGCAAGCCATCTGCCCACGAAGCCGCCATGCTGGCCCTAGTCCTTCCCGTTAAGAGTAACAATGCTTCCTGATGGGTCTCCACTTAGGCAGCCCAGCGAGCGGACTTGAGCTGTGAGTCCCCGGCCCATCATTTCTCTGCAGTTACAAGGATGACGTGTGACTCATTTCTTTCTCCCCTCCTGCCCTCCCATTCACACTGGAGATTTCAAGTTGTGAAACAAACCAAACCTGTCCCAGCTTAATGCACCCAAACATGGCACCGCCTTATTTTAATATCACCCGATGGATGCTTCACTAGAATGGAATCCCTTTAAATGCAAGCAATGTGTTCAGTCCAAGCACATTAAAAAAAAAAAAAAACCACTCTCACAATGAATTCCAAACATTATGCTTAGACAAAACAACAATCTCAGAAGCCATGCATTACACACACATGCAAAACATCAAGTTCAAGTGACAGGGTGGCCACACCCTTTTACAGCCTCTGGCCTGGATAGTCCCTCCCCAGGAACTCCACCGCTCTTGTGGAGACCAGGAGACAAAAGGAAAGGTGTCACTCCACCCAACACAAGAACCTTCCTGGTAAAGCTCAAGGTAGGCGTCAAGTCATTGTAATCCTCTCTCTTCTGTAACATGGCCTTTCTATGACAAACACCTGTGCTCCAGAACAACCGTCCAGAGTCCTGGGAGCCCCTTCTCAGAGTAGCCGATTACAGCAAACAGTGAGGCCTACAGTCGGACCCCACAGCTTTCCTAGGGACAGGCTACTGTGCCGCTGGAAACCTTAGGCAGCTCGTGCCCCTGCCCTCTCCCTCAGCCTAGGCCCTGCATGGGAGGAAGCTAACTGGAAAGAGTTGAGCCGTGTGTCAACTGAGCTGTCACACCACAGTTGGGTCAGCCCCTTCTGGAGGTCTGATGGCATGTCACAGAGAACCAAGGGCCTTGCAGGCGCGTGGTGTAGGAAGACCCAGGGCCCAGGCAGCCTCAAGCCGTGGCAGGCACAACACGCAAAGCGTACCAGGCTCTGTGCAAGCATTCCCTGCTGTCACCCCACCCCCTACGCACAGGGGCCTGGCCCACGACGCACAGGAGCTAGCTCTTAGGTATGGGTAGTTTCTGGGCAGGACACGTGAATGCAGCCATGACATACTCTACCGCGTAGGCTGGCCATTTAGATTAGCACTAGAGAAACGTACTGGCTAGATTTTGTCCATCACATCCTTAAACCGTTTGTTTAACATTCATAAAGATCGCGTCTCCAGCAAACAACAAAGAGATCTGGAGCTACGCTCTGAACCGCTGCCATCTTCCTCTTTGCCATTCTGTCTGGTTGGTTGTGACCAGAGCCACTCCCAGGCTGCCGCTAGATGACCTTCCGTGGTGCTGCTGTCCAGGGCCAGTTGCTTTTCAGTTTATAATTTCCATTTCTCTGTAGCTGACTAGCATCCAAAGTAAACTTATTTCTCAGCAGTGAAAGTGTTCTCTAGAGTAATTTCTATTAGTGAGTCTGCAATGCTTGTCCTACCAGCGACAAGAGCTTCAGACAATAATACCCAGCCTGAAGGACTTGCTATCCACTTCAGGGTCTAGTATTGCTCCTCAGGTGCCTGGCTTCACCAAGCTGCAGCAAGATCCTGAGAGGCTAAGCTCTGCTGCATGGCACCGGATAGAGCGCGAGCATGGCAAGGCACCCAAGCACAGCACAGCCCGCGAGTGACGGCACAGCCCCTGAGTGACGGCACAGCCCCTGAGTGTCGGCACAGCCCTGAGTGACGGCACAGCCCTGAGTGACGGCACAGCCCCTGAGTGTCGGCACAGCCCTGAGTGACGGCACAGCCCCTGAGTGACAGTTAAGTACAGGACTTAGTTCTCCCCCTCACTTCTCACTATTTCTTATCTCTTGGCTTCTCCCTCCCTATCACTAACTGAATCTCAGTGCTGCAGTAAACACTCAAGGTTTATGACCCAAGCCAGATAAAAGCAGACTCCACGAGCTCAGCAGATCCACAGTTCTTCCCTCTTGCTCTAACTAATGCAGAATAGAGACCCGGCTGAAACTTCTGTCTCCAAACTTCATGTGTAAAGTAAACGCACACAATTTTCCCTCGACATGGCGATGTTATATTTATACTTAAGGTAGTAAGCTACTTCCCTAAAGTCCATTTAACGCTTGACCTATGATAAGCTGTGGTCGTAGGGGTACAGTCTGGTACCCCAGACCTGGAGTTAGGAGTCTGAGGCAAGCTTGCTAGTAGCGCCAGGCACTAGCTGGATGAAGCCTGGCTCCTGTAGGGCAGAAGGAGCCTGCGGGCCCAGGGGGAATGTTCAAGCAGCTGAGCGCACCCACTCTGTTGTATGCCTGCTCCTCATCTCCTTCCTCTTCTTCTTCTCTGGGTGAGAGAGCCCTCTGCCTTTCCCACAAATCCTACACTTCAGCACCTCGCCAACATTTGAAGGTCCAAATGCAGATGCTGCCGCTTCCTGCTGAACTATGTTCAGGAGCCCAGCTTGGCTACACGGAGTTAGGGAAGAAATCGGAAAGGCTGCCTAGAGAAAGGTCAAGGGCTGAATTGTAACCTGTCTATAGACTTCTAAGTCTTTAAAAAGACAAAGACATCTGGCTGCCAAAGAAGTCTATCACTAAGCGGCACTGACTGGCCTTGGACTTGCTCTGTAAACCCTGGTAGATTTGCCTGCCTCAGCCTCCTGAGTGCTGCTATAAAAGGCGTGTGCCACCACACCCAGACATTCCTAGTTTTCAAACTTCACATTCTAAGTCTGCTTTAGAAACAAATGGCTTCTCCCTTAAGGCTTCCATGGCACCAGGAGGTTCCTGCTTACATCCATGAGTTGCGCGCGCACAGGCACACTGAGTGGAGCCCAGCCAGACTGGAGCTGTGTCTTCCTCAGCAGTGCATGAGTCGAGACGTTCAGGATTTACCTGTTTGTTCTCAAAACAGTGACATCAAATGAAGAGGCAGAAGCCCATGAACAGGCAGGACTACTGGGTCAGAATTCTGGATTTACTCATGCTGGCATGCCGGAGAGTGTATATTACCATTAGAAGTCAGAGTAAAGCAATGCCATACATCTCCCACCAGCCTGCTGTCTGCGTGGGAGAATCGGGAATTAACATATACTGGGCTGGAGCATAGCTCCCTGGAAGAGCGCTTGCCTAGCAAGCATGAAGCCCTGGGTTTATTCCTCAGCACTACTAAGAAAACAATGAGTTAATTAAAAGAGGAACATACCTCAGTGAGAACAAGAAAGGGAGCCATTTAAGAAGGTAGATACTTCCATAAAATAAGTAAGTAAACAAAGCATCCCAGCTCTACAGGATTCTGCACGCACACCTACTCACTCCAGCTACCTCAAGGCATTAATTACCTTAAGTATGAAAACAGAAGCACAGACTTGGCTGGGGAGAGCAAAGAATCGACTTGCTAGATTCAAGCATACGCTTGAAACTGATGTCTGGTATCAGCTTCAAAAGGGAGCAGCCTCATTAAGAAATGGCACACCACCATGTCCCGGGAGTAGGAGAGGGCTGTGCGCAGACTCTGAGTGGATAAGAGGAGGAAGCCAGCTCTGACTCTATGTTAGCGCATTAGCGGGGCTAAGACTCTCCAGGAGCACTTCTCTCTGGTGCAGGCCCCTGTCAGCCTGCAGCACAAGGCCTGCTGGCCCTGTTTTCTCAGTCTTCCTTGAGTGACACATCAAAAAAAAAAAAAAAAAAAAAAAAAAAAAACAAAACAAAACCAGAGCTCCCTGCCCTTACGCAGGTCCTTCCAGCCCAGATCTCCAAGGCCCTGACAAGTGCTTATTAATGCCAGCCACACCCAACAGACAGCAGAACTGGCCTCAGCAGCCTTTTGCTTTTTCAAAGGTAGTAAAGGTGCAAAAAACAAACACAAACAAACAAAAAACAAAACCAAACTCCCTTGAGCTAGGGACTGACAGATCACTGCAGTCAGAAAAGAGAACTCAGGCCAGTATTTCTTTGCTGCTGCTCCACAGGTTCCCCGTGTGAAGCAGGAAGAACTCAGGAGCCTGAGACCAGAAGCACCCAGAGGGCAGGGCCAGCTCCTCTTACCTGGCTTCTTAGAAACCACACACTAAAGGTAAGTCCTATTGTAGTTTTAAATTCAAAATAACTGAGATAAACATACAGGAAGTGGTGGGCTTGCTTCCCCCAGCAGTCCCTCTAAAACTGAACCCAGTACCCAGCTCTGGATGAAGCAGCCAACTGACATTTGGATATTGTGGTGGGGGCCGGCCGGAGAGCAGTCACAGCCCCAAGAGTTTCTATTTTTTTTTTTGTTTGTTTGTTTTGTTTTTAAGACAGGGTTTCTCTGTAGCTTTGGAGCCAGTCCTGGAACTAGCTCTTGTTGTAGATCAGGCTGACCTCGAACTCACAGAGACCTGCCTGCCTCTGCCTCCAGAGTGCTGGGATGAAAGGCGTGCACCACCACTACCGCCCAGCACACCCAGAGTTCCTTGCAGACCATCTCATACAGTGGAAGGATGTCCTTTGCCTTAGATACAACCACCATGGCACAGCGGGACAGTAGAATTAGCTTCACGTGACTCCCAAGAACCTCATTATTTGATTCCTTTTTTCTTTCTTCCTTCTTTTGTTTTCTTCCTCTCGAGATAAGGTCTCGTTATGTAGTTCTGGTTCTGGCCTGGAACTCACTATGTAGACCAGGCTGTCTTGGAAATCACAGAAATCCATTTGCCTCTGGCTCCTACGTGCTGGAGTAAAGGCGTGAGCCACTATACCCAGCCACATGATTTGATCTTTAAAAGAAACTTTAAACAACAGAAGCCGAAGCCCTGGTGACCCTAAGCTTCTAATGTCATATCTTGTTGCATGAATTAAAAAAAAATCTTGTTTTGAGGGGGAGCAGGCATGAGATGCTGGGGATCAAGCCAGAATCTCAGGCATGCTTTATAAGGACTACGCTCTCACTAAGGACTAAAATTCTTGCTGAATAAATAGAAGAATAAAAAGGTGAGGGTGAAAAACGGAAGAAAGGTGATCAAACTGTGCACGGGAACCCTGGGAGAAAAGCATGACTAATCTTGCAACAAAAGCATGAGATGGATCTTGCCCAGCACCTGTCCAAGAGTTTCTGGGGCTCAGTCTGATTTTTAAAGGAACCAGATACCAGAACTCTATATTTTTTATTTTTGTTTTTCCAAGACAGGGTTTGCCTGTGTAGCCCTGGCTTTCCTGGAACTCACACTGTAGACCAAGTTGACCCCAAATTCAGAGATCAGACTGCCTCTGCCTCCCAAGTACTAAGATTAAAGATGTGCACCACCACTACCCGGCAAAACTCTAATAATTTAATGAAGCAAATGGAGAGAGTGCCATGGGAAGGGAGACACAGCTTAAGAATATGCTTCCTTGTCCCTAAGAATCCCCTGAAAAACCCCAGAAAATCGCCCAAGGGACCGTCTGAATCAGAGGCGACTGAGCACTATAAAAGCATGAGGCAGAAGAATCGTTCGGCTGTGTTTGTTAAAATGGGAAATGGACACCGCTGGTAACTTGGATTTACTCTTTCTGCAGGAACCCCACCTGGCTGACGGGATGCTGTTGTACTGATCCCTATGTCACTGTGGACAGAGGGCAGGGTGTGTGCCACTCTGCAAATGAGGAAGTGGGGCCAAGTGAGGGCCAGACAAGAGGCACCTGCGGATGACAGCTCCACACACCGGAGCCTGTGCTGAGGGACGGCGAGAGAAACGGCTTTGGAGGAGGGTGGGGACTGGAAGGACAGTTTCATAACTACAGCTACAACACAGAGCAGAGCAGCTGTGAAATCGTGACGCTCCACCCCCTTTTCACACAGCTGGAGGGGATGTGCCCTGGACATTATGAAATACCTTCGCTTCATCGCTTATGTCCCAGGTGAAGGAGATGGCGTTGTAAGCGATCTCTTCGATGTTGCTAATGGTGTTGAAGCTTTCTTTGTAGTCGGCTACATGAAGCAGTGGACAAAAAAAAAAGAAAGTCATAGCTGTTAGTGTCAATGTGAGATCAGAGCAGGCCAAGAAATGCTCAGTTTTCGGCATTAGCCTCTGGACAATTTAAATAAGCATTTTGTTGGGTTGAAAGAAATGCTGAAATAAAGGAGGAAAAAATAATTCCAGGACTCTGTTTTTTTTTTAAAAAAAAAAAAAGAGATAAGCTTAGATATAGTTATTTCCATATCATTGGGTCAAAATTAGGAAGTGTAAGTCTAAAAAGCTTAAGCAATGGTCTTAAGGCCCCAAAACTGATCTGCAGAACCAAGGTTAGAACTCAGTTCTTCTAAGCTGGGTGTGGAGGCACATGCCTATCATCCTAGAAACTAGGAGGTGAAACAGGAAGATTTTGGTGTGAATTCAAGGGCAGTTTGGGATGTGCAATGAGTTTAAGACCAGCATGAACTAGACTGAAAGACCTTGTCCCAACGAAGAGAGAACTCGGCTCTTCCGATTCTTTCTTTTTTAATTATTTATTTATATTTCATGTCATTCTTTTTTTTGTTAGCATGTATATTTGTATGAGGGTGTTGAATACCCTGGAACTGGAGTTACAGGCAGTTGTGAGCTGTCATGCGGGTGCTGGGAATTGAACCCGGGTCCTCTGGAAGTGCTTTTAAAAGCAAGTGCTTTTAACCACTGAGCCATGTCCCCAGCCCCAGCTCTTCTGGTCCTTACAGAAAAGAGAGCTCAAGAACTCCAGAAGATAAGGAAACAGGAGCCACAGGTGGATGGTGGCATTGTGTGAGACTGGAAACGGGAAGGGGACAAACGCTTTGTAGGGCCATACCCTGGGTATCTACCACTGGGTTATCACAGACCAGCGAGATCAGCAACCTAGCTCAGGGCATAGCTGGAGAAGTGATTTCCTTTTGCACATTTGGAAATCTTATCATTATCTCTATATAAACCCCAGCAACTCCTAAAGAAGGCATCACTGCTCCCCAAATGTGCAGACAGAGTGGGGGGCTATCGCTCGGCAGCTGGGTGCTTGTCTAACATGTGTACAGTCCTGGGTTTCATGCCCAGCACAGCAGAGAAGGGGACATACAGAAAGAGAGGCTGAAAGCAGACACTGTGTTAGCTGACTAAAGTGCCTGGTTCCAGTCACATGGCAAACCATTGCCTGGGCACAGACCCCGAGCAGGAAGTGAGGACGGAGTCCTAATTCCAGGAGGCACAGGACACTGCCTGGAACACATCTGTGGCTGGCATCAAAATTCAAATGCTTTCGGCAGGAAGTTCATCACTGCCAAAAATAACTGGACTTGGCAGGCGGGGTACTCGAGCCTCCGAGAGCGAAGGTGGGTTTCTGGTCACTCACCGATGTCAATGCACCTCTGCTTGGCCGTGTGCTGCCGGGAGTGCCAATACTTCCAGTGTCTTAGTTGGTCTTCCCTGCTTTTGTCTTCAGCAAAAACCACCATGATCACGCTCTGGGAATGAGAATATAGCCCAGCGTAAGGTCAGCAAGGGGTGAGCAGCTTCAGGGAAAGTCACTGTTATGAGAGCTGACAGGGCTGACCACAACACTGTGGAGGACTAGAGACATGGCCCAGTGGTTAAGAGTACTTGCTCTCCCACAGGACCTGAGTTCTGTCCCCAGCACTCACATCGGGCCTCTTACAACAGCCCTGTAACTCCAGTTTCAAGGGAGCTGAGGCCTCTAAAGGTATCTCTAACATACACAAACACTCACAGAGACATAAGAATTAAAGTAAAAATAATCCTTAAAAAACAAACAAACAAACAAAAAACCAGCCCACAAGCCCTGGCCCCTTCAGACCTGTATTCAGTTTCAAGGGCCTAGAAGTATTAGGGTTTTCGGGAGAACAGAATCAGGTACAGAACTTACTCGAACTTTGCTGATCGGGTGGTGGATCCCTTCACTGCTGCTCACTTCCTTCAAGGTGACAGGATAGAACTGCCCTTTGTTCAGGTATGTCATAGTGCTGTCCCCTTGCTTCTGCCGAAGTGACTTGGAAGCTTCGAGGGTATACTCAAAGTTGTTCCTACAGGACAAAGAAGCAACAGGTTTCTGGACCAGTCTCTTGGAAGCTTCTGGTACACCATAATCCTGAAGTATGTGCATGCGTGCGTGCGTGCGTGCGTGCGTGTGTGTGTGTGTGTGTGAAGGGGATTATTGAGACTGAATAGCACCAGCAAACATCCAGCTGACTATGCCATGTTAAAAGCAGCACTTGTCCCCTTTTATTAATAAATAGAATCCTAAACACAAGTGTTCAGTGACCAGAAACCCTCACACAGTGGGCTACGAAACACTGATTAGATGTTCTATGATGTAATGTCAACAACTAGACATCTGGATGCTTGTGCTACAAATGACATCAGGAACTGGACAGGCGGAGACAGGAACCTCCTGGGGCTTGCTGCCAATCTGGTCTTTATGGAGCAGAGGTTGCAAACGGGCTGGGAGCACAGCACTTGGTCATGTGTCTGCCAGCACTCTCTGTAGCTTCCACCTGCACCCAGACAGGTACTCCATGATTGCCTACGTCTCCTGTTACTTTACACAACCGCACAGAACCTTCCTAGGCTGATGGTCAGTCAATTACACCTATACTTTTAAATAAAGTTTTATTAGAATGTAGCCACGCCACCAGCTTATGCCTTATCTGAAGACCCCCTTTCCATTACACAGCTAAGCTGGCTAGTCACAAAACTAGAGAGGCTGTCTAGCTCACAGCGCCTAAAACTACCTAACTCATCACAGGGAAAGCTTAGAAGTTCTATCCCAAACCATAATGTCTGTGAGCTTATGACCCTTGTACCCTGGGATATACTTATAAAGGAAGTATAAATCCCGCTGATCCAGAAAACCAAGGGCCTTACATTCATTTATGTATTTATTTAGTATGTGTGTGGAGGTTCCCTACTTCCATCTTGTGGCTCCTGGGATTGAACTGGAATCAGCAGGCTTGGCAGAAAGCACCTTTACCCACTGAGCCACCTCACTGGCCTTGTTTTTTTTTTTTTTTTTTTTTTTTTTACTGCAAAATAAGATGCAGTTAGGGGGGCTGGAGAGATGGCTCAGTGGTTAAGAGCATTGCCTGCTCTTCCAAAGGTCCTGAGTTCAATTCCCGGCAACCACATGGTGGCTCACAACCATCTGTAAAGAGGTCTGGTACCCTCTTCTGGCCTGCAGACATGCACACAGAATATTGTATACATAATAAATAAATAGATATTTAAAAAAAAGATGCAGTTAGACACATAAAATAAAAAGGAAATTCTAAACTTTAAAAACAATCTTGAGGTGTTTGTATACTTCTCATGAACCTAGAAAATGCTCCTGTTTCCAGAGTAGGGTGTAATTTTGCTAAGCTAAAAACAAGCTGCCAGGTTGGAAAAGTTACACTTGTTTATTTCATCAATAATAAGAATAATAAGTCCTTCGTCAACTTATTCACCCCTAAACTGTCATCTCTCTGCGCACTTTAGGGAACAGACAGCCAGTGATTTACCTTCACCCCATCTCCTTCAGAGTCCAGCCCACGTCACCACAGAAGGGAGCCAGGGAAAGGAAAGCACCAACACCAGGAAACGAGGAAGCCGAAAAACCAGAGGCCCAGGGCATCGTTGCGGGAAAAGCTCCCGACCCAAGGTAAGGCCACAGTTGGCGGAGTCAGAGGAAGGCAAAAGCATGCCAGAGTCACCTCAGATTTGTCAGGACCAAAGCACCAAAAAGAGAAGTGATCACAGAGACTGAAAATCCAAAAGTCAGGTAAGAAGGCAACTATTACCCAGAAACATTGTCAAACACATAGTCCTCTGAGTTCATGCCCGGCATCCGGAGACTGAGGTCCGAGGGGAAGAAAACCTGAAATATCAACGCAGTGAGGCACGACCATTTAACTGTTATCACGGTTACTAACGACCAAGGTCTGGTATGGATGAGGTGTGTGTGTAAGGTCACCCACAACTCTTTTGAGGCATGTTTCAAAATAAGAGTTTTGAATCTATAGAAAAATTTAAATTAATAAAAGTTATAAAAAGTATAAAAATATACTAATAAAAAAGTTATAAAAATATAAGTCTGGTGGTGGTGGCTTGCACCTTCAATCCCAGCACTGGGGAGGCAGAGGCAGGCAGCTCTCTGAGTTCAAGGCCAGCCTGGTCTACTGAGTGAGTTCCAGAACAGCCAGGGCTACACAGAGAAACCCTGTTTTGAAAAACCAATAAATAAATATTAAAAGTAACTATCTAATTTTATATACCATTCATGGGAATGATCACAGACAGACAGATAGACACACAGTGCCTGCCATCCACTCTGTCCCTTTCCTTATCTCTCCCACACAACACATGTTCGGAGTCTAGAATCTGCAGCCACAACACAAGGGCCAAGAGTCAAGTTTGCACCCGGGCTGTGCAAGCCTACTACCCTTTCCTGGAAAGTGTCCGTTTCTACCCCTAGAAGACCCTCCGGGGCAGTAAGATCTGCCTTCAACACCCTGAGTGCCAATGTACCCCCAAGTGACGTCCGCATGCCTTCCAGTCCCCAGAACTCATAGAGCGTCCTGATGACTACCTCAAGCTCTGGATTAGGCGGTGAAATAAACAGCGTCCGGTGGAGACACAACAGGGCTGCCACGCTAGGCGAGCTTCAGGAGCTCGCCTGGGTCTAGGATGCGAGCTGAAGAAAGCTATGAGAACGCAGTTGTGGTCAGGGGGAGATTATGCACAGGCGCTCTCTCTCTCTCTCTCTCTCTCTCTCTCTCTCTCTCTCTCTCTCCAGCAAATCTCTTAGCAGAAACCATAATTGTTAACTCAGCTGTTGGTAAGATTACCCATGTGCCCTTGATGATAATTTTTGTATTTGTAGGTTTAGCTTACAAATTATACCTACGGGCCTTTCTCTTAAAAAAAAAAAAATCTTTTTATTCCTGATCCACTCACTCTGGGCTAAGTTTCAAGCTTACATAACCAGGAAAAGGTGGAACCCAATACTTAGACAAACACGCCGCTGTCTTAGGAAGATGTTTTTGTCTTTTGTACCTCCTGAACGCCCTCCTTGAAGGTCTCCGAGAAGGTGGAGTCTGGAGTCCTCCGCTGAGCATTGGGCGGCTGAGCACCAGAGCTGAATTGGTCAGTGTTGAGGCTCCGGTCAAAAACCACCACACGCTCGGCGGGCTCAGGATGATACACCGTCGGGGGGATTCCCACAGTAAAGCCGTGCGGCTGGATTTCTGTCTTGATGGAGTGGGTAGGCATGGTTGCTATGGAGACAGTGACTGTTGTATCGGGAGATGTCAGGTGGCCTCTCTTATCAGTGCCCAGCTGGTTGCCATGGGGGAGGACAATGTTGAAGGGCACATTCTTCAGCACTTGCACCCTGTTTTCTCCAGCAGAAAGGAGGGGCTGCTCCGCCACATTTGGCATGTTGTTTCTTCAAGAAAGGAGAAAGGACATTGTATGTTCAACCTTGGTGCTGATGCAGGGCTTGGAGGATTTGGGAGGAGCAGGTGATGGGGCTCCAACCAGGGATTCATGCACGTGGAGCACATGCTACATATGACTCAGCGCTCTGATGGTCTGGGTTCCTCACAGCAGCAATACCCTAGACAGAAGCCGACTCAGCGGAAAATGGAGGAAGGACCCATTCCTGGTGAAGACCTCACAGCTTCAAGCAAAACCCAAAGCAGCTGCTTGTGGTGGTGCATGCTGGTAGGATTTGCTGAAGGAGGCAGAGGCAGGAGCATCACAAGTTTGAGGCCAGCCTGGGCTACACATAGGGGCTGGAGAGATGCTCAGTGGTTAAGAGATCTGGGTGTCCTTCCAGAGAACCTGGATTCAACTCCTAGTACCCATGGTACAGCTCACAACAGTCTGTAACTGCAGTTCTGGGGGATCTGACAACTTAACACTAACTCACATAAAATAAATTTAATTAAAAAAAAAAAAACCAAAGCGAAAGCACAATTGCTCTGACGGGGCTCGGAGTGCTGTTCCAGTACAAGCTATTCTCGGTAATTCTAATGTGGATCCTCATATTTTATTATAAAACCTGACACTGTGAGTTCATAGACTCCAGAGTGAGGCCACCTGGGTTCAAACTGTGTGTCAACTAGAGCAAGCTATTTTGTCTCTCGGGCTCCATTCTTATCTGTGAAAAGAAAAAACAATTTGTCCTAGGCTTGTGTCTCTGTTGCTGTGATAGAACACTATGACCAAAAGCAACTTGGGGAGGAAAGACTTGCAGGTCACAGCTCATCATCAAGGGACACCATGGCAGAAGCCCAAGGGGACCAGGGAAGAACAATGCTTACTGGCTTGTCACACTTGTTCAGCTACCTTTCTATATAGCCCAGGACTACCTGCCTAGGGACGGCCCCGCCCACAGTGGGCTGGGCCCTTCGACATCAGTCAGCAATGGAGAAAATGCCCCTTTGATGTGCCCATGGGCCAATCTGCTGGAAGCAATTCCTTAGCTGAGATTTCCTGTGCCCGGGTAGGTCTGACTGGACAAACAAACTGATACAACAGTGGGCATCCGTCCTATCACATGGGTGCTGGGGTGGAATTCAGGGGACCACACCTGCACACAGACACTCACAACTAAGTGCTGCTTCACTTTCTAATACTGATGCTATCTGGCTTCCCCAAGGACAACTCATTAGCATACTTAACAATAGATATTTTATATAAAATTAACTGTTGTTTAATATATAGGTAATAGGAATAGTTTTAAAAATAATGATTTTTGAGTATGTGTGTATACACCTGTATGTGTATACATGTATGTGTGTGTGTGTGTGAGAGAGAGAGAGAGAGAGAGAGAGAGAGAGAGAGAGAGAGAGAGAGAGAGGGAGCGCGCGCTATATGGCAGCCTGCTGAGGTCAGAAGTCAACTCTATAGCGTGTTTCTCCCTCTACCTTTCTCACCTGGTTCTGAGGATGAACGTTACAGCTGTTGAGGCTGGCAATGAATACACGCCGGCTTCTACCATTTTACTGTGCTCAAAAAGATTCATAATAAATAGTAAAATGAATCTACAAGTAAGCTGCTCTCCAAGAAATTGTGAAGTTTTAGATCACAATATGGAAAACATTTATGAAACAAATCACGTGTCATAAATGTGCACTTCCAAAAACGATCTGCAAGCGGAACCACAGTCACGGTAAAGAAATAGTTACCAGGTGTGTGAACTATGAACTGTTTCTCAGTCCTTAAATCATGTTCTGTCCCCTTCCCCTGAGGATGGCATCTGCCTACCACAGCCTAGACTGGCCTTGAACTCCTGCTTCAGGCTCCTGAGGATTACAGGTGTATGCTAACATGCCCGGCTATTTTATTTTTTATTACTAATAAAACAAGAGTCAATCTAAAAGCTGGTTTTAGAGCCAACAAGATGGCTCAGTGGGTAACGGTGCTTGCTACCAAGTCTGACGACTTGTGTTCGATACCCGGAAGCCACAGAGTAGCAAGAGGGGACTTTCCTTAAGCTATCCTGTCAGGCACGCACAGCGGTATGCATCAACATGTCCATGCACACAGATGAGATAAATAAATGTAAAATGTGTCTTTTAAAATGTTTCCTGGCCATAAGATTGAGTTGTAATTAATTTACCGAAGTTTTAACCTAAAATGCCTTCAAGAGGAGTATGGACATTAATTCACTAAGTTTTACTAGGGCAACTATTCCAGAGTCATTGCTATGTACCTTTTCTTTCCTTTCTTCTTCTTCTTATTTTTTTGCTTTGTTTTTTTCTTTATGCAGATGTGGCGATTGAACCCAGGACCTTGTCCATGCTAGGCAAGTGTTCCATCACTCAGCTGCATCCCAAGGGTTGCTTTATCTGACACGGGCTTGCACAAGAGTCCAGGCTAGCTGGAGCTCCCGAGCCTCCTGTTTCCGCCTCCCAGGTCCTGGGTTACAGGCACGTGCCACCACACCCAGGTGGCTTTTAGACTCTTGCTCCCTGTACCATCCTCTTTAGAGGGTCAAGCATGTCAGGCTTTACTAAAAACATCCCTCTGGAGGAGATCTTGATGCTGGCTTTCTAGGCAAGGGAATGCTGCCTGCAACAGGCTCTAACTCTGAGAAGGCAGTTACTCTCCACGGTCTCTCCTACCAGGCCCTTCTGGTTTTACTTGGCGGGTCCTGCCCACCTCTTCACGTGTGCACACCTGTGTGCACTG
Organism: Alexandromys fortis; assembly: GCF_014885135.2. Classification (NCBI taxonomy): domain Eukaryota; kingdom Metazoa; phylum Chordata; class Mammalia; order Rodentia; family Cricetidae; genus Alexandromys; species Alexandromys fortis. The sequence goes on from NW_026067922.1 coordinate 12,216,688, forward strand.
GCCGCCGCACTTACCTTTTGCTGTGCTCTGGTTCCGGGTGCTCCCCCTCTGGCTTTGCTGCAGATGACCTGCGCTCTCTGGGAACCTAAAGCATTAACAGCAAGCAAAGGGATTCAGTCCTTATCCAGGGGAGAAGCCCTCACCTGAAGGAGCAGCCTTTATCTCATCTCCTGATGGGCTGCTGAGCACAGATCTGCTCTGAAGGCGCTAACAGCCTAGTCACTGTGGCGAGCAAGGGCGAACAGACTCAGTCTGTCATGGAGTAAGGGTTTCTTTCTCCTTTATTTAAGAAATATTAATTATGTGCTTTATATGTATGAATGTTTTTCCTGTACCTACATCCGTGTACCAAATGAGTGAATGGTGCCAATGGTCAGAAGAGGGCAACGGATGCCCTGGAACTAGAGTCACGGACAGCTGTGAGACACCGTGTGGGTGCTGGGAACTGAGCCTTCTCTTCGGCCCCATTCTACTCCTTCTATAGCTCTCTTTCTTTGCTCCAAAATCAAAAGGCAGACAAACGACACTGGACAAACTGTGCACCGACCCACCGGAGACATGGTCCAAACGGTGAGATATGTGCGGGCGAGATATCTGTGGTGCAAGAATTCTTCCATATCTCGCCACTAACAACAAAACAAAGGTGCTTGGGAGATGGCTCAGTGGTTAAGAGTGCTCACTGCCCTAGCACAGGAGTCTGGATTCCAGCACTCACATCCGTCAGCTCACAGCCACCCCTAACTCCAGCTTCAGGGGATCCCTCTCCCTCTTCTGGCATCCCTGGGCACCTGCATTCATTTGCAGACACTCTCCCGTACATCCCCGTACATATACACCTAACACGAAACTAAGTATTGTTGGATTTAGTAGCGATCTGTTCTGAAAGCATTGCTAGTTATTAAGTGATAAAACAGAGGGTGATCACATCCAAGACGCTCAAAGTGCCATCTCTGAGCATCTGCCATGGGTCAAGCCAGGGAGACAGCAGACACTGCACAATTCAGCACCAGAGAGGACAGTCTGTGGCAGGAACTGGGCTGGAACCCTAAATGAATGTATCCTAAGTTGCCGGGCCTGAGGGTCAAAGTAACACACAGGCTGTCCAGTGTGACACAGGTCATCAGTGAGTGGCAGCTGAATTACTAGGACTCTGTGAGGTAGAAACTCATACACAGTACACGACAGTTAAGGCTAACTCAACTGTCTGGAGACAGACAAGATAAACGTGTTCTCATTTTAGAACGGGGCCCCAGAACTGAAAATGTGTGCATTTTCCCCAACCAATCCTACGGCTTTGTGGAAGCAGTTACAGAAATGGCAACTGTTTGCCCTGACTACCCGGCAGGGAAGAGCCGGGTCAGCAGGCAGCCCCTTTTCATGGCACTAGGAACCAAGTTTGTTAAAACGCTCGAACTGGCGGGAGACCTGGCTACTACCTCGTTTACAGCAGCGTCTCCTTCAGCTAGGGCCAGAGCAGCCATATAAGAATCACCCTTTGATTCTATGATCGCAGATGCTCAGCTTTGAACCACAGAAATCCCGAGTGCTCATTAAACTATTTATAAGCCACTCAGCCCGACATTCGGCAAAGGACTGTTTTACAGGCTGCTGAATCAGGTGCGTCTGGGAGCGCCATGCCCGGCCGTCCAGAGCCCGCGACCCACCTTGTAGTAGTCATAGAGCAGGCCCAGCGCGGCTGCGCTGTCTTCATCCCCATTGATGCTCATCATGGCCTTGGTTGCTGCAGTGAGAGGGTTTTCCAGGAAAGACTTCCAAGCCTCATCTTCACTGGTATAGGAGCGCCGCTGCGGATAAAGGGCCTCGTTCTGAAGGACCAGCACTGGCCTTTTGCTTCAGAAGAAGAAAGTCAAAGTTAAATCCACACTTCCCACAGCAAGACAACTTACAAGCCGTTAAAAAAAAATAAAACCAACAAAAACCAAAACTGAACAGTTTTTTGACAGTTCTATAAAATAGGAACACGGCCCCGTGCTAGGAGGTGATTACAGGTGGGGGCAGCTCAGTGGCAGGACAACTGCCTACCATAGGCAAGGCACTGGGTTCCACCTCCTGCGTTATAATGAACTAAATACCCACACCATTTGAAGACCTGCCTGAAGAAAACTCAATAAAGTAAATGAAATGGTGTCCACGCTCCTCTTAAAGGCATTTTTGAAATAAATAAAAACATTCAGAAAATTCAGGTTTGCAAATTTTGATTTACAAAATGCTTCCCCAAAAGGCATGCTTTAAATTGCCTTGTGGCCTGTGAGCTACACCAATGACCCCAATAAGTCAAATGAAGACACATTCAGAAGGCAGGGCACACCCGAGGACCACCGCCAGAGACCCCGAGAGGATGCAATTTGCCCAAACCCACAAATACCCCCAAGAAGACACGGCTATGCACATATCCTAGAGCAGGAAGGTATGGAAAGGCGTGGATACATCTCAAACACACTCGGGCTAGCGCCCTCCTCCAAAGCCCACACAGGCTCACCGTGCTGCCACACGTGACTTCCCCTTCCCCCTGCCAATGCCATGACTTAAAACAGCTCCTTCCGAGAAACAGGGACGGGAAGAAAGGACCGAGAGCAGGAGGGACATTTCCCTTAATCCTTCAGGGTGTATGGGAAAGTTAGAAGACTCTACTGTTACTAGAAGAAGGAGCCTGGAATGTAGCCAAAGGGGACTATAAATCAATAAAGAAGCATAATTTTCTGGCATGGGAGTGGACTGCTTATCTTAGAGATAAATACAACCTCCAACAAATGAAGCCATCAAATGAAAATCAGCCTTCCTAAAAAAAATAGTAAACAAATCCGATTTAAAAATTTTTACGTGGGCCCCGGTAAGATGGCATGGGCAGTAGAGGCACTCACTCTTAAGTCTGAAGGCTTGAAGTTCTATCCCTGGGAAGAGTGGAAGGAGAGAACAGATTCCTCCTGCAAGTTGTCCTCTGATTTTCAAACACACACACACACACACACACACACACACACACACACACACCAAACAAATTGAGCAATTAAGAATCTTCCTTAGCTGATGACATGGTTTGGCTGGTGAAGGAACACAAGTTACATCTCCAAGACCCACATGGTTGAAGAAGAGAGGGAACTTGCCAAAACCTGTCCTCTGACCTGTGTGTGTGTGCGCGTGTGTATGTGTGTGTGTGTGTGTGTAGCACACACACAAACCTATACAATAACATAAATAAAGCGTGGAAAACACAATCTATCCTAGGCTTTAGGATTTGACGGCACAGCCCAGGGGCTGAACTGTGATCTCTCCTCAGAGTCCAGGGCTTCCTGGGATTAATCCCCAGTGCTCCCCCGCCCCACAATAAATAAAATCTTTATTAGTTTTTCACATCAGGCAAGGACTATGTCATGTTAACAGTGCAGTTTGTGGGAAAATTCCAGAAAATCAATGGTGACTTTAGCGACGCTTTATAGGAGATTTAATTTAAATGATTCAAGCAAACATTACCGATTCCAAAAACTGGAAATGTCAACAGTCTCAACAACTGCTCGCTCAGCTGGTACTATTTAGTAAGTCAACAGAGAGGGAAAAGTGGAGCATTGACTTTAGCGAGGCGAAGCAGCCCTTTGTGTGTGTGTGAAGGGAAAAGAATGGAGGTGTCTGGAACGTCCCTGAATGATGGCTGTCCTGACAAGCAGAATTCTAGGCTCAGCTCTCATTGCAACACACGAGTGAAATATGGAAATGGCCTAGAGGTGACCCTATCTTTTCTAAAAGTGAGTGTAGAAAGTCTGATTATCTTTTCAAGTAATCAGCAAAGGTTAGGGCTTGGCAGTCACCCAAATCCTTCAAAAACAGATATAGATTTTAGGAAGAACAAAAAAAATGACAGGAAAAAAAGAAAAAAAGGAAAGGAAGAAAGAAAGAGGAAAGAAAGGAAGAAAGGAGGAAAAGGAGAACATCTTTGAAAAGGGGAGGGAAAACTCAGTCTGCCCTCAGCAGGCAGAGCTGATTCCGAGCCCATGTTCTTTAACTTGTGCCATGAAGACAATTCTAAGGGCACACATCTGGAGATAGGTTTATTAAAAATTGAAATTTAAAAATAGAGAAGACGTATCTTCATAAATCAAGTTCTATCCAAAGAAAGATAAACCCACAACATGGTGTTCTCCAAGCCTTTGGGTCCTGAGTCCAGTGGTGGTAAGGTACCCTGCTGAGATTCCCTGGTGTACGGCTGAGCTATTATTAATAGTCTAATAGCTACTTCCAGAAGATTCTGACAGCAGTTGGCTCTTCAACAGTTGTAATGCTAGTTTTTCAAGCTTTCCATCTTCTCCCATCCCATCCTACACTGATACAAGCATCAAAAAATAAATATTTTCCAAGAGGCTTTATGTCTGCAATCAACCTGAAGGCATTTTATATTTCCAAAGTATGCCTAAGGCCAAGAGGTTAGCGCCAGGACTTTTGCCTCCTCAGTAAGTAGAGAAATAAACAGAAGAACAATTGCAGCCCACTTCTTCATGACCAGCAAGCTGCTGTTCCAGCCCTGAAGGTTCATGAGTGTTTTCAAATAAGGCTCTCTTCAAGAGAGCCGAGCACTAACTGAACTGCATTTTTTTTACAAGACAAGATTAATCTGTTGCTGACTGCACACAGAGCCAACTTCCTTCAGAAAACAGGCACGAGAAAAACACAGCTTCATCAAGCAACTACGAAGCCAATTCTCTGCTCCAGATTTACTGAGCTGAAATAGACGGGCTCTGTCTTTTAGGACATCTTTATATTTATAGAAAAGTCGCAAGTAAAATCGAGGACTATCCATGCGCCTTAGTCCTGCCAACGTCCGATCACATCTTACACCACCACTGCACATTTCTCGCTCGTTTCTTAAACCCCACACTCCAAAAGACAATCCCAATTCTAAATAAGTCTCTAGTTTATCACCCTGCTTGTAGTTTCTTCCTCTGGATACTCCCGAACAGCAGAAATAGTCTTCTGTAATTACCAACGGTGATGCAAGGGCCCGAGAACACCCACAGCCGTTTTCTCACACAGCAGCCGCAGCGAAGAGAACGCGCGGGCAGCGGACACTTCAACCTTCCCCTAGATCTCTTGCTCCCGCAGCTCGGCAGGTGACAGCAGGCTGCCCGGGGTCCACCCGTCCCCACCGAGCCATGGGCGCGGGGTTCGGGAGACCTCGGACGGCGGGGCCGAGGGCCGGGTGTCCCCCCGCTCGCCCCGCCCCGCCCGGCCTCGAGGTCCCCGGAGCCCGCGCCGTGGCGGCGGCAGGTGCGGTGGCCCCCGGGCCCTGGCCGGACTCGAGCCCGCGCCTCACTCACTTGTCGTACTCCTGTGTCATCGCGCTCGCTCGCCGCAGCCGGGCCGCAGAACTGGACTTTCGGGTTGGGACAGTACACCCGATCCGGGGGGGAGGAGGAGGCGGCGGCGGGCGGCGCGCGGCGGCAGGCGGTGGGTCCGGAGCGGCGGCCCCGACGGGTTGGGTTCGCTTTTCTCGCTCTGAGCCGGCTCGGCGCGGGCTGCGCGCACTGGGCGCTAGGCTCGGCCTCCCATTGGCTGGCGGCGCGCCAGTCCAGGGCGGGGCTTAGGAAACTGGGGGGCGGAGATCGCCATGTGATTGGTGGGATGGCGGGTGGGGGCGGAGTCTGAGGGCCGGGCGGGAGGGCGGGGGCCACGCGGTGCGCGGCGGCGCTGGAGAGCTTGCGCGCCGCTGGCCCCGGTGGCGCCGGCCCGTAGTGGCGCCGGCGCCGCGAGGCTTCGGCGCGCACCCGCGTGGGCGCGTCTCACCTTCCAGCTCTCGCTCGCGGTCACTTCCCCGGCCCCATGGCCTTTCCCTGGGAAATATCTTGGAAAGGGTTCTGTCTTTGCTGCTGTGCAGGTTTGGAGTTTTCCTGCTGGTCCATTTCTTAGTGTACACTGTATGTGAGCCGTACGTCTACACGGCCTCTTAATAGCCAGCTCATTTTCCCCCAGACAGCGGTCCCTATTTATTGGGCGCCTATCTCGTGTCAGTGGCATGGGGCTACAATAAGCCTTCTTCCCAAGCTCCAGACCCCACATCTCTACTTGCCTCTTTATCCACTTGGACCTCCATTTGGGCTTCAGCATCCTCGCCTCCTAGCTGCCTGTGTGCTCTCTCTGGCCAGCTTCTGGTTAATTTCCACCCTCTTCCTCCTATACTCTCTTTTCCCTGATGGAATTTTTCCCCCCTACGGGTCTGCCTCTTTAACCTCAGCCTGAGGCCTACTACAGTCCAGACACCGAGGATAGGGCAGAAACGGAGCTCACAATTTCCCCTGCTTCCTAGAGCATCCTAGTTTGGGAGTCACGGTGATTCCTTTGGTGTACCGAGAGGTGGCATGCTCTGCAGAGGTGAGGAGAGTAAGGTGGATGGGGGCTTAAAGATGATGGTAGTGAGGTGTGGGCATCTAAGGTACTCAGTATGGGTGGAGGCACAGCCATGGATGGGGTAGCCCGGGCATCAGCGTGTCCACTGAAGGCCTGGGAGAGCCGAGACCAGAGTAACTGGGCACGGACAGCAACTGTAGAGTTCCGCAGGCTTCTGTGAGGTCTTAAAGGAGGAAACTTTGCCGAGGGCTTGGGGTATGGCGTAGACAGACCTCATTCGTGCTTTAAAATAATCTGGCCATTGGAGGGTGGGGAACCAGTAGGAGACAATTTCAAAACTACTAGGAAAAGACAAACAGTAGCCAGAAGCGTGGCCTGGAGTGATGGGGCTGTAAGAAGTGTATGAATTCTAGGCGTAATTGTTAGCAGAACTGACAGGATTTCCTGAGTACGAAAGAGCAGGTTAAAGAGTTTCATGGATAGATGGTGTGTGTGCACTCCCAGGCCTCAGGAAGCCGAGGCAGGGAAGCTTTCCAGTTTCAGGCCAGTTCCAAAGTAAAATTCACCCCCGACAAAAAAGGAGGAAGAGTTAAGAGTGACCAGAAGTTTTGCAGCCAAGCAACTGGGTGGTATGACTTTGTCTCCTGAGATGAATGACTGTTGTCCCCTGAGGTGGTGGGGGGCAGCAAACACATACATTTAGGGGTGGGCAAGGGTCCTGTTTGAGATGTGTTGGTTTAAAGCCCAATTGTCATGAGTAGATGATAGATACACAGATAGATAGTAGACTGGAGTCCAGGAGGAAAATCTGGACCGAAATTTGATCTCTGGGCATGGTCACCCTGAGGGTGGAATTCAAAGGCTTTGAAACGGCTGACCCTCCAAGGCAGGGAGGAGGAAATAGGATGCTATAGACCCTGGGTCCCCGGAGCCTCTGACAGCAAAGGCGTGCGGAGAGAAAAAAAGCCAGTAGAGGAGACAGGGCAGATACAGGCTGAGTGTGGGGACCAGTGAAAGATGCTGGATCAAGAAGACCAAGAAGTAAGGTGTGTTCTTGCTAAGGACTGAGCACATAAGGCCACCTGTTCCTTTGTCCTGTATTAACCTCCCTCTCTTCTCCACCAATGTCGTCTCACTTCTCCAAGGCGTTAGTGCTCCTGTTGGTAACCGTAGCTGTTTCCAGTCTCTGTGCCCAGCCCCGGTGCAACACTGGGGCCCTACTGCCTGTTCTTTCTTTACGTGATAGTTCTATGTTTAAGAAAATTACAGAGAGAGAGAGAGAGAGAGAGAGAGAGAGAGAGAGAGAGAGAGAGAGAGAGAGAGAGAGAGAGAGAGAGAGAGAGAGAGAGAGAGAGAGAGAGAGTCTTCATACTCTTGCCAGAGTGTCCCTTCATAAGCTTATGTTGCTTCCAATAAAGCCCACCCTTCCCAAGTCCGCTGCTACCCTGGAAGTTAGCAGACTCCACCCACTTCACTCACAGACTCAGGAGTACTTCCATTTCCCTACCCAGAATTCCTGAGCCTTGGCCCAGTGAGCCAGCCATCCTGTGTGACCCGCAGTGCCTCCAGCAGACTTCCAACATTTCCCATGCTCCATTTTTCATGTGCAAGATTGTTATGTGAGCTCTTCTAGAGAGGGCATTGTTCTGTTGCCGTGTGGCCCCCAGCACTGGCATGTTCGTGGAAATGTCCTGGAGATGGTTATCAAATGGCACAGTTCTCTGTAGGCATCCAAGGCCCCACAGTCCGGTCTCTTCTGGCCTACCTGTGGGACTGGCAGATTGGCTCTCGATAGAGAGGACACTGAGGTGAATTGGTCCATTGGATCCACTGTCTAACACATGGTAGGTGCAAGACAAACAGGAACAGTGAAGACATGTTAAGTCATAAAGTCAGAAACAGAGCAGTGTCTAATCCCACTGGGATTAGATCATATAGATGTAGTGATAAACATATATGGTCTTAGGTGTGATGGTACACAGCTGTAATCCCAGCAGTCAAGGAGGCAGAGGCAGTCACCCTCATCTATATAGTGAGTTCGAGGCCAGACTCATGTTTGTAACATGAGACCCTGTTACAAAACAAAAAAACTGAAAAACTTAAGACTAAGTTTTAGTGATAAGTGATAAGACTATCAGTAAACTTCAGGATAAGATTATTCCCCATTTCTTTCTAATACATTCTGAATTTCAAGTCCACATCTGTGGGCTGTTAGCATTATGTCTTTATTTTTACTTAATTTTTTTACACTTATTTATTTAGTGTGGAAATGAAAGGCCATAGCATGCCCATGGAAATGAAAGGCCAGCTTGTGGGAGATGGTTCTCTCCTCCCATCATATAGGTTCCAGGGATTGAACTCAGGTCATCAGACTTGATGACAAGCTCCCATACCCACGGAACCATCCCAAAGGCCCTTAATTATACTTCAACATTATTTTTAATTATAAAAATAATAGCTACTCATGGTTAAAGATAAAGAAACTAGTAAGCAAGGGAAGGAAGACATTTAAGCAATGCAGGCGAGCTGGAGTCCAAATGGGCTCCTCTGTCCCCATCCCCATTCTCCTGAGAGAACCACTTGTAACTGTTTCTCTGTGTTTCCAAATTTTTCTGTGAATGAAAGCATATAAGGTTCTTACAGGGACGAGTTTCTGCTTCTCACAGTTTCCACAACTTTTGTGTCAGAGCACTGGAATTGATTTCTCTGAGTGGGTGTGTGTTAGAGACTGGTGGTCAACAATAAATTTTCCCTTACCCTTCAGAATCACAGCCATTCATGATAAACATCCTCCCAAGTACGTTTCTGCTCAGTAGGCCAGGTATAGTCAGACATAGGGTAGATTCCAAGAATTGGAGTTGGTAGGGGAAGCATATGCACACTTGGAATTCTCAAATTAACGTTTTTACTATTGTACATGTGTGCACATGTTTGTGTGGCATGGTGTATGTACATCAGAGGACAGCGTGATGGAGTCAGTTCTTTCCTTCCACCTTTACGTGAGCTCCAGGGATGAAACTCAGGTTCACAGGCCTGTGCGTCAGGCACCTCGTCCACTGATCTAGCTCTCACCAGCGCACAGGGAGAATGTATTAGATTTTTTATGGACATTTTTTCCAATTAGCCACTCAAACTGGCCAAAGCCATGATGGTGCCAACACCAAACGTTGTCAGAGAGCGCTATGAAAAAAATACTATCTTACTGCTCTGAACTGCGTTTTTTAAAGTTATGAGTGGGGCTTATATTTTTGGAGGGGCTTCTTAAACTTAAGAGTGGAAGCCGGGTGGTGAGAGCACATGCTTTTAATCCCAGTACTCCAGAGGCAGAGGCAGGCGAATATCTGGCCTCTTGGAGGCAAGCATGGTCTATAGAGCAAGTTCCAGGACAGACTCCAAAGCTACACAGAGAAACCCTGTCTCAATAACCAAACCAAAAGAATGGGGTAGTATTGTTGGTTTCTGCTTTGTTCTTCTGAGATAGAATCTGATTATATGGCCCCAAATGATCTATAACTTCTGGGCTCAAACAATTCTTCTCCCTCAGGCTTCTGAGCAGCTGTGTCCAGGCATGTAGCGATGCCTATAGAGATGCACCCAGCTGCAGTCTTATTTTGTTTCTTTGCTACTGTCAATTTAACTTGGAGGGATGTGCTTGTTGTTTTTCAGACGGTCTCACTACCTACCTCTCGCTAACCTCAAACTCATGATTCTCCTGTCATGGGCTCCCAAGAGCTAGGGTTACGGAAGTGTCACACCATGCCCAGTCAATGGCACTGTTTTAAAAAGAAGGTTGTATCCTAAGTGATGGATATCAGAGTAGGGGACCCATTGCATCTCCCTCCCTGTGGTAGCCATGGACTCTGGAAAAAGTGTGACAAGGTTGCTCCTGCTGGCTAGTGAGGTGTTTTTAACATACTTACTTCTCATCCCGCTCTTATGTCCCAGGGCTCTAAGAACAGTTTCTGTGATCAAAATTACCCTGGACATTGCAGTTCCTTCCCAACCTGGCCCCCAACAAGTTTCCTAATTGACACCCCAGTTAAAAGCTTCCATTACACTCTATTGCTCTGCCCCCGTTACAGTGTCTGGTACTGTGGTTCACACATGCTGAATTTTAGCCTTTTCCCTGGCTGGGTTTAAACCAACCTGCTGTGCCACTAGAATTGCTCCCAGGGGCTCTGATCACTGCCCCTTCCTAGACTGCACCTCTCAGGTTGCTCTGCCTTCTCATTAGTGTCTGTCCCATGTGACTGTTCGAGATCAGGATTCAAGTTCTAGGTCAGCATCACAGTTTTACCCCAGGTGGCTATGTCCCTCATAGTCCTGAGTTTCCGTTTGGAAAGCAGTAGTGAGTGTTGTGGCGTTAACTGGAATGGTGTGTTTCCAGAATTTCCCACAGGGGCGTGTGAGAGAGTGCATGACATGAAAGCAGAGGGGATGCTGGGGGAATGACGTGAGCTAGCGAGAGGGGGCAGTAGAGGAGGAGCAGGAATTGAAGTAAGGTCGAATGACACATATGCATGAAAATGTCATAATGAAACCCATTACCAGATGTGCTAGCTTTAAAAATTAAAGACACAACTAAACCTAAACACCAGCCACCCCCAACACACACAAAATGAGCCGGGAGGTGGTGGCACACAACTTTAATCGCGGCACCCAGAAGACAGAGGCAGAGGCAGGCGGAGCTCTGTGAATTCGAGGCCAGGCTGGTCTACAAAAGCTAGTTCCAGGACAGGCTCCAAAACTACACAAAGAGGTTTTTTCTGTCTTCCTCTTGAAGAGGCTGCTTTTGTCTCTTCCCACTTCTCCCCTTCCCCCCTTCTGTTTCTCTCTCTCTCTGCCTCTCTCTCCTCTTCTCCCCATTCCCCTCCATAACCCACTAAATAAATATCCAACCTCAAAAAAAAAAAAAAACTACACAGAGAAACCTTCTGGAAAAAAAATCCCACATTTTCCGGCTTATGGACATTTAAAGATGTCTTCTTTCTTATCTGAAGATCTTGAGGTTGGTAGAGTGTCGCTCATGGTAGAACATGCCCAGAAAGTGCCAGGACTGACATTCAGTCCCTGATAGTCATCCTCCATCTCAACAACAAACATATTCTAAGAGCAGGAACCTACGTTCTCGTCCCGAGGCACGCCACCTCATTGCCTCACAGCCGCCATTTGTGCGCTCGCTGCTTCCTTCTGGGATTTGAGTCCTGATGGCAGGCTGGTAAAGGAAAGGACATCTCAAGTGGCTCAATGATAATGGCAGAGTCTCTGCATCAGATCTCCAACCGCCCCACCCTCTGCCAGCCTGAGATGAAAGACTTTCCACTCTGGAGAACAGGGTGTGGGAGGCAAGGAAGGCTGACTGTCCCCACTGCCTCCAGCCCTGAGATGTCGGAAGCTGTTTAACCTCTGAGTCCACCGTGGGCAATCAGATTATTATCACTCTTTTTAGTAAAGCCTTTTGCTAGTTTTTAAAGAAAAAATGTCACAAATTGGGAATAGTGGGACATACCTGTAATCCCATCACTTCCAAAGGCTGAGGCAGGAGGCTTAAGAAGTCAGCACTGTCGGCTGTACAGTAAGACCCTCTCAAAGGAAAAGAAAAGCGCGATGCCCCATACAGTTCCCGGCATATAACAGGAGCTTAACAAATGTTAAACTTACAACCTCCTCACTTTTCCCTTATCCTCGCATAAGCTGTTTAGAAGATAAAAACTTTACCTCTTATTTAAAAAGAAAAAAACCCCACAAATGTCAGGCATATTAGCACCAGTGGTCATTGGCCTTCCTCGGGGAGTGTCGAGTGTCCAGCATGATCAGGCACCCCCCCGCCCCCAGCTTCTGATCCTTAAAGCTCTTTGAGGTAGTCTGAGGTCATCTCTCATAGATGGAGAAGCTGCTGTGGAGAGAGAATGAGTTCCAGGGTCTCAAAGCCAGTAAGAGTGATGTGCACCCCGACATCTTGAACCCCATACTTTCTAACAGGTTTTGATATTTCTACCTGAGATTCCAAAATTAACCCATGGCCCCATTGTAGAGCAGTCCGGACACACTGAACATGGCAGAGCTGTGGCCAGCACTTTCTAGTGACAGTATCTGGCTTTGGAGATGGCGTTTGGTGGTTGCCTGAGCAGAGTCTCAAATCTCGAGCTCCAACGACTCTCAGGATGGCATCTGTTTCCTCATCCATCCGCTCCACTTTCAAATGTGACAGTTGCCTTGAACACGCTTGCTGAAGGTTGGTCCCCTTCCCCCATCCTGTCTGCCAACCGCCAGGTCTAACGCCAGGTGAGTTTTGTCAGGTACCTGGGACTTGGTCCAGACTCCAGTCACCAAGAAGTCATCTGTGCGCCTGTTTGTGAATGGAGGCAGCAGAGGTGCAGTGGGATGGGGCGTCACCGGCTTGCTGGCAACTGGGAGAACCAGGATACCGCGCATTCTTTTCCTGTGGCTTCACTGTCAATTGATCGTTCCAGCAAGGGCTCGGCAGTTGCGACATAGCTACCAGAAAGCCCTAGGCTTAGGAGCGCAGGCCTTAACCTCCAGAAAGCCCTCTCACCTATGACTAACAGGGCATAGGCGTAGCCATCAGATTTGCTGCCACTTGAAGAAAACACCCAGGTGGGGTCTGAGAAGCTAAGCTTTGCTTTCTGGCTCACACGGCCACATTTGCTCCTGGAAGTAGCAGTCCTAGTGGGAACTAGTGGTCGTATCTCTTTGATACAAAGTATTTATTTTATTTAAATTTATTTAAAATTGTGGGAGCATCACATACATCCTAGTGAAGGGGGAGACAACCTTGCTTTGTAGCTGGAGAACAAGCAAGGGTCGAATCATTGTTCAGAGTTCACTGATCCGGATCTTACGGGATTTCCCTGCTGACAACTTCCTTTGCTTGAAAAAAAAAATCACATATTTTTGCCCTCAATTTTTATGTCCTTTCTCAACCACAAAACCACCAAGTCCAATGTCTGGGATGTTGAGTAACTTCTGTAGTGCTAATTGGAATAAAGAACTACAGGCTGAAGAAAGGGGTAATCGAGGGCATTTTGCAATAAGCATCAGCAAGGAAAAGCAGGAGCCAGTCGGGAATTTCGTGATGGCTCTCCAGGGCAGGCTTGGTCTCGGTCTGCACAAAGTGTGAGCATTTGTAGTGTTGCTGCTTTGGATCAGCTCGCCCAGCAACACTCAGCTTAAATACCCTTCAATCCTAGATTTAAAAAACATTCTAAATTACTTTATCATTTTATGTATACTGAAGTTTTGCATATATGTCTGTGCGCTGCCAGTGTGCTTGGTGCCAACAGAGGCTAGAGGAGGGAGGTGGAGCCCCTAGAACTGGAGTTACATATAGTAGTGAGCTGCCACATGGGTGCTAGGAATTAACCCAGGTCCTCTGGAAGAGCATCTCTCCAATCCCTCCTTTAACCCAATCTTACGAGTTCCTCCAGGCAGCATATGACTTCATCTTTAACCTGCTCTGAGCTATGGTGGGGTTAGCCAATGGTGGGGGGCTTCTCTGCAGCCTGAAAACAACAGAGGACCAGTGAATGTGTGTGTGTGTGTGCGCGCGCGCACGCACCAGTGAGAGAGTGTGCATGCATGCTTGTTTCTGAGTATAGAACCCAGGGTCTTACACATCATCTCTGCCACTTTGTAGCATCCCCAGCCAAGTGAGTGGGTGTGTGTAAGCTGAGCAAATTCACAGACAGTACAAGGAAAATGCAGACAGGATCGCCAGCACTGTGACCCCAGCTACTCAGAGGCCTGGGTTCAAGGCCAGCTTGGGCAAGGTAGGAAACTCTTTTTGAGACAGGAAGAAAAAAGAGCTAGAGCTGCAGCTCAGTGCTAGAGCTCTGCCTTGGACGTGGGGGATTCTGACCTGAATCACCAGCCGAGATGGGAGACTGCGACCCTGCAGTTCTGGGGAGATGCATGGTGAACAGAGAGAACCACAGTACGTCCATTTGTACTTAGTTGTGTGGTGTGTCCTAGGTGCCCGTCTTTGAATGCCGCCTACACTCTTAGGAATTCTAGTTCTTGATGAGGACACGCTGAGCTGACCTACCTGGCTTGTGGCACTGGACCCATGTGTGCACAGCCAAGCCCACCGCCACTCTCCAGTTGCTCTGCCTAGGGAACCATAACTGCACAAATGTCATTCATTCGCTGACCGTGGTGTGTGCACTGGGCACAAGGAACTCTCCTTGGGGAGCTGAGCTGGGCTGGCGGAGGCTGGCTGTAGACGACATCTAAGTAGGGTTCTCAGGGAGGAAAAGCTCTGAGAAGAGTGAGGACATCCCTGACAGCAACACCAGCCCTGGCAAGAGCCTGGAGGAACGAGATGTCATGGCTTGTCTGAGCTGAGGGAGCGTGCAAGGCAGGAGATAGGAAGGAGTACAGGAGCCATGGTCCAGTGACGAGCCACTGGGCCTCTAGACAGCAAGGAGCCATCAGAGGATTTGGAGCCCCAGAGTGCTAGTAAATCTATTTTTGGAAAATTACTGGCCGAGGAATGATAAATGCCTGGAGAGAAGGGAGGTTTTGCAATCCCCCTGGAAGAGAGGGGAGCGTGTATCTGAGCTGGGCAGTGACACCGTGGGGCTGTGTCAGGCTGGATGGAGACTAGTGCCGCAGGCAGGGAGGGCTAAAGATTTGTTGCTGGTGTGAGTGGGAGGCAGGGGACATTTCTGAGGGAGATGAGATTTGGGGTGAGGGTGAGGGCAGCTCTGAGGATTCTTTAGATTGGGGCAATGTTTTCATCCACACCAGGTAGCCGTCTGAGTGGATACAGCTGCCAGACTGTGGAGCCAGGATGCCTGGGATCAGATCTTGACTCTCTGGCTCTGTCTGACCCTGAACAATCAATGAACTCGGTGTTTCAACATTTGCACTCATAAAATAGTGGGGTGCCACATCATGGTAGTTAAGAGGCTGATCATAAAATAATGGGGAGCCGTGTCATGGTAGGTAAGAGGCTGAGCAGCTCTCAGGAGCAGGGCCTTGGAACACTAGGCAGGAGACAGCTATTTAACAGCCATGAAAGTAATGCCCAGTTCACCTCTCTAAGAACTCAGAGTATTCAGAACCAATACTCAGAACACTATTAAACAATGCCAAGTGCCCTGCAGTGACTGCTGGAGTGAGGAGCAGTTAGCGATGTCCCCCTTAGTCATTACATAGCTAGAGCACCTACCAACATCAGGATTCTCTAAGGAGCCGTAAGAGATGAGCCTGGACAAGAGGACCCAGGCAGGCTGTGTTAAATGTGCCAAGTAGGACACTGGAGGTGCCGAGTGATGGAGAGACAGGAGTAGTCAGGCACCAAGGAGCAAAGCCAGGGAAGAGGGTACAGGACGAAGCACCAGGGAGAAGGTGCCCAGAGGCAGGTCCTGCTAAGGGACATGTGCAGGCGGTGGGCATCCTGTCCACTCTGCCCTGCAGGGTGACTCTGGGATGTTCCTTATCTGTGCCCCTTCTGATGCAGGACTGCACTGTGCAAAGCATGTCAGCTAGACATAGGAACAGCTAAAACTGAGTCACAAGAGGAAAACCGAGCCAGCTTTAGAGGAGTTGGCTGCGGTGAGCATGGAGGGAGAGGACAGAGCAGTCCAACAGGCGGGGGTCTTTCCAGAAAGACTTTTTCCAGAAATTCCAGAAAGGTGGGAATTTTATTTATTTATTATTTATTTATTTATTTATTTATTTATATGATTTATTTATTAATTATGTATACAGTATTTTCAGTATTCTGTTTACATGTATGTCCGCAAACCAGAAGAGAGCACCAGATCTTATTACAGATGGTTGTAAGCCACCATGTGGTTGCTGGAATCGAACTCAGGACCTTTGGAAGAGCAAGCAGTGCTCTTAACCACTGGGCCATCTCTCCAGCCCCATCTGGTGGGAATTTCTAAGAGAAAACTAAGAACACCTTCCATCCTCCCACTGATTTAGCCTTGGGGTTAGTTTTCTTCCCAAGACCTCCCTCCCTCCTTCCCTGATATTTAGACAGGCCAGCCAGTGAGCCCTGGGGACCCACCCGTCTAGGTTCCGATCCAGCACCACAGTTACAGCTGAGTGCTGCCGAGCTAGGGTTTTCTACCTGGATGCCGGGGATCCGAACTCAGGTCCTCATGCTAGTGCAGTAGGCGCTTCCACCACAGAGCCACACCCAGCCCCATCCTTTCCGCTTCAGGTGATACGGAGCACTTAATGCACCTCCTGAGAGCAGCGGTGGTGACAAAGGCAACCATATACAAGTGGCAGGCTGGCTTTAGGAGGCCTTGGGGAGCTCACGAGCCCCACTTCCCTGCAGAGATTCATAAGGCATGCACTGGTTGTTCCAAAAGGAAATCACTCACCCCAGAAGAGCAAAAGGCCAAGTGAGCCAAAACACAGGGCTCTTCATTTACTGAGTCCTCTTGGTCATGTGTGTTAGCAGATCAACCTGGCACACTAAGGCGGCAAACAACTGGACACACACAAGAGCTCCTTGAGTGTATTTTGTGAGAGACTAAACCGTGTGAATTTACTCAGCTCTCAAGAACACAGAGGCATTTTAAGTTAGAAACAATAAAACTTCACCAGCTCCACACTTGGTACAGACCTCCACTCTTCACTGTCTGCAGCATTCAAGTACCTCACTTGTACAGCAGCTGTGCCTGGAAACTCAGTCTTCTGGAAGACGGGGTGTGCCGCCCTTCCCAGTGTTTTTCTATGTGAACACCAAGCCACAGATGTGCTACAAATGGGGCTGGGGTGTGGGGATAAGAATTAGAGACATTGTACAGGCGAACTCACCATGCTGGCTGCCAGGTGTCGGGGCTCTCCCCCTCCATTCCAGAGTTGAGTGGTTCCTCTTCTAAGGGTCAATGGCAGGCAGGCTTTCTACGTGCCCCCCCCCCACCACACTTCTAGGGGATGAAGCACTTCACCCACTTGAAACCAACACTGCAGCCCCACAGTGATGCCCACTGCTCCTGTGTATGGGATCCAGAGCTGCACAGGGGGCACTCTTGCCAAGTCTCAAACTACCAAAGAACACACATATTTTAGTGTGTGTGCGGGGGGGGGGGGGTTTACTAAGAATAGGCAGCAGTGTGTCGGCATTCTCGTGCACATGCTCGTGGTTGTGTACTAAAAAATGGTAACAGGGTCAAAATTCACTGGTAAGATTAATGCAGGAGAGCTGGGATGTTTTTGTTGCATCGTAGGCTGTATCAGCTTTGAAAACGTTTACATTTCTGAGACTGCCATGTGCTGCTCTGGACTGTGGGTCCCTGTGCCTAAGAGTCAGTGCACCTGGCTGCCATGTGAGGCAGGTCAGGGCTTCCCCTGCACGTGCCATGTGGCCATCTTGGATCTACCTTCTTCCTGATTAGTTCGGAGCTAAGGACCGCCACAGTCCCAGTGATGGAAGCAGAATCCATTGCTGATAGTGATCTCAAAAAGTCCAAGACCATACAAAAGAAAACTCCAGAATGTCCCTCATGAACTGAGAAGAGATTTTAGCCTATCAGCTGTGCCTCTAACCGCAGCTGGTTCAGAGGCTGAGACAGGACTGAGTCAAGGCCATCAAAATGTTGTCTCTAACAAATCTAAAACCACATTTCCCAGAAACCAAACTTAATATATAAAACAGATGGTGAGTCAAGGTGAAGGGAGTGGGGTTGATCCAATATTTAAAATTCAGTCAATGTAAATGACTACATGAGCTGACCAAACGAGACCACCAGATCATCTCAGAGATGCCAAATTTGTTTTAAAATGACAGGACTCATTACTGATTTCTAAAACAATACCTGAAACCAGCAAACATAAAAAGATTTTCCTTAGGTTTTTGTTTATATTTTTCCCAGAGCTTCCCATGATAAACTTGGGATAAGAATTCTTCTTGTGGCCTTGAATGACATGCTGTCCTCTTTGGCCCTTCTCTTGCACCCCGACATCCCTAGCTGTTCTTGAACCTGCCGGCCTTTGTGTTTAGTTCCTCGGTGATGAGTGATCTTCCCTGAGATGACAAGCTGGTTCCCTCTGCTGTGTTTCATGCAAGTTGGTGTCCATTCTAATGTCACCTCTCTAGATGGTCCCTCTCAATAGTGCTTTGTAGAGTATCCCTTCTTCTCCCTTGACAGTCACCTCATTTGTTTCTGGTTGGTTTCATTCCCCATTAAGACAGACCACTACCAGCTCCACTCAATCCATGACCCTTAAAGCAGGCCACATGTTCAGTGCTGTACCCTGGGCCTAGACTGTGACCAGAACATGGCATTTCTCAACAAGAAAGTAAATGAATAGGAAGGCCCAACTTTCCACAGCCTCGCCATGATACAGTCTTTACACCACATGCCAGTTGATCACGTGGAAAACAACGGCTCATTCGTTATTTCTTCCCTCTAAGTGAGCTTGAGTATCATGCCTTTTCAGCTTGGCCTTTGAATTGCCCCGTTTTTCCCCGGTTGCTCTGCAAGCACCATTGCTGTATCAAATAAACTGCTCCTCTGCCCACTGTGTGCGCAGACACGCCGCCCGGGTGCTCCTCTGCCCACTGTGTGCTCCTCTGCCCACTGTGGCTCAGACACGCCGCCCGGGTGCTCCTCTGCCCACTGTGTGCGCAGACACGCCGCCCGTGTGCTCCTCTGCCCACTGTGTGCTCAGACACGCTGCCCCTGTTTGCCATTTGTCATGGTGATGCTGCTCATCTTCTCTTGTGGCTTCCAGTTTGAGATAAGCTCAGGTCTTCCCCAGACCCAGCATCAATCATCCTGTGTCCTCAGCATCCTTACACATGTGTAAGTGAATACTTACACTGTTTAGATCTTTGACCCACCCGGGATCAGCTTTATAAATAAAGTGAAACATAATCTAATCTAAGAAGCAAATTCAAAGCCAGTCACGCTGGTGCATGCTTGCAATCCCTGATTCAAGATGGAGATGCATTGAGGCCAGCCTGGGCTACAATAGTGAATTCCAGGCTAGCCTCAGCTGCACACTGAGTTCTCGGTCTGAACTAAATGGCTAATTCCCATCTTGGAAAAAGAAAGTTGAGCTTTAAAATCCAATGAATACAGGTTTCCAGGTGTCATTTACACAATTTTTTACTTTCCTGAAAAAAACATTTATGAAAATAATTCAAAGTTCACATATTTTACAATGCATATAAAGATATATATCAATATGTATATGTATAGAATAATGTGTTTCCCACAATTCCCTAAGATCCGATGTTATCCTATAGAGCATGCCCTTCTCTGGTTCTCAGTGTCTTCTTACTTTTTTGGGTCTTGACCTCCTTTTTGATTCATTGTATTTTTTTTCAAAAAGATTCTTTTCAATTAAGCTCACTTCTTCATGGAGAACAGAAGTCTTTATTCTTAGTAAGAACGAGAAGATGTTTAGTATAAACTGGTAACTCAGAGAAAAGTTTGACTCTTCATAGGTTGTCACATGTTTACAGTAGCTAGAATGGGAAGGAAAAGGAGGTAAATTATCTTAAAATAGTAACTCAGAAACTCTGGCATCCATCCACTGACACCCCCAAATCCCTCTGCCAGTATATATGGTTAAAACAGTATTATGACTTCAAAGGAAACTTGGGAAATTTGCTGAGGTCCTTAATTATATGAAGAGAAAATTCTTCACAGTGTCTATGGTTGCTATGCTGGGGACAGGAGGGGCTCACTGTACCAGTCTCGATTTCTAAAATGTTTGGTCTAGCCCGTAGTTATGTTTAAAGACAGGTACACACCCACCCCTGGGTCATCATTCTGAGCAGTGTGATCCATGTGTGTGTGGCCCTAAGTTCCCAGGATTTTGCTGTCTGTTCATTTGTTTTTTAATTAACGAAGAACCTACGACCCCCACTTTACTATCCTAACTACACTCTATGTCCATCCTTCCATCCACAAGTAAGTGCAGTCCTCGTCCTCATCGAGGAAACCTCTCTTTGCAATAGATGGGGCCAGTCCAGAAAACTACAGCCAATCAAAATGCAGAGGTGTGCAGCCCAGTCCTAATGGAAACATTTACAAAGTACTCCTGCACCTCAGGCTCAGGGCACTCAGCAGAGGAGGGGCAGAGATGTAAGAGGCAGAAGACCAGGAATTTGCTATGAGACTATGTCGTCTAACATCGGAAGCTATACCCATAAAGTCTTACAACTGCCTAAACTCGAGCTGAACAGGACAATAGACATGCCAAAATGGATGGGGAGGAGAGGAGCCCACGAGGCCTCGACATTGCCTCGAACTACAGGCATAAGGCATGCCGAGAGCAGGGAAAACAGTCTTCCCCAGAGAACAACACACCACTTGGTTAAGCAATAGCAAATGGTCAGCCCTGCAAACATACATGCACATAACACTATAAAGACTGAGCAGGGTGTACTTATGTATTTAGGAATACATATGTATATACATACATGTATGTAACAGTGAAAAAGGGGGCAAGATAGTGCATCTGAAAGATAGCAAGGAAGGGTTTTGGAAAAGTCTGGAAGGAAGAAAGGGAGGTATGAAATAGTGTGATTATATTATAACTTCATGGAAGAAAAGAAAGGGGCACTCCTCAGGCAGAGCAGGAGGTCTCCTCATGCCTCATGCTTCTGGAGTGTTGAAAACATACATACCTTTTGCAGAATTTCTGGGTACTGAGCCAATACAGTGAGTTCTTGGTTATCAAGGACTGGCCTTTCGTTATCAGGAGTCCCTGGAGGCTATGTCCATGGAAACAAGGGCTATCGGTGTCTCCTTCAGTCCAGCTGAACTGAAAACTTGAAGGGGCCTTCTTTTCCACCACAGGTGTTGTGCCGAGCAGGGCACTGAATTGCTTCTGAAGATTCTTCACCATTTCTGCAGGTGGAAGGCAGAGGCAAAGGTCAATTCACAAGTAAGCCAGGATTTGTAAGAATGGACTAGTGTTGGCTTCTTAGCCTCTGGGGTGGGGGGGGCAATCTAGTCTCCAACTCAGGAGCCGCCTCCCTCCATATTCTGAGTGCACACTCGCACCCAGCTGGTTTCATAACCGCAGTAACATGCGGGTGGCCTTAGGTGAGGCTGGAGCTGCGTGAGGGGCCTCAGGAAGTTACTTAACAATGATTGAAGAAGAACACCAGACAATCTCAGGGCCAGTTTCCCAACAGAGCTCTCGCAGTCACAGATATTGCTGGGCCCTTAAGCTCTGCTGTGAAGACGCAGGCAAATTCCCGGATGTCTATGTGGTTTCTCCTTTGGCAGGAATTAGACACGAGCACATCCCCATCGAGTGGGAAGTGTGTTTATGCATTGGCTTTCCATGTGCAGACAGCTGATACTACCAACTCTACTGCTACCTGGTACCCAACAGGAACCAGCAGACTCACCTCTTCTCTTATACGCGACTGACTTGTCGATGTGCGAACGGTAGATCGGTCTTTTGGTTTTCCAATAATATCTAAACACGGTTGGAAAGAAGTGAAACAGAATGAGGGACAAACGTCCACACAGTTCAGAGACGGAGGCAGAACCTGAAGCTCAGTGGCTCCAGGCACTTGTCTACATTCTCTCAGGGCTTCCATTTCTGCAGGAGTCAGGGACCCTTTAGGCGCCACTACACAGCATGCAGTAGAGCTGTTTCTATCACCACACACAACCGTGCTGTTTACTCTCATTGCTTCTTCTCCTGCCTTTGCCCCAAATGCTCATCTCTGAGTGCTGTCCTCAGGAATCTGATTTGGAACCTCATACAAAATAGATAGTGATTGCCAGTCTCTCTGGCACACATTCTCTTCCTGGTGAGAAGAAGGAATGGCCCAGATTCTAGCATGACAGACTTAAGACCATCCCTTCGCCTGCAAAGGCAACCTCCTCCTAGGGGAAGGGCAAACAGGCGTGTTCATCGCAGAGAGGTGCTGGCCTGAGCTGGTCCACAGGGTCCCCGACCCGCACCCCAGGGCAAAGGCTAAGTGCCATCTGGCATTCCCGCAGGTGACTGGTGACATAACCACCTCTGGCCCAGGAGAGGCTGCTGGTGTGGGACAAGATGATGACATGCTTCTAAGCTCACGTTCATCCTGCCTGTGCTACCTAAAGGAGGAGACTTCTAGAAATCGCAATAAAAGTATTTATCTTGATTCAGGCCTCTAAAAGAAAAAAAAGACACCATGGCAGCAGAAAAGGACACGGAGTCACGGGGTCTGATCTGCTTCCTCCAGGGTCTAGCAGCCCAAGTGACCACGTAGGCTCTGGAAGGCAGAGGCTCTCTTATATCCTTTATACCCTCTAGGGCATACAGTAGGCATTCAACTGAAGTGTCGTTAACAGTAGATGGGATGGCTGGGCAGTGGCGGTGCACACCTTTAATCCAAGCACTCAGGATACAGAAGCAGGCAGATCTCTGTGAATTAGAGGCCAGCCTGATCTACAGAGCAAGTTCTAAGACAGGTTCCAAAGCTAGAGAGAAACCCTGTCTTGAAAAACAAAAACAAACAAACAAAAAGAGATGGGATGGCACTCTTTAGGCATTCAAATTAAATATTTGTTTATTATAATGGAATAAATGAATAAATGAACCAACAACCACATTTAGCTTTTGTGCTGTTTCCTACCCTTACAGGACTGTTATGGGAGTAATTTGTGACATATTTGTGAGGTCTGGAGTGGTGGTTGAGAACACCTTTAATCCCAGTGCTCAGAATGCAGCCAGGACAACATGGTGAGACCCTGTCTCAACAACAACAATAAAAGAGATAACATGTCTTGTTATGTAATGCCAGGAATGTGGTACAGCCCTGTAATCTCAACACTCAGGAGTTCAAAGCCAGCATGAACTACATGGTGAATTTGAGGCCAATCAGGGTTCCATGAGATTCTGTCTTAATAACAAGAGAAACAACCACCACATTACACTGTACAAGCCCTGTGTAGACATTAGATGTGATATATCTAGTGCTTGGCAGAGTGCCTGGTTGCCTGGCTCAGAGGTATTAATGAAACAAGCAGAACCTTCTAGAAAAGACACTAAGGAGCAGGAAGTCAAAACCACAAATATCTCTATTTACCTATAAAACTTAAAAATTGATACTCTTCTCATTTCTAAGGGTTAGTTAAGAAAATACATGTGGACTTTTTAGTAATGTTAGGGATAAGTGACAAACATCACTTTACCAAATTTAGGAACTGAGATTTTTCTCAAATATTAAAAAATTCAAATTAGTTAGGTGTGGTGGTGCACACCTTTAATCCCAGCACCCAGGAAGCAGAGGCAGGTGGATCTTTGAGTTTGAGGTCAACCTGGTCTACAAAGTCAGTTCAAGAACAATCAGGGCTACACAGAGAAATCCTGTATTGGAAAAAAACAAAACAAAACAAAACAAAAAAACCCAAAAAGCAAAACAACAACAAAATATCAGTGAGGTGTCATTAGCTCTATGGTGAGTCTGTGATTTTCTAAGACATCTCTTTACAATTATCATTTATTTTCCTAAGTGATAGTGTAACAAGTACCCTGTATAGTCACGGCCTTAGGAACACCCACTCTTACGCTTTCCTTAGGAGCTGGGTCTACACAATATTTCTTGTGCACTGGTAATGAAGGCCTAGACAAATGGCCACCACCATAATCAAGGAGGCATTACTACCACCCAAGGCCAGATGCCCAAAAGATGGGAGAGTGATTGAAGATGACAAAGTTCCAACTGTTTGGACACCCTTCTGAAATGGAGTCTTCTCCAGATATCAGCCCCCCTTTGTCTGCTTCTCCAAGGACACAGAGGTTCCCAAACAGACACATCACAAAGGCCTTGGGTTTCTAGCTAGACCCTGACTATGCTTCCTCATCTTTACTTGGTTTGTCTGACTGTTTGGGAAGAAGGATGAAGGTGTAATTTACATCTAATGAAACCCCTTTCAGGGCACTTCCAATTAGCATTCTCACTAGCTGTGTAATCAGCACTGTGACTAACGCAGACAGCCCCAGCGCTCCAACAGCCAGGGCCCTTTGTAGTCGTCCTTCCCACACCCTTCATCTAGGTAGCCACGGTCTTTACCCTGTAAGCTTGGCCATTTTCAGAATGTGATATAAATAGATGTGTATGGCATGCAACCTTCTGGCCCTCTGTTTAGCACATAAGACTCAGGAGTCACTGCTGGCTGGATGGGAGGCTTTGGTTTGTATTCTAAGTGGGCTGTGTGGCTGTGTGGTGTGGACATGCCAGCTACTCTCTCTCATTACCAGCAAGTCACAAAAGCATTTCTATATGGACTTCTGTGGAAACATAAATTTTCATTTTATTTGAACTCTTCAAAGTAGCTGTACCATTTTAGACCCCAATACTTGGTATGTGCAATTGTATTGAAAATGGACCCTTCTAATTATAGTAGACATCTTTCCTTGTGTATCCTGTACATCTTCAGTTTTTTCATTGAAAAATTGAGTTGTTTTCTTATTTTATCAATTCTTTATATTTTATAAATAAAAATCTTTCATCATATATGTAACCTTCAACTACTCTTTTTTCTCTCTTTCACTTTTTTTTTTTTTTTTAAAGACAGTGTCTCACTATCCTAGAAGTCACTCTGTAGACCAGGCTGGTCTTGAACTCAGAAATCCACCTGCCTCTGCCTCTTGAGTGCTGAGACTAATGGTATGCACCACCACGCCCAGTTTTCAGCTGTTTTCTCTAAGTCTAGGTTTTGTTTTCTCTTAAGCACCTTTGGAGAAATTTCCCCCTCTACAGTCCAATTTACCAGTTTCTCTTTTTTTCTATTATTTTAAAGAAATTATTTACTTTTATTTTATTTGCATTGGAATTTTGCCTGCAAGTATGTCTGTGTGAGGGTGTCAGGTCTTGGCGTCAGAGACAGTTGTGAGCTGCTGTGTGGGTGTTGGAAATCAAACCCAACTCCTCTGGAAGAACAGTAAATGCTCTTAACCACTGAGCCATCTCTCCAGCCCACCAATTTCTGTTTTATGGATCATGGTTTTGATGTTATATCTAAGAAATTTTTACCTAACCCAAGAGATCAGCGAGCCTTTTCTTTCCATCTTACCTCCCTCTATTCTTCCTTTGTGTGCATTTATGCGCACGTGTGAAGGCCAGAGGTCAACTTCAGGACCCACTTCACCTTGTTTTTTGAGGTAGTGTCTCTCATGGGGACCTGGAGCTTGCTAATTGGACTGACTAGACTGGGCAGCCCACAAGCCCTAGGGATCCTTCTGTCTCTTGTATAACCAGTGCTGGGATTCCAGGTGTGTACTCACATCTAGCCTTTATATGGGTGCTGGGGATTGAACACATGTCCTGATGCTTGCTGGCTGTGAGATCTCCCCCGGCCCAGCAATGAGTTCTGCATGTGCTCTGGAACTTCACCCAGGTTCTTCTCAACCCTGTGCTAAGCTGGCAGCTGTCGAAGCCGCCTACTAAGCTGGTTTAGACGATTGTTTTTACCAGCGTTCTTCATAATCTCATGCAGAGTACCATGGTTAACTTCAGAAAAGTGTTAATGACCATCTGACAGCCCAAAAGATAATGTCCAGAGCAACAGGGAGTCCTGGTTCCGTCCCAAGTAATAAATAAACAAATAAATAAAATAATAAGTAATTCATACTTCAGTGTTAGAATCAGTGTATGTCTCAAAATACTAGCATTTAGCTACATTAGAGGAGTATTTTGCAGCCAAAAGGAATAAGTCTATTTATACAATCCGTTTTCCAGGGAGACACTAGGCCCCAGGGTATAGCTGTCTAGAGGGTCCCATATCAAATCATCCTCTACACAGTGTATGATAGTGTGCTAATACACAGAGGCAGTGGCAGCCTCCACTAACTGATGTCAGTCACTGCCACCACAGAGTCCCTGGGCATGCTGAACACCTGCCTCTTGGTATCACTATGACAACCCATTTTCACAGAAATTTATATTTTCTGCCTTCCTTAAAGAAAAAAAAATCAACTAACTAGAATGTACAGAACCAACATTTCTGGAGAAAGGTTACATGCTACCAAGATACACATTGCAAAGTGCAAAACGGGACATAGGGCAGGTGAGCAGAGGAGGGGACACGGGGCAGGTGAGCAGAGGAGGGGACACGGGGCAGGTGAGCAGAGGAGGGGGACCTACTTGGCCCTTGCTTCTTCCCACTGTCGTCTTTTCTCATCAAAGGTTTTCTTCATAACTTGGTACCATTTTCTGAAATCAAACTGCGGTTTATCTGAGAGAAATGAAACCCATGGTTAGCAGTAGAACTCGTTCATTAAAACAACACATTATCACATCTGAATTTATTCCAAAATAGAACACTTACATGACAGCTCTCAGAGAGGATGAGCAGAGCCACCGTCTCCACAGCAGCGTTCATGCTATCTGACACTCTCTCCTGTAAGTTGTGACCTATACTGTAGCCCCACAGACTGTCCTGAAATGTCCTTTACACATTTCTCCTGGGCTTTAAAGGGTTTTTGCTGCCTCCTGGAGAAGGCCGCTACACAACCAGACCCCTCTTCCCCAGTTCCCACACCCAGCATGTGCACCCCAGTCCCTGGCAGAACTGTGATGAGAAGCACATGATTGGGAAAGACACTGTGGTGCTATGGCGGATCAATCCAAACTGGCATTCCCTCAGGACCTGTTTCTATTCTTCCACTCCTAATTCAGAGAGTCCGACCATGAAGAAGGAAGCAGACACAGGCACAGACAACAGACTTGGACACAGCAAGTATACACAGGATAGCTCTCTATTCTCCTCCAGTAAGAATGGCCTTTTTCATGTCTAATTACAAATGTTTTCATCTGGCCAATATCAACAAACAATACAGCCTTGAAGGCCATACAGCCAGAGAAAGGAAACCACCCAAAGAACTGGAAGGGCAGAGGAAAACTAAGAG
Organism: Alexandromys fortis; assembly: GCF_014885135.2. NCBI lineage: Eukaryota > Metazoa > Chordata > Mammalia > Rodentia > Cricetidae > Alexandromys > Alexandromys fortis. The sequence continues at coordinate 12,243,901 of NW_026067922.1, forward strand.
TTAGTCAACTCAAGTTCTTGACCCCCCAGTCTCCTCAAGGGGTAAAGGGGATGGCGGGATGGTACCTAGGGCAGTATAGGGCATGGACCACAATCCTGTGCTGTTGATGAGAGACATACTATGAAGTCTACAAGGACAACATTAATGTGGGATTCCCCTCTGTATGCTGTGAATACCATTGGTTAATAAAGAAACTGTCTGAGGCCTGTGATAGGGAAGAGCAGAGATAGGTGGGGAAAGGTAAACTGAATGCTGGGAGAAGGGAGGCAGAGTCAGGGAGAAGCCATGGAGCTGCCGCTAGAGACAGACATGTTGAAACCTTGTTGGTAGGCCATGAGCCTCATGGTAAAATATAAAATAATGGAAATGGGTTAAATTAAGATGTAAAAGCTAGCCAATAAGAAGTTAGAGCTAATAGGCCAAGTGATTTAATTAATACAGTTTCTATGTGGTTATTTCAGGAGTCTGGGCGGCCTCCTACTACACAACATGGCAAAGTGATCTCTTAGCCATGTCTCCATTACCGACCATCACCTCTAGCACTGAAGGAGCAGCAGAAGATGTCAAGTTCAACCCTATGTACATGTTACTGTAAGCACTGGACAGGAAGGAGTGTTTCACTTCACATATGTTATGGAAAACACATGAACTGAGAATATTAAACCCAAGCTCCTAAAACTAATGAGCAAAAATCTTTCTACAAACAAGAACCCTTCCTAAATTTAAGAATTCGTGTAGACACAAAACTACACAGATTGTGTCTACACGATAAACTTTTCAAAAAGCAAATGGGAACCTGTGGGCACTTGATTATAACCCAGCTACTTGGGAGGCTGAAGCAGGAGGATCGTAAGTCAAGTACAACGTGAAACAAACCACATGGGCAATTTAGTGAGACCTTGTCTTAAAATGAAAAAGCAAAGAGAGGCTAAGTGCATAGTTCAGTGTAGGCGAGCTGGCCAAGCTATGCAGAAGTCATGTGTTCCATGCATAGCAGCTATCTGTCTACTTACCAGCTACAAACTGCATGCCACACAGTCACCCGAGTTTACAAACACCGGCAGTCTAACAGAGACAGAGGGGCAGATAGACTTAGGCCATTAGCTATCATTACACATGGAGTTAGTTCTATTTCAGGACTACCCAGTGGAAGTCTGCACAGCAGCAGTGGTGGCAGGCGTGATCAGCTCTGGCTCTGGGAAAGGGGGACTGGTGTGAAGGGAGTGGGTGTGGGGAGTGGGCAGGAAAGTGCTATTAATGCTGCTCATGGGAGAAGCCTGAAGAGCAAGTAGAGGGACCAGCACAGGCAGCCCCAGAAGCCACACTGCTGCAGAAGCTCATGGTCTGGTCTGGCTAGAGAGCAGCAAGCAAGAATTAACAACAGATGAGTATAGAACAAAAGAGAAACCACTTGAGTCTCTTGGTAGCCACAGATACAACAGTCAGACCTACAGATGGAAGAGACAGCACAAGGCCCAGGTGGTACACATACGAACACACATGTATGTGACTGTCCATCATTCTCCTCCACACTGACTACCTTTTAATCCATCATTTACAACCCCTTTTCAATTTGACTGACGCAAAATCCATGTACCTTCTTTGTGTTCTTCATTATATGTTTCAGCAAGCCCAGCGTAAGACCTGGAGAATACAACCACAAGACAACTTATTTAGATGGCATGTGTCTAGACACTGAATTTTTTATTTGACTTTAATTTTTTGAGACAGGGTCTCACTGGGTAGCTCCATCTGGGCTAGAACTTTCCTTTGTAGACTAGACTGGCCTTGAACTCACAGAGATCTGCCTGCCCCCATCTCCTCAAGTGCTGGGATTAAAGGTGTGCTCCACCACCCCCAGGTTTGACAGGGGAAAGCAGAAAAGCTGGAGAGCAATCACTATCCTGGAAGAAGACCCTGAAGATCTTCATCCCTGTGACTTTTAAGAGAGTAACACTGCAAAGCACTGTTAGAATCGAAAAGAATCTCTGAGTGACATGGTGCCAGGAGCCTAAAGGAGCCTGATAGGGTGCCAATTACTCTTTACAATGTATAATGCTTTAAAATCCAGAAATACAAGGGCTGATGAGAGATGCTTCCAGCTCAGAAGCAGGCATAATCAGGTAGCTGAGGTACTTGCTAGAAACCCATGTCTACAGCATAGCAGACACCACAGTCTGCTGGAAAACACCGGTTCCCACAATCTGAGTAACTAGCAAAAGCTATGCTACATTTCTTCCCATTTTTTTTTTTTTCTTCCTCCCTGAGACAGAAACCCTACAGGGTTTCTCTGTAGCTTTGGAGCCTGTCCTGGCACTAGCTCTGTAGACCAGGCTGGCCTTGAACTCACAGAGATCTTTCTGCCTCTGCCTCCCGAGTGCTGGGATTAGATGCACACGTCACCACCACCTGGCATTGTTATTTTTTTTAAAAAATGGAGTCAGTGTGATAAAGAGCCATCTGTCATCAACTTACCATTCTAATTTGTCATCCAGCAAAAAGAGTAGTTTTAACACTACCACAATGACAGCCACAGCCTGCACGTCATATTTAACTGTCCTTTTCTTTTTAGCTATAGGATCAAATGTCAGGAAGTCCACTTCTCCGATTCCAGTCAGCTTTACCACTTGGCAGGTCAAACTGTGCATTTCGTCTGTTGAAAAGTAAACAGTTAAACACAGATTAAATCACTTGGTTCACTAGGCTACAGTAATATACACATTCACCAAGTGTCTTTACGTATCTGCTTTGTTTGTAAGGCAGGTTCTTGCCGTATAATTCATGTTGGCCCCGAACTCATGACTAATGCCTTAGTCTCTGGAGTGGAGGCTGGGATTGTACTCTGTAGGTTTGCAACACCTTACCCAGAAACCTTTTATTTAAAATGTGATGCCACGTAGGAATTTGGAAAGCAATGTTTGATAAATAATACTAGAAGATGAGGCCAGTGTAGAAATAGTAATGGGTGGATCTTGGCAGTCCTACCTGACTTCCTAAAACATTTATGTGTGGGACACATTGGGGTCGCATGCAGACAGCCACACATCAGCTTTGTGCTGCTCCATACCTGTCCCTCGCCTGTGTCTCTACAGCAAGGTATACTTAACCTGTGTGTGGGATGGACCTCCAGGAAGCACCCAGCTGCTGGGTGCCATGGAGCCCTGGAGGCTCAACAAGCTCTCAGTTAGAGTCTCTGTTTTCCCAAAGAAACTAAGCATTCAGTGTAGGCTATATCTACAGTAGAAAGCCGAATCACGGGAGACTTAGAACCTGAAACCCTAGGCCCTTCCCCACCAGTAGCACTCTGCATTTCTAGTCCGATGTGACATCCAGGGCTGCCTGTCTCACAGGAGGCATCAGGGTTGCCTGGCACGTGTGTTCTGCATGAGAGGCTCTGACTCTCAGCACAGCCCTCGTGGCCCTAGAGAGCTCGCTGGTTTTCCACACGTGCGAACATTAGCAGGCTTCCAGCACTATGTGGGTTAGCCTCCAGGATACAGCAGCTGTTCAAGAAGGATCCCCAGATAGCTCAGTTCAGCCTTGAGCTCTTTCTTACCTCTCAAGGGCTGACATCACATTTGGCTGGTACTTTTGTTCTAAATTAGATTTGTTATGCAGCACTAATGCTCTCAGGTAAAGAGCATAGCTTTTCCACACAGGCCATCAATGGCCCACGCTGAGAAACTCGCTGCTCTGTCTGCACTTAGACCCACCACAAAAACCACATGAGTTCTTTCAAGCATAAGTCATTCAGAACTAGACCTCTGTTTCTCAGTAGTGTCCCTTTAACCACGTTGTATGGTCTGAATTATTTTAAGAAAGCATTTGAATTAAATTCCTATTAGTAGGGACTCCCTCAGGTAGCTTGAGTAGTCTGCAGCTGAAAGAAAGGCCCTTCTGTTCTGCTTAAAAGATGACGTAGGTACCACCTCCCCTCCTCCCCTGAACACCACAGCTCACCAGGGAGATTGAACTCCAGTAAATATTTCATGCACAAGACGTTGGGATGAAGGTAGCAATCTTCAGTTATGTCTGGAAAACGAGGTAGATCTAAAAATATGGCGACTTCAATCATGTTTTTATAGATGTCTTCATAGTCAGGCCAAGACTGAAATGTAAAAAGACACAATCAAGACAGTAATTATTGCAACAAAAATTATTTTAAAAATATTTTCTTTGGGCAGTGGTGGCACATGGCTTTAATCCCAGAATCTGGGAGGCAGGAGCAGGCGAATCTCTGGATTCCAGGCCAGTCTAGTCTACATAGTGAGTTCCAAGAGAGCCAGAGCTATACAGGGAGACCCTGTCTCAACAAAACAAAGAAACAAAAAAAATATTTTCTTAAAATTATTTTAAAGGTATTTTCTGATTTAAGATTAATATATGGGGAAGGAAGCTCAGCAGTTAAGAGCTCTTGTAGAGAACCAAAGACCAGTCCCCAGCACCTGCAGCAAGTGATTCAACTCAGTCACTTAAGTCCAGCTCCAGGAGAGCCAGCACCCTCTTCTGGCCTCCATGGGTACCTGCATGCACATGTGCATATATGCGCACATGCAAATAAATAAATAAGTAGATAAATAAATGCATGAATGAATAAATAAAATCTTTTTTAAAAAGTAGTGTGTGGGTCAGTACGATGACTCACTAGGTACACATGCTTGCTACCAAGCTTGATGAACTGAGTTCAACCCTGGGACCCACATGGTGGAGGGAGAGAACTGGCTTTGACAAGTTGTTCTCTGAGGTTCGTATAACCATATAGCATGTGTACTGGGCACTTGTACCTCCCCCAACAACATAAGCAGATAAACAAATGCGGTAAGAGAACTGTGTATTTATTAGGCTGGGCGTGGCTGTGCACACCTTTCACCTAAGCACCTGCAAACAGGTGGAAGCAAATGTCTGAGTTCAAGGCCAGCTCTGTCCACACAGTGAGTGAGGTTCAGGTCAGTCACGACAACACAGGGAAACCCAGTCACACACAAAAATACTAGGTAGTCATTAAATAAAACTTAGAATATGGAGAAAAATGTGAAAGGTAAATACTCATAAACTTGGCAATTTTAATGTCACATAGTTCTACTTGGCAATCCACTCGAGTCACAGCGTTGTGTCACTGCTAACACCCCCCCCCATCCTCTCCTGTGCTTCCCCAGCTCACACACAGGCTCACACACAGGAGCAGCCTACAGTGACCTGATAGACACGCTCCCGTGAGGATGATAATGCCAGCTCAAAGTCTACAAATTAAAACTCTGCAGCTCAACTTCATACTATAGCCCCATACATAAAGGCATGGACAATCCTCTTGGAATTTTAGAAAAGTCTGGAGTTTCTAGAGAACATACTCTGCCCTTGTTTTTTTGCATCTCATTTGTCCACATGAAGCTTATGAACGTGCTGGTGTTATAAACCAGCATCTCATGGGGTTTCAGGAAACCCGAGGGGGACCCTGCTAAAGTTGTTCTTGACAGAAATGTTGCAAGCCTGTTGAGATACACACACATACGAGACACTGTATAACCACACTGTTTGCAGAAGCCAGAGCAGGAAACAACATGAATGTCTGTTGGGATGGGACTGATGAGTAGATCTTGGCATCTCACAGTGCAACGTGAATCAGCAATAAAATGCATGCTCTACATGCAATGTGAGGTTTCAAACCATAAAGTTCAAAGAAAGACGCCAGGCATAAGAGAAGGACGCGGTCTTAAGAAGGACAGGGCTCAGCAGTCTGGGGCTGAGTCTTGTGCACAGTTACGTCAGGACAGCTGTGATTCCATGGTAGGCTGGGGGAGATGCTGGAGGCTGAAGGCATGACTGCTGGGGCTGTGCAAACCCACTGTGCTGCACATGGTTATACCATGTGCGTTTTCCAGATGTCAGTTTACCTCAGTAAAAATTAAAAGGGGAGGAGGCAGGCAGTACCAGCTTAGTAAACTGCTCTGCACAGCAGCTTCATGGGGAAACAGTCTGAAGACCGTAGCTCAGGAAACCCACAAAATACTGTGGGAAGGTGCGGGCCTCCAACCCAATACTTCCCCAAGCAGGCACTCTACTGTTTCCTCTCTTCTTGGGAGGGGGTGGAGGCACATGTCCTCCGCTGAGAGCCCAGAGCCCTTCCAGCCCCAGACCTTCTACTTTTGAAGAGCTTACTAGTAAAACTTTTCCCTAGTAACAGGGCCAATCTCTCCCCACTCGCAGCTCAGGAAGACGGAGTTGTTGGAAAGTCCTGTTACTGAGTTGCATCTTTCCCGCCTACTAAATGTGTTAACGGGCTTGGGAGCCAACTGAAGGAATCATAATTTTTTTGATAAAATTTCATGTTGTTAAATTCAGCTCTTCACAGATGGAAGGGACAGGGGTGATATTTAACAAGGGTTCAGGATTAGGTCTACAGGAAGTAGTTCTGTGCTGACTTCTAGACTTCATATCTGTGCTCATTTTACCTTCCGGTGTCATCACAGCTATCCCTGCATTGTGCTTATTTTAACGTGATTTCATTATCTAGGTTTATGAATTTTACCTGGAGCAAAAAGCCTCCTAGTCCGTGCTATGTTATCAGCACAGATTCATCTACGGCTGGGGATACAGAGCGAACTGCTATCAGTTCAAAGGCAATGTGTTTTTTTAAAATCTCCTTAAAGTTGAAACAGGTAATTAAACTTATATGTTAAAATACTATTAACTGTATTCTAAGTTGCCAATTTAAAAGAGAAAAAAATACAAAACTTGCATCAGTCTTAGAGAAGTGTCTGTTTCCTTAAAAAATCATTTAGAACTCTGTTTCTCTGCAGAGAGCCTGGAGTATCTTTGAAGCTAGACAATTTTAGCATTGCTGACAGGATTTATGGCAGTCCCTAATCCTCTTAAATAAGGCAAGGAGGAGACATAAGTAAGTACTCTTTACCTTCAAGCAAAACACTACACGGCCCCTTAGAAAAATAATCACCTCACCCAAAAAAAGTGATTTAGTAGATGACAAACCCTGACAAACAGGTCGCTAATGAGCAGCAATTTGGTAGGCTAGTACACTAAGTATGTTTTCAGAACGGCCACACAAAGAGCTGATCCATCAATCTAAACAGCTTGTCATGAGCTGGCCGCCATCTTTTCAAATAGGAACAGAGGAGAAAACAATCACTCACAATGTAAATCTACTCACCTATGCTTCATGAAGATTCTAAACTTTCCTAATCTCAAGCTGGCATTTTAGATTTCCTATATAAGTATTTTCCTTGGCTTGTAGTTTTGCTTTGCAACCCAAGCTGGTCTAAAATTCATTAGGTAGCCCAGGCTGGCTTCAAACTTGTGAGCCTCCTGCTTCTACCACCCAAGTTTTAGGATTACACATGTTAACTACCAGTCCTGGGAAAATTTATTTATTTATTTATTTTTTATTGAGAATAAGAAAAAAAAAAGTTTCCACCTCCTCCCAGCCTCCCATTTGCCTCCCCCTCCCCCCCTTCATCTCCCCCTCCCCCCCCCCCTCTCCCCCTCCCTCTCCTATCCAAAGAGCAGTCATGGTTCCCTGCCCTGTGGAAAGTCCAAGGTCCTCCCCCCTCCATCCATGTCTAGGAAGGTGAACATCCAAACTGGCTAGGCTCCCACCAAGCCGGAACATGAAGTAGGATCAGAACCCCTTGCCATTGACCTTGGCTTCTCATCAGTCCTCATTGTTAGCCATGATCAGAGAGTCCGGTTTTATCCCATGCTTTTTCAGTCACAGTCCAGCTGGCCTTGGTGAGCTCCCAATAGATCAGCCCCTGAAAATTTATTTTTAAACAGAGCCAATTTCTAAATCTATGAATGAACCAGAATGTTTAAAGATGACTAAAGGGCATGCAGTAACATTCCATTTGTTTAAGGTGGTCTCCCACCGGAACTGTGCATCGATGTTACAACTGTATTATGTCAGCAACATTTAAGTTTCATCACTAACAGTGATCATAAATTTCAGAAATACAGAACACTGCACTGACGACAACAACAAAATCAGGAGTGGTGTGCACGGGGTGGTGTGCACAGGGATGGTGTGCACAGGGATGGTGGTACACACAATGGGGTGGTGTGCACAGGCGTGGTGCACAGGGATGGTGGTATGCACAGGGATGGTGGTACACACAATGGGGTGGTGTGCACAGGGGTGGTGGTGTGCACAGGGATGGTGGTACACACAATGGGGTGGTATACACAGGAGCAGTGCACAGTGGTAGTGCCCAGGTTTGAACTCCAATGACATTTTTTTTTAAATCAACATGTATAAACGCTATACTTCTCAACAGTTACCTGATCTGATGTCAGCAGGGGAGGCATGCTTTGGTAGAGTAAAAACTGACCACTAGTTACATAACACCGAGACAGGGTCCTTCTTCCCAGAAGACCCGGGCATACGGAATGAGGAGACCTCTGCCTGATGCATCTGATTAGTATTTAGTGAGCCCAGAGCAGGATGAAGGACTTTTCCTTCAATGCCGCAAATAAGGTAAAAAAATAATTAAGTCACCACTGAACCCCACTCCTGTCCCAGGGGAGGCTGTCAATGAGACAAGGTTTGGCTTGACCATGGACGCACCACACAGCCCCACTGACAGGACTATTTGCAGGCCCATACTGCTCCTCAGTCTGGTTTTAGAAAAGGAATGCTTTTGCCTTTGTCCTACTGCCCCTAGTCCAGAGAGGGCAGTCGGTCTCTGATATTCACAAGATCCTAAGGCTCAGATAGGCAGCATGTAATTACCTTAAACGTCCAGGTGAGACTGCAGAACACCCCAAGGGAAGGGTCCCACACATGCTGCAGGGAGGTGTAGCATGTTCTCAGTAGGTAAGCGGAGCCCACAGTGTGCTAATACAGCGGCTTAGAGGACCCCAAAGCAACAGTCTGAGAGTCCTGCTCAGAGCTCGGTTTGTTTAGAAAGGTGAAGTAGCGTCTTGCTTCCCACTGACCCCTGGATTACCAGCTAATTAGTCCAACCTTCTGTGGCTCAGTGTGGACTACAAAGGAAGGACAGAGGCAAGAGATAAGGCTTCTGTGCACTGCAGAGCAGTGTCTCTGGAACCACCACAAGATGCTTATTACCACGGCGTCGCTCAGATCGCATAACTAGATCTCCTGAGCAGTCTGGGTCTAAGACGATACGGCTAAGCCACCACTTCAAAATTTATTATATTTAATTTTTTATTTTGTTTTTCAAGACAGAGTTTCTCTGTGTATCCCTGGCTGTCTTGGAACTAGCTCTCTACACCAAGCTGGCTTCGAACTCAGAGATATCTGCCTGTCTCTGCCTCCCAAGTACTGGGATTAAAGGTGTGTGCCACCTCGCCTGGCTAATTTTTTTTTTTTAAACAGTGTCTCTCATTAAATAAATAGCTCAAGCTTTTCCCAGTCTCACAATCCTGTTTCATCCTTCTGAGTATTGGGGTGCCAGGTGTGCCATAGTCTTATGCTTACTAAAGTTGGAGGTGTTCCAATGGATCTGTGAAGCCTCTCCAGGGCGCACGATATGCCAGTGTGTGTGGGAACTAACGCACAAACACACGATATGCCAGTGTGTGTGGGAACTAACGCACAAACACAGTGGTTTCCATCCTTATTTTCTTCTGCAGTGGCAGAAATCCTCAGTTGGTTTTTCTTTGAGACGCACACACATGCTCACTCATTTCAGTGATGTTTAAGATATGGGAGGCCAGGAACAAAAGCCCTCAGCGGGCTTCTGTACTGTCTAGCAGTAGTGACCCCCGAGAGAGCATTGGGACCGAGGGAGCTGGAGACACCTGTTGCCACCACACTTGGCTTCATTTCCCTTGGGTGGATTTCCTTCTGACAGAGATTGCACAAGCACACTCAAGGGCACATGTGACTTACTGAGTGAAAGGGTGAAGGTCTGAAGACGGGGTGTGCTAACCTGATCCACTAAGTCCTCCATTTGGTGCTGCTTAGGCAGTGATTGACAAAAGGGACCTAGTTTCACAAAGGGTGTATGATTGCTCCAAGGCGAAATGAATCATCATGGCAGGGTGCCACTCAGTGGGTTTGGCTGAGCCTGCATTACATCTTTTCTCTCTGCTTGTCTGGAGGGAGGCGAGAATGCTGCTGTCAGTGCTCAGAACACCGCGTGTGAACTGAAGAAGGACTCTGTTGTCTTCTTCAGCCAGCCCCGCTAACCAAGTACAGTGACGTGATGGGAAATGGTTAACTCTCAAGAGGAAGAGTTAGAAAAACAGCCAAGGACAACGGTTGGATGTATGCACCACCTAGTACCTATTTATAAACGTATAAAAGAATCATGGCCCCAAAGATAGATGCTGCCTTCCTGCCTGTTGGTTATCAGCAGATAAACTGTATCTAATGGAGACCAGTGTGGCTAGGGCCAAAGTTTTTGCTCCACTGTTGACTTAACTGTTGTGTGGACAGAGGTTTCCCTGAAGAAGACGAGGTGTTCAGCTTAACTCTATGAGAAGACTCGAATGATGTTTGCTAGAAGCAAACGCTGCTTCAGAAGCAGCGCCACTGTCCATCCAGAACCTTGGTTGAAAAATGAATCAGAAAGGATGAAGACATGTTATCATCAAGTTAATTAAGTAAACAGCATAACACAAATGCTGCCCACTTGGGGCTGGGAGTCACAACCCAGAAAAGGAGATGGCGGGAAGAAACAAAGCAAAAGTGCATACTGTCGGCTCGGCAGACTGCCCGGAGTCAGATGGCTGTAAGAAACAACCCACTCGCCACTCTTGGGGTTCCACTGCATTCCTACTGACTGTCCCTGGGCTGAGAGCCCCCCAAGAACTAGAAGAACAGCTAATGGAAAGACACAGCTCCCATTGGGAGAGCCAGAAAGGGGTTTAAAGCCTTTTTCAGTGGGGTGGTTGCTCTTGGAATTCTTAAGACAGGCTAAACCTCCTGAAATAACAAAAATAGAGCCAAACCCATAAGAAAACCAGTCCCCAGGAGCCGACACAAACTCAGGTGCCATTATCTTCGTGACCATCTCTAAGTACAATCACACCTTTGTCACTTCTGGAGGAGGCGCAGCTGCTGAAGAGGCCAAGACTTAGTGGGGAAAGCGAAGACATGGGAGGGGAAGAAAATGGTCCTTTGTTAGTGAAAGCCATTTCCACTGAAAAGTTTCAACACCCTGTAGTGGAGTGAACGCAGTTCTGTGAACACAGGCAAGGCACACAGTGAAGGAGAGCCGCCTGCTTGTTAGACAAACCCTGGGCCACAGCAGCCAGACCTTCCCCTGCTCTTGAAAAAGCCAAGGCTGGTGTAGGCCACCATTCCACCTGATACAGATGTGACACAAGGCTTCTAGAGTAACACAGATCCATTAATTACAACCGAGGGAATCACCCAATTAGTATGTTTTGTAAAAGACCACAAGGCTATAATAAATTGTTCCAGCATGCATTTAAAAACAGAGTGCTTGGGAAAGCATTTTAATTGAATTTCACAAATATTCCGGTGAGTTGATTTCCCTTCATGAAGCAATGCTTTAGGACAGGCGAGGACAAGCTGGAGTTTCTGTTACACAACAGGGCTCCTGTGATAAAGCACATTACAATATCCCATCAGAGCCGACTTCCTCCTCAGGCCGCACCCTGCCCCGGCTGCTGTGGAGCTGAAATCCAGCTAGAAAGGAGCTAGCTAGCACTAGATGCACCTGTGCATCCAAATTTATCACAAAACTTTCATCCCACGAGAACTGACAAGGAATAAAATTATCACACACACACAAGCACACACACATACAAACACACACATAAACACCATAGCATGTATACTTTATGTAAAAAGGATAAAATGAATTTCACATATATTATGATTCATAAAAGAGCTTGCCAGGCTATTTCAGACTGCTAGAATCATCTTAATGGTTACACGTTTACTGTGTAGCAACAAAGGGTACTTCTTATGCTCATTGTGTGTGGTGAATGCAGTGCGTGAATGGAGTATATAGCCTTGGTCCCCGGGGACTTTCTCACAAACATTTGCACAGTCAAATCAAAGTCCTGCGAACAAATACAATTAGGAACTGACAACCAGGGAGGACTTGCCACCTACAGAGATGGGGACTTGTTCCGGGCTCAGGATCAGAGCTGGGAACAAACTTTTGGGTTGTGCTGACTGTTGTGTCACAGCCTCTTACTAAAGGAGATTAAGGACTCGTGTCCAGTGGTGCAGATAATCCACGCTTGGAACCGATCGATGCTGGAAGAGTTGAGTGGCTTTTTTTTTTTTTTTTTTGCAGTAGATTTACACCTGTCAATATCAAGAGCAAAGCAAGTTCCTACTCTCTTCCTGGGTAGTGCGGGGAGGAGAATCGTGGGCTGAGCACACTGGGTACTGGGGTGTAGTAGCACAGGATCAAACTAAATCACAGATAATCCACATGAAATTACCAGTTTCTCTTGGCACAAGTATGGCTCTTCTAAAAGCAATATAAATGTCCCCTCATAGACACCCTTTCTGAGCACTGCTGGCTTGAGGAAGGACTGTCGAGGACTGGTGAAGTCTGGCGAGGATCACAGAGCTAACAAAATGATTTCTCTCACAGCTGATACTGACACACCCATGATTCTTACTGTTAAATGCCCTAGCTTATAAACAGAAGTGATACACCTCAGGAATTTACTACACAGACCTACTAGAATTCTTGTTTATTTTTATTTATGTGCGCTGGTGTTTTGCCTGCATGTTTGTGTGAGGATGCCCTGGAACTGGAGTTACAGTCAGTTGTGAGTTGCCATGTGGGTGATGGGAATTGAACCCAGGTCCTCTGGAAGAGCAACCAGTGTTTTTGACCACCGAGCCATCTCCCCAGCCCATTTAAAAAAAAAAACCCAAAATATTACTCCTTAATGGACTTCTGATGTATTACACAAAATTATGTCAGAAGCAGTCTAGAAATTTCGGGTTTGGGTGGAAAAATAAAAACTTCAGCAAATCAATTTGAACTCTCCCCAAAGCAAAGTGTTTAAATGTATTTTGTTTCATATTGCTCTCTTATCATTAGCTCAATCCCACAGACTAAGCTCTTCCATGCATACAGTTCTTGTGGACTGAACCAGCAAATATGGTCCTAAGTCATGAAGAATTTATGCTTCACAGTGGAGATGTAAGACACAGAAATACCCTTGAACCATAAACTGCCTGAGGTCTCTCTGAGGGACCCCACTTGGACAGCATCCTCTAACTACCTCTGAACTTTTGAGAAGCACACAAGAACACAAGTCACACATTTGTACTTTTGAAGTTAAGACAGGAAAGTGAACTCCTGTGAGCCTACTACCTGCTCAGGAAATAGAACAACATCGCTATGGATGATCCTGTGAGCCTACTACCTGCTCAGGAACTAGGCCATTATCTCTATGGATGAGCCCCACCCAGTATGTGCCTTCCCCAGCCAGCCCTCTGTCCACTGAAGGCAGTCTCCTGGTATCGTGAACTTAAATCAGCAATAACTCATACTAAAAAACGAGACCCCTTTATATAGACTCACTTGAGTCTTGCTTTCTAAGCTCAGCATGCTTCTTAGATCCATTCCTGTTCCTCATAGCTGTAGTCCATTTATTTCCACATTTGTTTAATTCAGTCAAGAAAAGCTTAACATGTCTTATCAACTTTCCTACTGTAGACATTTAGATACCTTTTAGTTTAGTTTTTGTTTTTTATTAGCTATCTGCCTTCTTTAGCTTTTTCTCCCCAAACACAAAGTTTGTATCAACAGAGTGTTGCGGGAGGTCCTTCCGCCCCTCCAACCAATAGCTGCTGTGATACCAGCCCATTAGGGCATGGTCTCTTTCCCTTTAAAAAAGTGGCTATTTTCGCTGCTCGCTCTCTTCACTTCCTGCTCCGCCGGAGACTAGACTCCCTTCCTGGTTGTGCAGATGGCTGTTGTCTGGGACGGTGATCTGTAAGTTTTTTCCCCTTTAAATAAATAACACCCTATTAATCATAACTCCAAACTGGTGTGGCCTTGTTCGTGACTTACGCCTTGAACAGAGAGCTACTTAGATAATGACACATCTACTACACAGCTCTAAAGAGAATAAAAATTCGTAAGTAAATTGCAGCATGTAAAAGAATATTCTCAGTCTTGGGAAATGCATGCTGAAATACTTAGAGGAAAGCAGCCATGGCAGTAACTGTCTCAGTGACTCAGAAGTAGACTTATGTAGCTACACAGGTAGGCAGGGAGAGACTGTATTCTAAAGAGAATAAAATGTTAGTAACAGCTGAATTTGAGTCAAGGTCAGAATATGGATGTTCTGTGGACTGCAATTAGCATGGAGGTTTTCCTATACGTCAAAGGCCATCCCTAAAAGAAGGTTGATTTTCTGAAGCTCTCCACGAGGGCCAGCAAGAGCTTCAGAGGTAAAGGGACTGGCACCACCTGATAGGCTCAGCATGATGCCTGGACCAACAGGGCAGGAGAGGGCCACCTCCTGTGATCTGTTCTCTGACCCAGTACATGCAGCAGGGTGGAGTGCCCTCCCATAAATGTCATGAAAATGTATTACAGGAAAGGTTGGGACTGGAGATGGCTCTGCAGTCAAGAGCACTGGCTGCTCATACAAATCCCAGCACCCACACGGCAGCTCATAATCACCTGTAACTTCAGTTCCAGGAGATCTAATGCCCTTTTCTGTCCTCCAAGGGCATAGCATGTACATGGTGCACAGACATACATGCAGGCAAAACACCCATACACTTTTTTTTAAAATAGAAAGAAAAGAGGTAAAAAGTTCTCTAATATATAATTCAATTCAATGGTTGTTACCAATAATTCTTTATCTTTATTATATTTAGATTTTCTACTGCAAGATTTGTAAGAAATCTCTCTAGTTTTCACAACACCCCATCAAGGATTTCTTCTGAGGGATAAAAGATGACTGGTAAGAAAGAACTCTTACCTTCTGCTGGCGGGAATACGGACTACTATAAACACTGTGATAAACAGGATGGAAGCACTGAAAATGGAGCAATCCCATGCGGACACACAGTCCATGTTCACTGCAGCACTGCTGGCGAGAGCCAACATATGGAGGCAATAAGTGCCCATCACTGGTGGATGGACAACACGGACCTGTCCTGAACTGTGTGAGTGAGAAAGGAGCTGTCACAAAGGGCAAAGGGACAGCACACACACTCATGTCCTCCGCTCTTGACTGTGGATGTGACCTGAAGCTCCCATGACCTTTATACTTCCTCACAGTAATGGACTGTACCCTGGAACTGAAAGCAAATATAAATCCGTTCCTCCCTAAACTGCTTGTTGTGAGGCTATTAACCACAGCAACAGATGAACCTGGACCAGGGTAAGAACTGAGGAAACAAGGTCAAGGCTGGGGTAGACCTGACTGATGTGGGAGTGATTTCTTATTAATAAAGAAACTGCCTAGGCCCCTTGATAGGCCAACCCTTAGGTGGGTGGAGTAAACAGAACAGAATGCTGGGAGAAAGAAGCTGAGTCGAGGAGTCGCCATGGTTCTCCCACTCCAGGCAGACGCAGGTTAAGATCCTCCCTGGTAAGCCAGCTCATGGGCTACACAGAATATTTGAAATGGGTTAGAACTATATGTAAGAACTAGCCAATAAGAGGCTGGAACTAATGGGTCAGGTGGTGTTTAAAAGAATACAGTTTCCATGTAATTATTTCGGGGCATAAGCTAGCCATGTGGGTGGCCGGGTGCTGGGGATGCAGCCCTTCCGCTCCTATCACTACAGAGTGGCGCCCAGACGTGATGGGCTAAATCCACTTAAAAACCTGAGAAGGCTTTAAGAAGGCTTAAAAAAACCTGAGAGTTTAACGCAGATTTTTGCTGTTTGTTGGTGGTGTGCCATAGAGAGATTTCCTGATTCAGCAACAGCAGCAGAAAAAAATCTGCGTCATTTTAAAGTGCGGCTTCCTGGGACTGTGCCGCCAGTGCAAACTCTGGCTTTAAAGCATTTCAATGGCTTTTATGGGGCTGGATGTTTCTGTTCCCACTTGGGATAGGAAGGAGAGTGCTCTGAGACGGTGCCATGGCTCAGCACTCCCCGCCTGCACCTGGGCAGAAGGCCGAATCAGGCTTAAGCAGGCGGAAGAGCATGGTGGATTCCTGCCGCCATACAGACTGTTTTCAGACTGCACAGTGCTCTGCGCGTCAGATTTGGCTGTAACTTGGATGAAAGTCTCAGAGTTAAACTGCTGACTGCGGCGCCAATGTGGACTTGCTGTGTGCCTGAAACTATGCTCAGCTCAGGGGCAGCAAATGGATCTGAGACAGGAGCGGCTGCTCCATGCTGAACTGTGCTGGTCTCAGGCAGGAACTACTGTAGTTACCATAATAACAGTGCAGTTAAGGTTTAGACTGGGCAGGACACAGGCAGTACCGTATTACCTGTACGTGGTGCAACTTAAGTTTTTAAGAAGTGCTTAACATTTTAAAAAAATGCTCCTGGATAGTAAAAAAATGTTACAGATTCACAATAAAACAGATTCAGACATAAAAGACCACACTGTTGGATGAATGTACGTAGGCTTGAGAGAGAGAAGAAAAAGAATATAGAGAAT
>NW_026067922.1:12262214-12301318 GCF_014885135.2 Alexandromys fortis
GGTTAGAACTATATGTAAGAACTAGCCAATAAGAGGCTGGAACTAATGGGTCAGGCGGTGTTTAAAAGAATACAGTTTCCATGTAATTATTTCGGGGCATAAGCTAGCCATGTGGGTGGCCGGGAGACGGGAATGCAGCCCTGCTGCTCCTATCACTACACCTGACCATGTGGCTTTCATGCTTTTCCACTATTTTGTAGGAGAATTTGTAATTGAAGAAACAGTTGAGTGCTATGAGCAAAGCATACTGGGCTTTACAGTGGGAGCATAAAAGACAAGCATGGGGAGAGAGGTGGGGGGACAAGGTATGCTCTATGGATTCCAGTTTGGATCCCAGCACCCATGCCAGGCAGCGCACAACTATCACAACTCTAGGAGATCTGATGTCCTCTTCTGTAGGTGCTTGCACGCAAGTGGACATGCACGCACAGATGGACATGCATGTGTGTGTACACATACATGCACACACACACTTTAAAAATGCGAGGGTCTTAAAAAGAATACAGACAGTTGAGGAGGAAGAAAGCCAACCAGACAAGGCTTCCCTGTGACATTCTGGCTAAGAATCTGTGTGTGCTGCTCAGGCAGGGGCTGGAAACTGCCAGCAGTGATGGAAGAGTATCACTGAAGCGAAACCTCTTGTGCTTTCCTGGGGGAATATGTTTTCTCAGGGGAGCACACACAAGCCGCCGATATAGGTGTGGTCCAGCAGGGCCTGTTTGTAACTCCAGCTACCAGCAGAGCTTGCCAATCTTAGTGTTGTCTACATGGTACTTGCTTGTATGGTATGAAAGATGCAAGACTGAGGCACTTGTGGAGAGCAGCTGAGGCTGGTACTTTGTCACAGGGTCAGAGTCCTTGCAAAGAGGCCCTGAGAAGCCAATAGTGAAGTGAAGCCTCAGGTGTCTCACAACGGAGACCTCAGGATATTGGTGATGGAAGAACCATGGAATGGCCGCCGAGGACAGCTGTAGTGTGGCGTGCAGCTGGCCAAAGCCTAAAGAGAAGCTACGGGTGTTGCAGGTGGCAGAACTGGAAGAATTGGGCTGCTGAGGCCCTTTGAAGCCAGAAGACAAGCCCCAGGTGCAAGACTCTGAGCTAAAGGACATATCTGCTGGATTTGGTTTTGTTTTGAACTGCTTATTCCCTGTGATGCCCTGATTCTTCCCTTTTGATAAGAATACTATTCTGTGACATCATCTATTTCAAGTATATAAATTGTTTTTAATTTTGTAGGGCCCATAGTTAAGAGACTTTGGACTTTCAAATCTGCATTTTACATCATATTAAAAAGAGAGACTTTGGGGACAAGGTCATAGTTTAAAAGTGATGTCTGGTTTGTCAAATGAAAAGAAGTAAAGTGGGGTGGTCAGCTTTAACTGTGAACTTTATACAAGCCAGAATCTGGAAAAAGTCTTTTTTTTTAATTTTTTTAAAATTTTTAAAGCATTGTCCCACCCAGCTCAGTCCATGGAGCATGAGACTCATATATATATATAATGTGCATTGGTGTGAAGGTGTCAGATCCCCTGCAACTGGATTTTCAGACAGTTGTGAGTTGCCATGGGGGTGCTGGGAATTGAACCCGGGTTCTCTGGAAGAGCAGCCAGTGCTCTTAACCACTGAGCCATCTCTCCAGCCCCTGGAAAAAGTCTTAATGAGGGGTTATTTGCATTGGCTTGGCCTGTGGGGGTGTCTATGAGAGACCATCCTAATTGAGTTGATGTGGGAGGACCCAGTTCACAGTGGGCAGTACCATTCCCTAGACAAAGAGTCCTGAACTGTGTAAGAGCTGAGAAATCCAGTTGAGTACCAGCAAGCAGCAGGCATGTGTTTACCTCCCTCACCTCCCGATTGCAGATTTGGAACATGAAGAGTTGCTTCAAGTATCTGTCACTGACTTCCCCACAATGGCAGACTATCAAATAGACACTACTCAGTTCTAAGAGAGAGAGAAGAAAACTCCACTATCTGTGATGATGTGGATGAGCCCAGAGCTATTTGACACAGAAAAGCAAATATCTCACTTGCATGTGGGATTTTTAAGAAGCTGAACTCACAAAAGTTGGGAATAGTATGATGGTCACCAGAAGCCAGGCACTGGGTGATGGAGGGATATGGGCAGCTGTTGGTCATAGGGTAAAAAGTTTCAGGTGGACAGAAGGAATAAATCTGGCAATTTATTACACAGCAAGTAATTGCAGTCAACAATAATGTCGTGAGTGTTTTAAAATAACTGAAAGCAAATTTCAAAGGTATTATTGTAGGAATGATGTAGATAAAACATGCCTATGATCTCATGGGGAGCTGTACCAAGAGGGTCACAAATTCAAGTCCGACCTGGGCAACTGAGCAAGAGTCTGCACCAAAGTGAAAACTTCAAAGGCCGAGGACATAGCTCAGTGGCAGAGTGCTTGCCTGACATATGCAGGGCCTTGGACACAAAGCAGAAGGGAACAATAAAGCGATGGGTGTGTCAGTCACACTGGATTATGCCATCTGGAGTACTAACACTAAGGCATCAAGATGGATTATTCCATTTGGAGTAACAATAGTAAGGCAGCGATATAGACTCCATAAATGGATCAACTACAAATACTAAGAAAGAAAACATAGTTGACAGAAGAGATTATCAAACAAGCATTCTACTTAACCAAGACCATGGCCTCCAAAACCACACCCCACCCATAGGAAACGTGTTCTAGGTAAGTGCTCTACTGCTCAGCTAAACTTCTGCAGGGGCGTGTCTTGATTATAAAAAGATGACAGAGATGACAATTGGGGTTCTAAAACCCAAGACTGAACAAGCACTGAGATGCCTGCAGATGTTCAGGGAAGACACGCTCAGCAGCACTGACGCCCATAGGTGTCCAGGGAAGAAATGCTCGGCATCTGAACTACGTTCTGTGCATGTAAAGCCCAATACTGGAACACTCCTGTGTCTGCCCAGAGATTAATCACTCTGGAAATGACCTTTCACCATAAACAACAGAGAAGTGAAAAGAACATGCAAAGGAGTTTTCAGGGGTGGGACAACAGGCCATCTTGAGCAAAGACTCCAAGGAACCTGCTTCCAGCCCAAGCAGTTGTCAACAACACTGTAAGGAAGGAACTGAGGTGTGACGGTCCTATGGTCTGGTGGAGCAGGGAGTCAGGAACAGATTTCCAGAAGTTAAATAGATGTAGTTCCCAGGCAGATTCCAGAATAAAGCTGCATGGGGAGGAAGCTCAGGGGATCTATACAAGGAAGCAGGCACTAACGCTGCTGCTCACACTAGAGAAGATAAGGCAGGAGGAATGCTCTGAGTTCAAGGCCTGCCTAGGACACAGTGTGATGGGTCTGCTGAAGACAACAGAACACCAGAAGCTTGGGGTAAGGCATTTGTCTGACAGGCGTGAGGTTCAAGGTTTAACCCTAGTACTATCAAAATAAAATTGCAGCCTTAAACAGCAAAGCCAAATCAACAACCAAAGCAGATATCTGCACGAGGGTCCTGCCAAGCCTTCAGTGCAGGGCAGACCTGTAGGGGAAAGCAAACACTTGAGGCCAGTGAACGCTGCAAAACCAATCACTGGGAAGCCCCAGAGCTAAAGGAAGCTTTGTGTTGGGTTTTCAGACCAGAAGGGGAAAAGAAAACCAGTAAACGGAAAGGGATTATTATTGATTTGCTCTGGTTCTGAGACTGAGCCTGGGCTGGTAACCTCAGACTCTGAATCTTCCTGCCTCAGTCTCCCAAATTCTGGGGTTACAGGCAAATACCATTGTTCTTAACACCATCCACATACCCCCAAATAGGGCAGGGGTAATCTTTTTAAAAAAGAGATTTTTAAAGTCTTTTCAACAGACATTTAGTTAGACTAAGAAATAGAGGGGAGCCTCAAACAAAACAGGACACAAAAGAAGACATTACAACTGACACCAAAGAAACACAAGCAGCATTAGAAACTCTCATGAACAGCCCCAAGAAACTCAACCTCCCCAAGGCTACGGCCCTTTAATAAGCTTCCTCATATTGTGACTCCCCAACCACAAAATTACTTTTGTTGCTACTTCATAACTGTAATTTTGCTACTGTTATAAATCGTAGTGTAAATATCTGTGTTTTCCAATGGTCTTAGGCAACTCCTGTGTAAGGGTCATTTGACCCCCAAAGGGGTCACAACCCACAGGTTGAGAACCATTGCACTGGGGACTCTTGTGAAGAAGTACTTGTCAACAGATTGGAAGAACTAGAAGGAATGACCTCCCAAGACTGTGGCTAAGGCCACAGACAACCTAAAGACAAGGGAACATCAAAATTGAATTGGTAAGAAAATTCTTCTAAGAAGGACAAGTCCTGGACTGGAAATTTTCACGGCTGAATTTTACCAGACTTTTAAAAAACTAAGTTTAATTTTCCTCAAACTATTACCAAAAAATTGAAAGGGGTAAAATTCTATGAGAAAGAGCAGCATTACCTGACACAAAACCAGACAACTCCAGTGGAATAAAACGAAAATTAGAGGTCATTGTCACTCATGAGCAGAGATGCAAAATTCCCAACAAAACACTAGCACACTGAATCCAAGAGCACACTAGTTATACAGAACAATCAAATGTGATTTATCCTGGCTATGTAGATAGCTCAGCACACACACATCAGTTCATGTGACAAGATGCACCAACAGAATGAAGAAAAAAAAAACTATCTTTGTTTGTACATGAAATATAGAAAACCCTAAATACCCAACCAAAAATTAGATCTGACAATGAATTCAATAAATCTGCAGGACAAAAGGTCAACATGCCAGAGTCTGTAGCATTTCTATGCTCCAATAAGTACCAAGAAGTCAAAAAAGTCGCCTGAGTAGAGAGCTATGATGCAGATGCCCAGGAAGATTTAACCAAGAGATGGAGAACTCCATAATGAAAACTTCTAAACAGTGATGAAAGAGACTGAAAAAGACACCAAAAACTCGTGTGTATGTGGGGGGCGCACACACACACACACACACACCCCATATTTGTGGACTGAAAGAAATCATTTAATGTCCATACAATCCAAAGTGACCCAACATGGCCCACCACACATTCCATGCAATCTAGATCAAATACTAATGATAGTCTTCACATAAATAGAAAGAACAAGCCTCCTGTGAAACCACACAGACTCCATAACGAAGCAACACTACTAACAAGAACAAGGCTGGCAGGACCATACCACCTGACTTTCAAATGTGCTACGAATTCAGAGTAACCACAGCAATAGCAGAAACACACACAAAGGCCAGTGCGAGTAACAGAGACCCCAGAAACAACCCATGAGTGACAGTCCCTGGTTCTGATGGAAATACCAGAAGCACACGGTGGGGATAGGGATAGCACAGTTGCTAATAAATGGCACCTGGAAAACTGGAGACCCCAAACAAAAAGAAAAACAGAAACATAACCAGACTTCCATTTTTCACCAAACACAACAACCAAAAAAAAAAAAAAACCCAACTCAAAGTAGATCAAAGGCTTAAAGATATGACCTAAAACTATGCGGAGTCCAGAGAAAAACACAGGGAAGTGCTCCAGGGCATCAATCGGAACAAAGATTTTTTTTTGGATATGACATCAAAGGTATAGGCAATTAGAGCAGAAACAGATAAATGGAATTACACCAGACTGCAAACAGAATTAAGAACAGCCCACAAAATGGAAGAAAATCCTTAAGAACTATTCGTCTGACAAGAGATAAACACTTAACTACATAAAGAAGGAAATAGCAGAATATTTTAGTTTAAACCAATTTTTAAATGGACAACGGATTTGAACAAATATTTCAAAAGATATACTAATGGGTAACACATGAATGAAAACGTGTACATGCATGAAAAAATATTCACCACCTCAGCTGTCAGAAAGGCCAATGGAAAACATCTCACCGTACTCAGAACAACTCCTATTAAATATGAAAACCTTTTCCTTTCTCTTTTAAAAAATGGCACAGTAAGGAGAAAAAACTCTTAGGACCCCACCCCAAAGGGAAAAAATGGACAAAAACCCCAACTGTTGCTCTGAACTCATCTACGTTGTGGCGCTGTAAACTAAAAGCCATCAGAGAAATTAAAACTAGAAGTGGGTACAGTAGGAAACACCTGTATTCGCTGAGGCAGGGGATTGTAAGTTTGAGGCCATCAGCCTTTGCTACCCTGAAAGCACTGTCTGGAAAACAAGCTCAACTAAAGAAAATACCAAACATCAACCTAAAAGCTGAGCGTGCGAGTGCAAGTCATGCTGTAGGGTGCGCCCACAGGAGGGGAGCCCAAGTCATGCTGTAGGGTGCAACCACAGGAGGGGAGCCCAAGTCATGCTGTAGGGTGCGCCCACAGGAGGGGAGCCCAAGTCATGCTGTAGGGTGCAACCACAGGAGGGGAGCCCAAGTCATGCTGTAGGGTATACCCATAGGAGGGGAGTCCAAGTCACATGTAGGGTGCAACCACAGGAGGGGAGTCCAAGTCACATGTAGGGTATACCCATAGGAGGGGAGTCCAAATCATGCTGCAGGGTGCACCCACAGATGGGGAGTCAGCGCTGGAGCTGTGCTCAGACAGTCACTGCAGCACAACTCACAGTAGCCCAGACATGGAGCCTACTGAGGCGTCTATTGACAAACTGGTAAGAAAACATGATCTACATGCACAACAGGATGGGTTCTGCCATAAAGATGAAATGCTTTAATGCAGCAACCTGGACTAGCCTAGAGGGCACGGTGAAGGGATTGGGCTCAGGATGATGATGCTATAGCGTGATCTCCTGTGTGGCAGTTCAAGAGGTCGAGAGTAGGTCAGTGATGACTAGTGCCTGGGGCTTCTGAGTGTCTAGTGCACGGCAGGACAACATCTACAAAGAGCTAGTAAAGAGGCTTTCCATGTTCCCCACACAAAGACAGACACACCAATTTCCTCATCTGATCACTGCACACTGAACACCTGTACTGAAGTAAGAGATCATGCCGCATAAATTTGTACAATTAATTATGTGTATTAAGATCAAGCAGACCTGAAATCAATGAAATGACATTTTTATTTAGTACTGAAAGTAGCCTGAATTTGACATCTAGTGAAGATGTCTCTCAAAACATCAATGAAATGCAAATCAAAATACCGAGTCTATTTTATTCTAATCAAAATGGCTGTTATCAAGACCACACACAAACATAACAAAACCAACAAAATGTGGCAAAGAGATAGGGCAGGTGGGGATCCTTTTACACTATTGGTGGGAATTTAGTACATTAGTGTAGCCATTGTAGAAGGTGATATGGAGATTCCTAAAAAACATAAACAAAACACTAAGAAACTACCATATGACCCAGCGTACTGCGGTAGGGAAGGAAGGGAGTCTAGAGGAATGAGAGGAAGAGAAACAAGAAACAGCAATGTTGACATCAGTGTCCAACCAGGTATATGAGCAGACTCACAGGTATGTAAAGACTGACCACATTCTACCACTTGCGGCCCCTGTCTATCCTTACCTCCTGTTCTACCCACCATTACCATTAGCTTGAAGTACCCAGTCACAATGCATGTAAACACACAGCGAGGACGAGGAAACCAAGTGTCCATGAGCTCAGTCCTGGGACGCTGGAGGCCCAGTCTCTAACAGTCCCCATCCTGGGACCCTGGAGGTTCAGTCTCTAATAGTCCCCATCCTGGGACCCTGGAGGTTCAGTCTCTAATAGTCCCCATCCTGGGACCCTGCCAGGCTTAGTCTCTTTTTGAACTGATGTCCCTGCTTCCTGGTAGACAGCTGGGGCTCTTCCTTTGGTTTCCTCGGCAACACTCTTTGGTACACCTGCAGGGACTTACATCAATGCTCTAGAGACACTAGTGTATTCCTGTTTATTTCAACACTGTTTACAGCAGCCAAGCTATAGAACCAAACTAGATGCTTATCCATGCATCAATGGATAAAGACAAGGTGGCAACTGTATACAATGGGGTTAGATTCAGCTGTAGGGAAGAAGGAAATTATGTCAATTGGAGAAATGACAGAGATCATCAAATTAAGCAAAATAAGCCAGACACAGAAGACAAGCATCACCCTTTCTATCATATACAGTAAACAGATTTAAGCACACACACACACATACACACGCAGAAAGGGTACCACTTGAGGAGTAGAAGAGACAATGAGAGGGTGATAGGATCAGCAAATGTGAGTACACAATAACATGCATGTACACAAATGTCCTAAGGAAATATTGTATATGTTTCTGAAAGAAATGAATAACCAAAAATTAACTATGTAGAGAGGGCAGAGGAAGAAAACTAGGTGCGTTGGTTGTTTTTTTTTTCAACTTGACACAAATCTAATCATATCTAGAACAAGGGGTTCTTTTCTGTAACGTGCACTGGTGTTTTGCCTGCATGTATGTCTGTGTGAGGGAGTCAGCTCTACTGGAACTGGAGTTACAGTTTTCAGTTGTCATGTGGGTGCTGGGAATTTAACCCCTCTGGAAAAGCAGCCAGTGCTTTTAAAACTGAACCATCTCTCCAGCCCACAGGAAGAGGGAATCTTAATTAAAGTGCCTCCAGAAGATTATCTTGTAGGCAAATAAGTGGGGAATTATTTTAACGACTGATATGATAGGGCCCAGCCCATTGTGGGTGGAGTCACCCCTGGGCAGGTGATCCTGGATACTCTAAGAGAGCAAACTAAGCAAGCCACAAGGAACAAGCCAGTAAGCTGCACTCCTCCATGGCCTCTGCACCATCCTGGTTCCTGCCCTGACTTCTCTCCCTGATGGGCTATGCTGTGAAACCATAAGCTGAAATAAAAACCCTTTTGTCCCCAAGTTGCTTTTGGTCATGGCATTTTATCACAGTGATAAAGACCCTAACTGAGACACTAGGGCTGGGAGAGGTGGCTCAGTGGGTATAGGGCTTCCAGTGACGCATGGGGACCTGAGCTCAGATCCCTAGCACCCATATAAATGCCAAGCGTGTGCATCTGTAATCCCAGCCTCACTCCCAGGAAGGGGGTAGGTACCAGGAAATAGGTAGGACTTGTTGGCCAGCCAGCCTAACTAAAACAGGGAGTCCTAGGTTCAGAGAGAAAGAGAGAGAGAGAGAGAGAGAGAGAGAGAGAGAGAGAGAGAGAGAGAGAGAGAGAGAGAGAGAGAGAGAGAGAACACATACACGTGTACATACCACATGCAGAAACAGTAAAACAGCATTTCCCAATTAAAAAGAAAAGAGCTGTTTTGACACTAATCTCAAACACATAAACCCAGCTCAAGATGCAGTGCCTTCTGTAACCAAGATGAAAGTACTAAAGAAGCGGGATGTGCACAGACATCTAGACCCTGCTGTGAGACCCATAG
The DNA here is from genome assembly GCF_014885135.2 of Alexandromys fortis. NCBI lineage: Eukaryota > Metazoa > Chordata > Mammalia > Rodentia > Cricetidae > Alexandromys > Alexandromys fortis. The sequence goes on from NW_026067922.1 coordinate 12,271,568, forward strand.
GAATGGGCAGTCAGAGGCTAACAGAAACCTATGTTGAAAACTGATGCCACCCCCACCAGAGCTTTATCATTCCCTTCCCCCATCAGGGAGGGAGCTCCCTTCTCGGGGCCTGAAGGAAGCTGCTGTGTGGACGCCTGTCACATACTTGCACTTCACAGACAATCCTCACCGACTGAAGGACTCTTAGGTCAGTTTCCACTTTTGAACCGTGTAAAGTAGGCCTGCGTGATCGATCACCCAATGCCCCTCCAGCTGCAGATTCCCATTCTCCCAGGGAAAAGATGCTGGTGTCTGTCCTGGCTGAGATTTGGCTGGGGAACTGACTGACAAAAGACTTTCAGGCACAGCAGAACAGACACACAGCCTTGCCTAAGCAAAAGGAGAGTATTTGATGAGCGGTGGCTGTGGGGAATCATGTAACCTTAACAGGAAGGAGGTGCCTGCAGGACACACTGGCCATGGAAGGAATGGTGGGGAGGGAGAGTCGGGAAAGCAAACAAGCCAGGGCTGAAGAAGGGAGCGATTTTATAAGCCAAGGCTAAGCAGAGGACTACAAAGGTGACAAGCTAGTCACACTGGTCCTCCAGGACATAGAGACATGCGCTAGAACAAGAGGACAGAGCTCCGGCCTTCTTAGCAGGATGTTTCAACCAGGCTCACATGGCTGCCATAAACAATTTTTCAGTCACTAAGTCTAAAGTTAAAGATGCAAATCAATTATTGTTACTATTAATGCCATTTTGGTTTTTCAAGACAGGGTTTCTCTGTGTATCTCTGGCTGTCCTGGGACTCACTCTGTAGACAGGCTGGCCTTGAACTCAGAGCTATCCACCTGGCTCTACACTGAGAATGATGGGGTTAAAGGTGTGCACCACCACGTGCGGCTTCAAATCAATTTTCTTTTTAAAGCAAGCCTCCTATTGTGTGATGACTTCAGATACCTTCCTACTACTCTGAAAGGAAGCCTAGAAAGCCCAGGCTTTGCTCAGAGTATGTGGGATGCCACTGAAGACATAGAAACCAGAGCTGGGGAGATGGCTCAGGGGAAAGGAGCATGTGTTGTACAGACACAAGGGTCTGAGTTTAACTCCCCAGCACCCAAGTGAGATCCAGGCATGGCTGCATCTGCTATAATGTCCCCAACATTGGTGGGTGGGGACAAGTGGCTCCCAGAAGCTGGCTGACCAGTTGGCCTAGCCAAAACAGCAAGCTTCAGGTTCAGTGAGAGACCCTGTCTCAATGTAATTAGGCAAACAGCAATAGTGGAAAACACCTGATATCCTCTTCTGGCCTCTGCATAAGTGTACATGGGTGTAGGCACCTACACATACATGCACACACATCACATACTCAGATGCAGACATTTGTATACATTTGTGAATATGCCACACATGATACACACATACATAAAGATAAAATACCAGCTCTGAGTTCAGGCCGATTCCAAGATTAAGGTTCTCCAAGGACGGTCTTTCCTCCCTGCTCTCATTCAGATTTGGCTACTCTACCACATTCTGACGCCCTGGCTGAGGCCTAGATTGCTTGCTAAGAACAGGTGTCCTCTGTCCTTCTCACCAACGACCTCATCCCTGTTCAAGCCAGGAAACACCCTTACCTTATCAGGAAGAAGACCTCTCCAGGGGTTGCTCTAGCTAGCAGGCCTGGCCTCGGGCCATTTGAACCACCAGCCTGTCCTCTATCACAGCCCTTTGTTCCTAAATGCCATCTCTGTTAGCTTCAGCAAGCAGACCGAGGCTCCCTTTACCTTGGTACCCTATGTCTGCCTCCTGTTCTGACACTGCTCCCTCTCTCCCCCCATTACAAAGATTTCCACTATTATTTCCTTTCGTTTTCTCCTACTTGGAGCTGCAGCCACACTCTGCTTCCATCACAAGCACACAGGCATGTGGTACACACACAGTGTTTCTGGGCTCACCATCACAGGCGCACACGCATGTGGCACACACTCAGTCTTTCCTGGGCTCACCATCACAGGCGCACACGCATGTGGCACACACTCAGTCTTTCCTGGGCTCACCATCACAGGCGCACACGCATGTGGCACACACTCAGTCTTTCCTGGGCTCACCATCACAGGCGCACACGCATGTGGCACACACTCAGTCTTTCCTGGGCTCACCATCACAGGCGCACACGCATGTGGCACACACTCAGTCTTTCCTGGGCTCACCATCACAGGCGCACACGCATGTGGCACACACTCAGTCTTTCCTGGGCTCACCATCACAGGCGCACACGCATGTGGCACACACTCAGTCTTTCCTGGGCTCACCATCACAGGCGCACACGCATGTGGCACACACTCAGTCTTTCCTGGGCTCACCATCACAGGCGCACACGCATGTGGCACACACTCAGTCTTTCCTGGGCTCACCATCCCAGGCGCACACGCATGTGGCACACACTCAGTCTTTCCTGGGCTCACCATCACAGGCGCACACGCATGTGGCACACACTCAGTCTTTCCTGGGCTCACCATCACAGGTGCACACGCATGAGGCACACACTCAGTCTTTCCTGGGCTCACCATCACAGGCGCACACGCATGTGGAACACACTCAGTCTTTCCTGGGCTCACCATCACAGGTGCACACGCATGTGGAACACACTCAGTCTTTCTTAGCATAATGGAAGGCAGCAACTAAAGACAGCAGCCCTCAGATTGGCCCCTCTGGACATGCTTCCTGCTCGCCAAGGTTCTAGGGACTGTTCTTTACAGCTTTAGTTAGAATTTCAAGATCAGACGCTGGACCTGAGGGATGTAATGTGTAGACAAATCTCAACATGGCTGACTCCCAACTCAAGATGCAGACAGTCAGTATTTAATAACCTGAGATGTCAGTCACATGATGTGGCCTGCTTAATTCAACTGTCTTTCTAGTAGTACACTTTCATCTGGTTCAATGCTTCCAAAATAGTACCTCACAAAAGTGTACCAAGCTCAATTTTTCAGAGATAAGGTGTCTTCAAGAACCTTGACAAATTTAAATAAATCTTTTTTAAAAAGTGGCTACAATTGTAAAAATGGAAATAAGCCATTAAAGGATTTTTATTTGAATATAACATTCTAGATCATAAGTATGATTAGGTTTTTTTCATTTATTTATTTAGTGTGTAGGTCAGAGGACAACCTGGGGGAATTGTTTATGTCTTTATATCATGTGGGTCGGGGGTTGAACCCAGGTTGTCAGGCTTGGAAAAGGCTCCTCGACCCGCTATGCAATCTCACTAGCCCGGGTGACTTTTACAGCCCCAGTGTACTTTCATGCTACTGTTACTGCTAACAAAGTTAGCTCGTATTAGTAAAAGCTGCTCAAAGTGAACCTACTTAAAAAACGGAGGCCAACTTGCACTCATGTGCACACACTCACAGATACATATGTGTAATTTAAATAATTAATTTGTTTAAATGGAGGCCAAAAACCTTATTGGTAAATAGTAAAGAAGATTTGGCGGGGATATATACATAAGCATCTTATTTTGAACAATTGTTTGTGGTTTGGTTTGTTTTTTGTTGTTGTTGTTGTTTGTTTTTTTGAGACAGTTTCTCTGTGTAGCCCTGGCTGCCCTGGAACTTGCTCTGTAGACCAGGCCTCGAACTCAGCGATCTGCCTGCCTCTCTGCCTTTGCCTCCTGAGTACTGGGATTAGAGGTGTGCATCACCATCTGCCTTTATTTTGAACAATTTTTAAGTTGTAATTTCACTAACCAACACTGACTTTCTTTTCTGGAATAATTTTTCTAGAAAAGAAATTGTGCAACACAACATGATATCCTCCCCACGGCTTCTGACTTAACAGTGTTTGTTAGGAGAAGACAGCAGCACTCATCTGCACACTCACACACATGCATGAACACACACATTAAAGAAGTAACAGAGAACCACTTTATAAACTACACAAGCTCTATTGGTTTGCCAGGGAATGATCTTAATATTCTTGATATGCTCTTTGCTATCCAAATGATCATTTTCAAAGCACCTGAGCTGACCTTCATCAACGACTTTCTCTTTTCTCATTGTAAACTACAACAATCCCCGACATATATTCCAAAATCCTTAAGAGATACCTGAAACCTCCTAGGTAGTACCCAACCCTGTATGTATCACCTCCTTCCCTATACATACATACATACACCTGTGATATGGTTTAATTAAAAAGTTAGCACAGTAAGATATTAGCAACCAATAATAGAGCAGAACAAACAGAACATAAAGTAACAAGTGGCAGGGGCTGAAGATGGCGCAGTAGTTAAGAGCACATGGGGTTATTTCAGGGACCTGAGTTGGGTTCCCAGCACCCATGTAGATAGTTCATATTCGCCTGTACTTGCAGCACCAGGTGATCCTAAGTATCTGGGCTCCTCACACACCAGCACACACATGCATATACTACACCACCCATGCCTGATTCAAATAATAAATCAACTTAGTGATGTAATGGGGTTGCACTCTTGGAACACCATCCTGATTTTGACCTTTCCTTGTAAAGGTAACACTATGGCTGCTCCTGGGCACACCCGAATTGGTGACATCACCGCTCCTGTATCTTACATCATTGTTAAGTACGTCAGTGTTTACAGAACCTAAGTGCTGTGACTGTTACAGATCCTGGAAAAGTCAGTCTGATAACCAAATGGCTGCAAAGTGACGAGTGGGGAGGTAACAAGCCGGGTGCTGACAGGCTGCACAATGACTGACACCCCAGCAGCAGTACAGAGGAAAGACATCGCACCACTCAAAACTCAAACACAGGCTGCTCCATTACATTACTCAAAACGTCTTCAGTTAATTCCTAAAATTTTCATGTAACATTTTTGTACTGTGGCTAACCACAGATAACTAAAACCCCGAATAAGAAGGTTTTTCCTCTATGGTCCTGTTACACCTATGCCTACACTATGGTCCTGTCACACCTATGCCTACACTATGGTCCTGTCACACATATGGGCACACTGGTCCTGTTACACCTTACGTGCACACTACGGTCCTGTTACACCTGTGGACACACTATGGTCCAGTTACACCTGTGGGCACACTATGGTCCTGTTACACCTGTGGGCACACTATGGTCCTGTTACACCTGTGGACACACTATGGTCCAGTTACACCTGTGGACACACTATGGTTCTGTTACACCTGTGGACACACTATGGTCCAGTTACACCTGTGGGCACACTATGGTCCTGTTACACCTGTGGGCACACTATGGTCCTATTACACCTGTGGACACACTATGGTCCTATTACACCTGTGGGCACACTATGGTCCTGTTACACCTGTGGACACACTATGGTCCAGTTACACCTGTGGACACACTATGGTCCTGTTACACCTGTGGACACACTATGGTCCTGTTACACCTGTGGGCACACTATGGTCCTGTTACACCTGTGGGCACACTATGGTCCTGTTACACCTGTGGACACACTATGGTCCAGTTACACCTGTGGGCACACTATGGTCCTGTTACACCTGTGGGCACACTATGGTCCTATTACACCTGTGGACACACTATGGTCCTATTACACCTGTGGACACACTATGGTCCTGTTACACCTGTGGGCACACTATGGTTCTGTTACACCTGTGGGCACACTATGGTCCTGTTACACCTGTGGACACACTATGGTCCTGTTACACCTGTGGACACACTATGGTCCAGTTACACCTGTGGACACACTATGGTCCTGTTACACCTGTGGGCACACTATGGTCCTGTTACACCTGTGGACACACTATGGTCCTATTACACCTGTGGGCATACTATGGTCCTGTTACACCTGTGGGCACACTATGGTCCTGTTACACCTGTGGGCACACTATGGTCCTGTTACACCTGTGGGCACACTATGGTCCTGTTACACCTGTGGACACACTATGGTCCTGTTACACCTGTGGGCACACTATGGTCCTGTTACACCTGTGGGCACACTATGGTCCTGTTACACCTGTGGACACACTATGGTCCTGTTACACCTGTGGGCACACTATGGTCCTGTTACACCTGTGGGCACACTATGGTCCTGTTACACCTGTGGACACACTATGGTCCTGTTACACCTGTGGGCACACTATGGTCCTGTTACACCTGTGGGCACACTATGGTCCTGTTACACCTGTGGACACACTATGGTCCTGTTACACCTGTGGGCACACTATGGTCCTGTTACACCTGTGGGCACACTATGGTCCTGTTACACCTGTGGACACACTATGGTCCTGTTACACCTGTGGACACACTATGGTCCTGTTACACCTGTGGGCACACTATGGTCCTGTTACACCTGTGGGCACACTATGGTCCTGTTACACCTGTGGACACACTATGGTCCTGTTACACCTGTGGGCACACTATGGTCCTGTTACACCTGTGGGCACACTATGGTCCTGTTACACCTGTGGACACACTATGGTCCTGTTACACCTGTGGGCACACTATGGTCCTGTTACACCTGTGGGCACACTATGGTCCTGTTACACCTGTGGGCACACTATGGTCCTGTTACACCTGTGGACACACTATGGTCCTGTTACACCTGTGGACACACTATGGTCCTGTTACACCTGTGGGCACACTATGGTCCTGTTACACCTGTGGACACACTATGGTCCTGTTACACCTGTGGGCACACTATGGTCCTGTTACACCTGTGGGCACACTATGGTCCTGTTACACCTGTGGACACACTATGGTCCTGTTACACCTGTGGGCACACTATGGTCCTGTTACACCTGTGGGCACACTATGGTCCTGTTACACCTGTGGGCACACTATGGTCCTGTTACACCTGTGGACACACTATGGTCCTGTTACACCTGTGGGCACACTATGGTCCTGTTACACCTGTGGGCACACTATGGTCCTGTTACACCTGTGGGCACACTATGGTCCTGTTACACCTGTGGACACACTATGGTCCTGTTACACCTGTGGGCACACTATGGTCCTGTTACACCTGTGGGCACACTATGGTCCTGTTACACCTGTGGACACACTATGGTCCTGTTACACCTGTGGACACACTATGGTCCTGTTACACCTGTGGGCACACTATGGTTCTGTTACACCTGTGGGCACACTATGGTCCTGTTACACCTGTGGACACACTATGGTCCTGTTACACCTGTGGGCACACTATGGTCCTGTTACACCTGTGGGCACACTATGGTCCTGTTACACCTGTGGACACACTATGGTCCTGTTACACCTGTGGGCACACTATGGTCCTGTTACACCTGTGGGCACACTATGGTCCTGTTACACCTGTGGACACACTATGGTCCTGTTACACCTGTGGGCACACTATGGTCCTGTTACACCTGTGGGCACACTATGGTCCTGTTACACCTGTGGACACACTATGGTCCTGTTACACCTGTGGGCACACTATGGTCCTGTTACACCTGTGGGCACACTATGGTCCTGTTACACCTGTGGACACACTATGGTCCTGTTACACCTGTGGACACACTATGGTCCTGTTACACCTGTGGGCACACTATGGTTCTGTTACACCTGTGGGCACACTATGGTCCTGTTACACCTGTGGACACACTATGGTCCTGTTACACCTGTGGGCACACTATGGTCCTGTTACACCTGTGGGCACACTATGGTCCTGTTACACCTGTGGACACACTATGGTCCTGTTACACCTGTGGGCACACTATGGTCCTGTTACACCTGTGGGCACACTATGGTCCTGTTACACCTGTGGACACACTATGGTCCTGTTACACCTGTGGGCACACTATGGTCCTGTTACACCTGTGGGCACACTATGGTCCTGTTACACCTGTGGACACACTATGGTCCTGTTACACCTGTGGGCACACTATGGTCCTGTTACACCTGTGGGCACACTATGGTCCTGTTACACCTGTGGACACACTATGGTCCTGTTACACCTGTGGACACACTATGGTCCTGTTACACCTGTGGGCACACTATGGTTCTGTTACACCTGTGGGCACACTATGGTCCTGTTACACCTGTGGACACACTATGGTCCTGTTACACCTGTGGGCACACTATGGTCCTGTTACACCTGTGGGCACACTATGGTCCTGTTACACCTGTGGACACACTATGGTCCTGTTACACCTGTGGGCACACTATGGTCCTGTTACACCTGTGGGCACACTATGGTCCTGTTACACCTGTGGACACACTATGGTCCTGTTACACCTGTGGGCACACTATGGTCCTGTTACACCTGTGGGCACACTATGGTCCTGTTACACCTGTGGACACACTATGGTCCTGTTACACCTGTGGGCACACTATGGTCCTGTTACACCTGTGGGCACACTATGGTCCTGTTACACCTGTGGACACACTATGGTCCTGTTACACCTGTGGACACACTATGGTCCTGTTACACCTGTGGGCACACTATGGTTCTGTTACACCTGTGGGCACACTATGGTCCTGTTACACCTGTGGACACACTATGGTCCTGTTACACCTGTGGGCACACTATGGTCCTGTTACACCTGTGGGCACACTATGGTCCTGTTACACCTGTGGACACACTATGGTCCTGTTACACCTGTGGGCACACTATGGTCCTGTTACACCTGTGGGCACACTATGGTCCTGTTACACCTGTGGACACACTATGGTCCTGTTACACCTGTGGGCACACTATGGTCCTGTTACACCTGTGGGCACACTATGGTCCTGTTACACCTGTGGACACACTATGGTCCTGTTACACCTGTGGGCACACTATGGTCCTGTTACACCTGTGGGCACACTATGGTCCTGTTACACCTGTGGACACACTATGGTCCTGTTACACCTGTGGACACACTATGGTCCTGTTACACCTGTGGGCACACTATGGTTCTGTTACACCTGTGGGCACACTATGGTCCTGTTACACCTGTGGACACACTATGGTCCTGTTACACCTGTGGGCACACTATGGTCCTGTTACACCTGTGGGCACACTATGGTCCTGTTACACCTGTGGACACACTATGGTCCTGTTACACCTGTGGGCACACTATGGTCCTGTTACACCTGTGGGCACACTATGGTCCTGTTACACCTGTGGACACACTATGGTCCTGTTACACCTGTGGGCACACTATGGTCCTGTTACACCTGTGGGCACACTATGGTCCTGTTACACCTGTGGACACACTATGGTCCTGTTACACCTGTGGGCACACTATGGTCCTGTTACACCTGTGGGCACACTATGGTCCTGTTACACCTGTGGACACACTATGGTCCTGTTACACCTGTGGACACACTATGGTCCTGTTACACCTGTGGGCACACTATGGTTCTGTTACACCTGTGGGCACACTATGGTCCTGTTACACCTGTGGACACACTATGGTCCTGTTACACCTGTGGGCACACTATGGTCCTGTTACACCTGTGGGCACACTATGGTCCTGTTACACCTGTGGACACACTATGGTCCTGTTACACCTGTGGGCACACTATGGTCCTGTTACACCTGTGGGCACACTATGGTCCTGTTACACCTGTGGGCACACTATGGTCCTATTACACCTGTGGGCATACTATAGTCCTGTTACACCTGTGGGTACACTATGGTTCTGTTACACCTGTGGGTACACTATGGTCCTGTTACACCTGTGGGTACAATATGGTTCTGTTACACCTGTGGGCACACTGGTCCTGTTAGACCCTGATTTGGCACTGGACTGCAATCAGTTCCTCTAATTAATTTCAGAGACAAGGTGAATACTGGAACATTTTTCAAATACTATATGTATGATATCAATGCTGACGACTTTTGTATTACAGTGTCCTCAAACAGAAATGTATTTCTGAAGTTACACCACTTGCACAGTCTGCATCATACTGACTTTCTCCCTCACTAATCTTTTGATAATAAACATGATGAAAAGGTGTTCCCCATCATGTACTATCAAATTATGAATTATTTAGATAACCTACTTACTTGTGACAGAAAAAAAGGTAAAATATTTTCTAAGAGAATTAACCAGCCAAGGAGAAAAAAAATTCTTAGATTATTTGGTTCTAATCTGTAGCGATATTTTGTTTATGATCTAATAAATAAAACTTGCCTGAAGATCAGAGTGTAGAGCTAGTTACTACTTAGCCATAGAGCCCAGGGACTGGTGGTACACACCTTTAATCCCAGCACTCAGGAGGCAGAGGCAGGTGGATCTCTGTGAGTTCAAGGCCACCCTGGGCTACACTAAACTGACCCAGTTTCAAAGAAAAACAGAGCCAGGAGGTGGCAGCTCACACCTTTTTAATCCCAGCACTTGGGAGTCACACACCTTTTTAATCCTAGCACTAGGGAGATGGAGAGATGGAGGGATATGGCTGGCTGGGAGAGAGGAATATAAACCAGGAGCTCAAGGCTGAGAATTCATAGAGACAGGATCTTGGTTCTGAGGATTTTGTAGAGGTAAGAACTAGTGGCCGGCTGTTCTGCTTCTCTGATCTTTCGGCTTTCACCCCTTTATATCTGACTTTGGGTTTTTATTATTAAGATCAATTAGAATTCATGCTACGCTAATCTTTTTTATTTCTCATGCCTCAAATTCTATTTCTTTTCTTTTTAAAAATTTAACTTTATTATTTATTTATTGAATTTATTTATTTATTTTTTTGTGGTGTGTACCTTTAATCCTGGCACTTGGGAGGCACAGACAGATCTCTGTGAGCTCAAAATCAGCCTAGTTTATAAAGCAAGTTCCAGAACAGTCAGGACTGTAACACAGAGAAATCCTGTCTTGAAAATCCCTAGAAAGTTTTATAATATTTATGTATGGAGCCATTGCACAGGAAATCTGATAACTATACAGACTCTGTCAGCAGGACCAACTGTTTTGATGTATGTGACCGTCTGCGGTTGCACTGTATAACTAATAAATGCAATCACTACCAGGAACAGTCACGTTATTTAACTTTATGTGCATTGGTGTGAGGGTATCAGATCCCCTGGAACTGAAGTTACAGATATTTGTGAGCTGCCATGTGGGTGCTGGGAATTGAACCTGGGCCCTTGGAAGAACAGCCAGTGTTCTTAACCACTGAGCTATCTCTCTAGCCCCTCAAATTCTATTTCTGAAGAAAGGGACACTACCTACTTTTGAAAGATTGAACAATAATAAAGAAACTAACAAAAACAGAATAGATGATAGATGGATAATAGACAGACAGAAAGACAGACACATGTGGCTCTGTTTCTCAACTTTGGATGCCAATCTCCCCACCTGTGGTGACATTAGGAGAAACATTTGCTCAGAATCTGTGCTGTACCCATAATAACTAAGGCTCTTCTGCTTTGTCCATCAGCAGTCAATCACATTCCCTGTGGAACTTTCTCTCTCACCTGGCCTCTGCTTCTCTCCACAATGAAGCTGATGGTAACAGTCACACCCTGGCAGCACCATCCCACAGCTGGGACTAAGTGGGTGACAGGCAGGAGCAACCTCAGGTAAAAAAAAATGCTTCAGACTCACTGTTTTTATCGGAAGTTCTGGAAAGTTTCTGTGGCTGTTGTTTCGCCTTTTTTTTAAAATAATAAATAAGTACTTCTCATTGTACTGTTCACTTGGTCAATTTCTCAAGACCCAAGTTATTGGGGATCTGGGACACTATTGTCCAGTGCTTAAGACCTGTGACCTGTCTAGCTGTTATTTTCACCAAAGACTGACAAACCGTCATGGCGCAGAAGACGGCTAACATGGGAGATGCAGCCTAGACCCAGGCCTCATGATCTACCTGTTATATAAGGCTGTGGAAAAGGTACACTGCTTCAGCCTTCATGTCACTGTGATATATACTGTGCTGTCTTTAATAAGGTGCCACAAGCATTACTAGAGTCAGAAACCACTGGCAAGCCTTCCACACAAGTCTCTTACACTGCAAACAGTGCCATGGCCACAGAGGCCATAAAAGCCTAGCACAGTAATTCCTTCTGTGGAAAATGGAAGAAAGCATTTCCTATTAATACTTAGCATACTTATAAACATCTAATGAAGAAGAATGGGATGTACCCTTTGAGTACTCTAATGTAACAGAGATGCACAGTTGAAGGACAGAAACATGTCCAATGCAGTAGTCTAGAAAGAGACAAAGGAGGCCAGGGCTGTGGTCGTGCCTGTAATTTATCTCAGCAGGCGAGGCTGAGAGATGGTGAATTCAAGGCCAGCAGGTAAACTAACATAAGGAGAAAACTTGAACCAACGCCGCCTGGCACAAGCGATGACTTTCTTCCTCCTACGCAGTCATGTGATCAGTGAAAGACCCACATCTTCTTCAGAGCAGTCACATGAACACATTTTAAAAAAGAGTACATCTACTCTTCATGAAAATCTACTGAAACTAGATTTTGGACATGTTAGAAAATCACAGAATCAAATATTGCACCAGAGACCGTAGAAACAACTGTACAAAGGAACAACTTACCTCGATAGCAAAGATGCCTTTATCGCGACCATAGACTTTCATCTCTTCTGGAAAAAGCTGAAAAGCATTTCTGTATGGAATGCGGTCCTCTTCAACAAACCTGTGCTTTACAAAAAGGAGTCTCGATGAGAGCTGCACACTGGCTCTGGGTAAACTTTCTGAAAACCTCCCCCCTCACAAGGGAAGGGGTAGTTTGTGCAGCAGATCCTATCTCCTGCATATTTTAAAGGAGAAAGCTGCTGTCCCCTGCACCCTGTAGGAGAGCAGTCGGCTGATGGTCTGCAGAGTGCCTAACTCTAACTAATTCGATAAGTGTGTCTGAGAAGGGTGTATTTTCCCACTCACCACCAGGCTCCCAGATCACTCCTTTCATGTCTGCTGCCATCACTGGACTAGCTCCGTCACTGTGAATCCCTTCTACAGGAAGTTCTTCCTTGGTCCCCATTTCCTTGTCCTCCCTTCTGTCCTTAGGACCTAGCCAAGAGCGCACTAGCTGATGGAAAACTATTAAGGTTTCTGTCCCAATGCCTTGTATACAGCAGGAGGCCAAGCATTTAAACTCCAGACATTTAAAAATGGATCAAAACACTTATTGACATTCCACTCATCAAGTCAAAGTTGTGGGGTACAACATAGCACTAGCACTATGGGAAAACAGCAGTGACCCAAATAGGCCAAATTTCTGTTCCTGCCGAGCTCGAGTTCTACTGAGAAGAGGAAACGCGGGCAGTCAGTCAACAAGTCTACAATGTGCTAAAAACAAAGAAGAGAGCGAGAGAGAGCAGGAGAGAGGTCTGGTGTGCAAAGTCCTAAACAAAGTATCAAAGGAACTCAGACCCAGTTGGGAATAAGCACCCAGAATGCACTGCCTTGGCCTCCATTGTTGCCAACTTCCTAAAAAAAGAAAGTGTTGACCTAAACTTAATTTCAAAATTAAAATGTGATTTCTTTTAGTACTGAAACTTAAGAATTAAACATTTAAGGTACGAATGGACAAAAACCTCTCCCAGCTGGGTTTTCATTGATTGTTTTAGTTTATATAAAGTATCTGTGCATAGTAGACTACATTACTGGCTTAATATTATTATATACATGATATAAAACATACCTATCCCTTGAAAAACCACCTACACTTCCAAATGTTAACATACACATCACTTATTTAGTCTTTGATATATATACAACTGTAATATGATATATACATAAAATATGCAATTATATGTACAATAAAGGTGAGAACACATGCTATCAGTGTGCCCAGTGCTGAAAGTAAGGTAGTAACAGGAGATGGAGAGACCACCCACTCTCCAGGGCAGCAGTCACATGACCACAGTGCGCTAGAGAGGTGTGTCTGTGCAGGAGAGGCAGGAGAGAGAAATGAAAATTGGGGAAGCAGAGATGTCCCCAGAGCAGGCGTTGGGGTGTATGGGGTTTTAACAATGACTCACTGCCTGTAGTCTTCTCAACGTCTTACTTTAGAATTTGAAATTTCTTTTAGAAAAGCTTTTTTTCCTCAAATGGATGGCAGCTCGGTCAAAATTCGAACACACTTTTTCCCTTAGCGGGGATTAACAGCTGGCTATCTGCATCCTTAGCGGGGACTAACAGCTGGCTATCTGGATCCTTAGCAGGAATTAACAGCTGGCTACTGGATCCTTAGCGGGGATGAACAGCTGGCTATTTGGAGCAATCCAGGAATTTGTTGACAAAGGAACTGGCATCAAATGAAAGTGTCCTGCACCCTCTCCCACCCAACAGAGCACGTTAGCAGCTCCTAGAAATGCTCTCTGCCCATACTTTTACTGCAGCTTTCGGAAGCTTTGATTTGAGACACACTGGGCTTTAACAAGCCGCCAGAGGTTGCAGATCATTAAAGCTGCGCCACATTGGAGCTGTGTGCACTGTGCAACAGTCCTGTCCCGTCAATCCTTTCCGTTTCTCTATCCACCAGCTTTATCCAGGCCAGCACTTCCTGTCGAAAGCACAGACCACTTGCCTCCCTGCACAGGATACCATTTCCACATGGCTGCGCAAGTGACCCTTTATGAACACAGCTCAGATGGTCTCTCTGGCTGAAATCTTCCCACTACTCATTATAGCACCTAAAACCAAAGTCCTAATGGGTGCAGGGCTATTTCTGCGGTGATAAAGTATGTCCTGGAAGTGTATCAAAGTGATGGCTGTGTATTTCTGGACATATAGAAAACCAATGAACTGCATTTTACCTTTTGTTCTGTTTTGTAATGTGAGATGGTCTCACTAAGTAGCCCTGGCACACCTGGAACACACTTCACACTTCTGTCTGCCTCTGTCTGCTGAGTCAGAGGATTAAAGGCTTGGACCATCAGGCTGAGTATAAATTGTATATCTTTTTAGAGATTTATTTATTATTCTATGCACGAGTACTTTCCTGCACATCTGTATATGTAACACATGTGTGCTTGGTATCATGGAGGCCAGAAGAGGGCACTGGATTCCCTGGAGCTGGACTTTATAGACAAGATGGGAAAGCCATGGGAATGCTGGGAACTGAACTCAGGCTCTCTGAGAGAGCAGGAAGTGACTTAATCACCACCGAGTCACCTCTCCAGGCCTTAGGAGTGGCACATTTTTAAAATGGTTGAGAATTTTATATATGTAAATTATGTTTCAAAATTTTTAAATTAAGGGTAATGAGAGGAGAACTAAAGGTAACAACAACTAAAATTTATTATATACACGTATGAAAGTGACAAAGAATTTTTTTCAAGGGGGAAAAATTCCACCTTAGCATGGCTTACAAAGACACACCTCTGTCCTGCTCACCTCAGTCCTCCGCCCTTCAATCAGCTCTCTTCTTCCAGGCCCACTCCTCACTTCCTTGATCAGACAGAGTCCACTCCTGCTCAGAGCTTGGCGCTAACAAGGGTGGCCCTCGCTACCTGAAATACTGGGATCTTCACGGGTTGGCTGCTCTTTCGTTCAAAGTGCAGCTCAAATCCCTCTATACCAATCTAAAGCAGCCATTCAGTCATACCCTTACAGTGTCCGAGTTCAGCCTGTGCTCTGCACTTGCCTGGCCGATCATTTTCCCCTTTATTTACGTCCATCTGTTTCTCCCTCTCATCTTCAATTTCACGAGAGCAGGGACTTGACACACTTCTCTCAGCTGTATGTACCTCAAGGGTCTAAACCCTCGGCCATTCTGTGAGTACAGCAGATACTCAATAAGTATGTGTACTGTAAATGTTGGCTGTTGTTACTTTCTATCATTACTGCTAGCAGGAGGGTCCTTTATGGCTAATGTGAAGGAATAGGAACTAATCCTGAGGCCTATGGAAGCTGCTGCCTGCCCTTCCAAAGGTCCTGAGTTCAATTCCCAGCAACCACATGGTGGCTCACAACTACCTGTAATGAGATCTGGTGCCCTCTTCTGGCCTGCAGAGATACACAAAGACAGAATATTGTATACATAATAAATAAATAAATATAAAAATAAAAAAATCAGTTGCCCATATAAAAAAAAAAAAGAATTGCCCTCTGCGGGGGAGGAGAGTCAGAGCGAAGGGTGGTGATGAGCACGGGAGGAACTCAGGACTGGGACTGTCCATACAGCACACAGTGTTTTCTCTAAGAACTGCAGAAAGATATTTTCTTTTCATTTGCTAAGTTTCTGGGAGAGTTCTGCTGCCCGTACAGATTGCCCTGGGACAGCTGGTCCCTTGACTCAGCTCGGAAGATACCATTCAGTTCTCATGATTAGGAATCTTCCTGAAAGACCCTCTGGTTATCAGCAGAAGATGGAGAGGAATCACAAGACTGCAGACAGAGAGCTCAGCTGGGAAATGAGCAAGCACCCAGGTGAGGTGAGGCATGGAGGGAAGGACGGGTTCCGGGGCTTCGGGAAGTAGAAGAGACAGAACATAATGACTGGCGCGTGTGTCGAGTGAGGAGAGAGCCCAGGAACAGCCCTCAGTTTCCTGACAGAACACCAGGGTCCACCGCATGTGCTAAGAGCACTGGAGAAGGGCAGGGTCAAGGAGACAGATGCTGAGGCACTTCCTAGTCATACTGATTCAACCATAAAGACATCAAGTAGTCATGTCCAGTGAGCTCTACAGATGAACAGACGGGTCTGGCCCTCACTAGACAAGTCTGGGCTGGTAACAGAGTCAGGAGTCTTCAGCATATAGACAATAATTAGAGTCTTGGGAGAAGATGATGTCATCTAGTGAGGGCACAAAGCAAGGCAATCCTCAACTCAGAGAATCACGAGTGGTCTATGTGCAGCTGCTCACACCCAGAAAAGCTTTGTTATTTGGTTAATGTCCAAAATCAAAGGCACCACCGCCATTTACTAGAAGCATGCTATCTAATAAAAGGGCCAAGCGCCAATAATGATGATGGTGATGAGGAGCGCTGAACAAGCACGGCGAGCCAGAGCTCTAGCGACGCTTCAGATCAGATGCTCCAACTGTGATGTGGGGCCAAGGGCTGAGCAGCTGGAGCCCTAAGGTGCATTTTATTACAGACCCATTCACCTAAGGAAGCAAAAACAGACATTTCCTGACTTGCTTAGTGTGATGTCATGTGACAACAAACTGGCAGAGTCAGAGTTTGGCTTCAAACTTGTGCCCTTGTAAGCATTCCGTACACTGATTAAACCCAATGTATTATTCAGAACGCATATAAAGCAAAGGAGAAATGAACACATTAATGACTTTGGTCTGCCTGGTAAGTGACTGATTCTTCTACGCTCAGCTCATTAGTACAGTGGAGTTGGCTGTAGCTCAAGCATGCACTTCCTTTGGTCAGTCTGTCTAAAACTGTCTAGACTACCTCAAAATATGCAAATGTCTACTACTGCATAAAAAGATCTTTCTATAATACTGAAATCAACTTTTCTAATAAACAGGCTGCCTATATTTTAGCTTTTACAACCACAATACATAGTTTTATACAAATACTAATAGTCATTTTCTTAGTAAAAGATCCCCTGTCCATCTTTTCCTAGAAAAATATTTAAGTCTGCACAGGAATATTAATGTCATTTTTCTCTTCAAAGTATTTTATTCACATTAGATAATTAACTTTCTAATATCTCATATGAGGGGAACACTACAATTCTCATCATATCATTAAAAACTCAAATTATTAGACTTAAAGATGATTAACTTAGGAATTTGAACCCAAGTTCCACACAATGATTAACTGTCACTGTCAGTCTGACTGGATTGGACTCACCCAGGAGACACATTTACCTCATGTGTATCTGAGAAAATAGTCCCGGAGAGGCTTAACTATGGGAGAACCCACTGGGTATGCAGTTGGCACCCCACGGGCTAGGGTCCTGGTCCAAATGGAGTAAGGACAGCGACATCCCTTCCTCTAGTCAATGATATGAGTAAGCCACCGCCCATCACCAAGATGGCGGCCTGCATCCCCTTACACCACAAGCCAACACAAATCTTTCCTCTTCTAAGTTAGTTGTTTTCATCAGTTCTTAGTCACAAAGAGAAAAGTAACCCATGTACTACCCAAGTTTTCCATGCCTTTCTTCACTATAGGCTTTCTTGTAAAATTAAGAATATCCAAAGGCTGTTCCGAAGTTCACACAGATGATCATGGAAAAACAATCAGGAAGGAAGTTCCACTCACCTCAGAAGGTCAGAGAGAGTAATGGTTTCTCTCTGCCAGAGCAAGGACAGAGAGCAGAGAGCCAGGGTCCTGGGTACAGTCATCTTCAGGACACCCTTCTCCTTCCACTCTGAGTATTCCACTCCATCAACAGATCCAGAACAGACATCTGGGGCTTCTTTACAAACAAAGAAGATTTTTAAAAATGAATAACAAATCAAGGGGCATTCAAAATAGATTATAACTGATTCACTCTGTATAAACAATCCAGCAGTGAAGGCCAACAAAAGCTTTAGAAGGGAGCCAGGCTAAAAATAACTAGATAACTAGGTTATCTGTGGAAGTGGGGTGGATTGAGAGCCTGAAAAGAGATACAAATTTGTAGATAGCCAAAACAAACTATTTTTAAAATAAAAGGATAAACAATTACAAAGAAAAGTGAAAGTCCTTTGCTTGAAGACCTAGAACCCGAGAAGGAGGCAGCACTTTCTCCCACCCAACCCACCTTCCATGTACCCTCTAGCGGACACAGTCTACTCTACAGACAGGGATGGATCTCACGCTGTGCCACTCCCCGAGGGCTGGGGAAATGACAGTGAACAAGGTCTCACCTTTCCTGCGATTTACTCTCGCCTAAGAGCAATGAACAAAAATTACAAAGGACAGAGAAAGGTGCTATTCAGAAAAATGGCAATGCAGGAGCATCCAAAGACATCCAAGGGGAGGAGAGGCAAGATGGCTCTTTTGAGTGGGTGGTCAGAAAGTCCCCTCTAAGAAGGTGGTATTTGAGCAGAAAGATCACGAATTCTACTTTGAGGGGAAATCCCAACATGCCAACAGCAGTGAAAAAGTGTGTGTGGATTTGTGTGTGTGTGTGTGTGTGTGTGTGTGTGTGTGTGTGTGTGTGCGTGAGAGGGGCTTACAAGTGAGGGAAAGTGGCAGCTTATAATGCAGAGTGTGGAAACCACACTTCCGAGCTCAGGATCTATACTCTGGATTTCACTCTAGGTAAGGAGAGAAGTTTAGGGAGTTTTAATGTGAGGGCAACATGGCCTCACTCCTGTGCTTAATACTAGACCGCCCACAGCAGAGGGATGAAATTACGGAGCGTTGGGATGGAAACAGGCAGTCTCTCTTCCAGGACAGTCAGGACAGGAGCTGGACAGGAGCAAAGCACTTCACTACAGATGGGGAAGAGTGGTCAGGTTCGAGGCAGACTTGAAGGCAGAATCAGAAGAGCTTAGTGGTGGCTGGTATAAGCTAATTGAAGAAAACAAGCATGGTTCTGGCAAATGCAACAGGAATGAAGACATTTGCCAAGACAAAGGAGATGGCAAAGAAATCACGATGTCACACTGATCAAGTGTGGTAGTACAGATCTGTGTTTCTAGCATCAGCAAGGGTAGGGTAGGAAGGTTGAGTCAGAGGCCAGGCTAGGCAGCATAGTGAGCTACTGTTCCAAAAGCACACAGAGCTGCAGTGGTAAGCATGAGGTCTTTCCAGACACACGGACGAATGGCAAGCAGGCATTTAACTAGGGAGGAGCAGGATTAGCTGCCTCCCTCCTCCTTTTCAGGGATCAAATTTCTGATTTGGAACAGTAGTTACAAAGTTAGCACTGTGGGACCAGGGAGCTAGCTCAGCAGGCTAAGGCACTGGCCATCAACTCTGATAACCTAAGTTCAATAATCAGGACCCACATGGTGGAAGGGAGAATCGGACACCTGAAAGTTGTCCTCTGAGCTCCACATGTGTTTACTGAACACACACACACAGGCATGCACACAAACACAAATACACATACACACACCAAGCTTGCATACTCACACTTGCACACACGCCTGGGTGGTCACTGTGGCCTGTGCTACACTAGACTGATGACGGGCTCTGCTCTAGTAAAACGTCTGTGGATGGACATCCCGCTGACTCTGGGCTCTGTCACTACCTTCTGAACCTCTGTCCTGTCTCCTCTCTCCTTCTGGGTTGATTTCTTGAGTCCTATTTCATTTTCTTTCTGATTCTGCATTCATTTTTATGATTTTTTGTTTTGGTTTAGATTAATATGTAACATTTGAATTATATTAAGATATAATATTAAATGGATGTTGAAAATGAACAGAACATTTTGTGAGGACAGTAGACTACACTTCGCTCTCTTTATTATAGCAGCATGAAGAGACATTTGAATTATGTGCACATACGATCTTGCCTCTCTCTCTAATATTATAGAATAAAAGGCTTTCTGGATGATTACCTATGGCAGTAGTAGTTATATCTGAGTGGGATGGCAGCTGGTGCTTTGTCTTCTTTGTAACTCTGCATTTTATAGTTTTATATTGAATGGTATTTATAATTAGTGTAAAAACTAAAAGATAGCTCTCAAAATAATTTTTTAAAAGATTTTCTTCTTTATTTCTGTGCAAGTATGTCTGAACGTGTGTATATACCACCAGTGTGCCTGGTGCCTACACAGGCTAGAAGAAGACATCAGATCCCCTAGAACTCGAATTATAGAGGATGTGAGCGACCATGTGGGTGCTGGGAATTGAACCTGGATCTTCTGGAAGAGCAGCAGGATTCTTTCTTAACCACTGAGTCATTTCTCCAGTCCCCAAAATACCTTTTTAAAAAATATACTAAGACATCTTGAATTTTGCATGCAAATGGAAGGAAATAGAAAACACTTTACTGAGTGAGATAACCCAGACCCAAAAAGATGAATATGGTATGTATTCATTCATAAGTGGATTCTAGCCATAAATAAAGGACATTGAGCCTATAATTCGTGATCCTAGAGAAGCTAAATAAGAAGGTGAACACAAAGAAAAACATATAGTTATCCTCCTGGATATTGGAAGTAGACAAGATTGAGAGGCAAAAGTTGGGAGCACAGGGGTGGGGGGTAGGGGTAAGGGAAGATGGGGAAAGAGAAGGGAGAAGGGGAGGACTGGGGAAAGCTGGGGGAATGGAATGGTTGAGATGGAGGAAGGGTAGATATGGGAACAGGGAAGTAGATATCTTAATTAAGGGAGCCATTTTAGGGTTGGCAAGAGACTTGACTCTAGAGGGGTTCCCAGGTTTCCAAGGAGATGTCCCCAGTTAGCTCCTTGGGCAGCAGAGAAGAGGGTGCCTGAACTGGCCTTATCCTATAGCCACACTGATGAATATCTTGCATATCACCATAGAACCTTCATCTGGCGATGGATGGAGATAGAGACAGAGACCCACACTGGAGCACTGGACTGAGCTCCCAAGATCCAGATGAAGAGCAGGAGTGAGAACATGAGCAAGGAAGTCAGGACCGCGAGGGTGTATCTACCCACAGAGACGGTGGGACTGATCTAACGGGAGCTCACCAAGGCCAGCTGGACTGGGACTGAATGAGCATGTGATCAAACCGGATTCTCTGAATGTGGCTGATGGTGGAGGCTGACTGAGAAACCAAGGGCAATGGCGCTGGGTTTTGATTCTACTGCATGGACTGGCTTTGTGAGAGCCTAGTCTGTTTGGATGCTCACCTTCCTGGACCTGGATGAAGGAGGGAGGACCTTGGACTTCCCACAGGGCAGGGAACCCTGACTGTTCTTAGGACTGAAGAGGGAGGGGGAGGAGGGAGGTAAATGGAAGGAGGGGAGGAAGTGGAAATTTTAATAAAAAAAATTAAAATAAAAAAAACAAAAAAAAAACACTAAGATTTTATTCAGTTTGTTTTTCTTGGTCACATGACTCAGCAAGTCATTCTTCCTAGGTCAAGTTCCCTCCTTACACATCCTGAACACCAGGAGATAGGTGCTTGTTCATTGGTTTGTTTTTGAGATAGTGTCTCAGTCCAGGAGGGTCTCAAGAAATGCTGATCTTAAACTCCTGATTCTCATGCCTCTACCTCCCAAGTGCTGGGATTATAGGCACACACCACCACACTGCTGGCGTTAACATTGAAAATATCAGTGATGTAGGAAGGTATTCAATCTATCTGTTGCTTTCATTGGTTAATTAATAAAGAAAACTGCTTGGCTTGATAGGTCAGAACACAGGTAGGCAGGGAAGACGGAACAGAATGGTAGGAGGAAGAAAGCAGAGACAGGCAGATGCCATGAAGCTCCGGCCCAAGATGGACATAGATTAGAATCTTCCTGGTAAGCCACCACGTGATGCTACACAGAATATTAGAAATGGGTTAGATCAATATGTGGTAGTTAGCCAATAAGGGACTGAAGATAATGGGCCAGGCAGTGATTAAATGAATACAATTTGTGTGTTGTTATTTTGGGTGTAAAGCTAGCCGTGTGGGAGCTGGGCAGGACAAAATGCAGGCCTGCTTGCCTCATCACTACACATCAGGACGGCAGTTAGTGCACTGTTAGATGGATAAGCTGAGTTAGAGATCTGAGACCCACACTATGGAAGAAGAGAACCAAGAACCACCTCCCATGAGCTGTCCTCTGACTGCCACACAAGGACACTCTTGCACACACACGGATAAGAAATAAGTGACTCTCTAAAAGGTTCTAAACAGACTGGTTCTCCTTTACCTGACTTTGGTGATGCTTTGGTGACAGGGAAAGGCTTTGGAATCTGGGGCTCAGACTGGAACTCTGCTCCACTTTCAAGGGCATAGGAGGTGTCACTTAGCAGCTCAAGTTCACTGGCCCAATCTGAACTCTGCTGATTGTCTTCCAATACCTGTCCATAAAATAACAGACAGAAACAACTGCTGGAGAGTAAAGGTTAGCTTTTGTGATAGGCCTTCCTGGGGAACGGTTCCCCAACAGTTCCCCCGCAAGGCTTCTGGGAGAGGGGCTGCAAACAAGGGTGAGTGGGCAAACAGTCTGCTGGCACACACCCATGCATACACGCAAATACACACACCCACACCAGGTGGGTGCTTCCAGGAGTGCTTCTCTTGTCAAGAGAAAGGAATGGAAGATGCAGGGCTTGCAGATGAAACCCAGTTGATAGACTGCTTGCCTGGCTTGCACAAAGTCCTGGGATTGGTTCTCTGCACATAAACTGGGCACCGTAGTTATGGCTGTCAATCTAGCAATTGGGAGGTAGAAGCAAGTCAAGGGCGTCTTTGACTACACAGCAAGGGCTGGCTGATAATGACAATGAAGTTCTATCACAGCAATAGATGCCCTAACTAAGACTTGGTTAGAGGCTATAGTTCACAGGCAGAATGCTTGCTTACTATGCATGAAGCCCTGGATTCAATCCCCAGCACTGCACAAACTATGGTAATGGATGCTATGATCTCAGCATAAAAGAGGGAGAGACAGGAAGATGAGAAGTTCAAGGTCATCCTCAGCTACCTACTGAGTCTGAGGCCCGTAAGGACTGCCTGAGACTTTGCCTCTACAGCAGGGAGGGCCTGTTTATAAAGAACAACATTTCAGATGTGATGACCATAATGCACAGTGACAGTTTGCAATTCCTGTCTTTTCAACTGCAGACTCATCTGTCTCACTACATACGTGACATTTCCTCATGGATGTCTAACAGTTGCCTCAACTTAACATGTCCCATGCCCAACTCATGATCTCCCAGTCCCACCTGCCCTTTCAGTTTAAGGTGACTCCTTCCTTCTAGCTGCTTAGGTTGAGAACCTTGTAGTCATCCTGGATGCCTGCCTCCCACATCCCACCTCTAGTCCATCAGGAAATCCTCCTGGCTCTGTCTCCAAAGCTCATCTTGTGCCCTACTCATCATCTCCTGTGTACTGCTGAGCCCCAGCCTGACGGCTCACACCAAATGTAGGCTTGGCTCTCCTGTGCACTGCCAGCCCCCAGCCTGACGCCACACACCAAATGTAGGCATGGGTCTCCTGTGTACTGCCAGGCCCCAGCCTGACGGCTCACACCAAATGTAGGCTTGGCTCTCCTGTGCACTGCCAGCCCCCAGCCTGACGCCACACACCAAATGTAGGCATGGGTCTCCTGTGTACTGCCAGGCCCCAGCCTGACGGCTCACACCAAATGTAGGCTTGGCTCTCCTGTGCACTGCCAGCCCCCAGCCTGACGCCACACACCAAATGTAGGCATGGGTCTCCTGTGTACTGCCAGGCCCCAGCCTGACGGCTCACACCAAATGTAGGCTTGGCTCTCCTGTGCACTGCCAGCCCCCAGCCTGACGCCACACACCAAATGTAGGCATGGGTCTCCTGTGTACTGCCAGGCCCCAGCCTGACGGCTCACACCAAATGTAGGCTTGGCTCTCCTGTGCACTGCCAGCCCCCAGCCTGACGCCACACACCAAATGTAGGCATGGGTCTCCTGTGTACTGCCAGGCCCCAGCCTGATGGCTCACACCAAATGTAGGCTTGGGTCTCCTGTGTACTGCCAGGCCCCAGCCTGACGGCTCACACCAAATGTAGGCATGGCTTGTTGATCCCATTGAGGCCTGAAGTTCAGCATTTCTTCCCCTCTACACCTCATGTTAATCCCAGTTCCCAGAGCCCCCTCATCTCTCTAGTAAGCCCCCCTGGCTATTCTGGGTTATGTAATACCCTTCCTGCTGCTCCACTATACACATTTGTTGGCTTGTTCTGGAAATTTCCCATTTATTCATAGCTTAAAAGTTGTAGGACAGGATTCTGATGCAGGCATCTCTAATTCTTGGAACAGCTGCATCCAGAGCTCTAGGATCATGTCTGCAGACTTACTGAGAAGCCTGTATCTCTGAGGATGGAACCCATGGAATTGAACTAACTGCAAGGCAAGTTCTGTCTGTGAGCTATATACCCCATGCCTGTTTATATTTTAAAATATAATTCTCTCTTCCTTTCAAAAGGAGTATTGCTGTACTCGTGAGACAGAAATAATATTTACCCATGAGCTTCCAATTTCACTTCTTATTTCTTCATCAGGGTTTAGTGTGATAGTGTTCACCCAGGTGTTTACTCATACCAACAAAACTTCTGTCTCTAAGTTTTCAGTTAACCTAGAGATTAGAGTGTCACAGAGAACCCTAGACTCTTATTCCTATTTTCTATCTACTAGGCAACATCACAGTATACAAAGACAACCACAAACAAAACACCAAGTGTGGGATTTGAATATCATGTCCTTACTGCTTTAAGTAATTCTTTTTCTTTTTTCCTTTTAAAGAGTCACCATAAAACTATACAGCATCTTTTGCTTTTCTGGACAAGCATGTGACTCATATATCCAGACAGGCTAGCATCCCATAACTTTATGATCATAAAATGTTTCTTTTTTCCAGTTAATTCAAACTACCTTTCAGGAGTTGCTTGAACCTTATCATCTCCTATATGAGAGGGTCATTCCCTAGGTCATTTCCCTAAGTTCTATCAGCGTGGTTTGACTAACCTCAGCCCCAGGTCTACCCTAGTCACGGAGGATGCATGTGCAGCTTGGGGGCACTGCCTCGCTCACCTCTGTAGCCTATTCCTTTCATCTGGACCAGGATTCTCAGTCCTGGATCATTGACCTTTGCATACAGACCTGTGAGGACCCGACCAAACAAGGAAGTGCTGGGCCAAGCTCCCAAGTTCCTACCACACCTGAGTCATATGGCTTAGAATCTCATCTTAGCCCTGGAGGGTAGCAACCACTCATGGGACAAGTCTGTGGTTGGGACACTTGCCTTTGTCTGCAGTGGAACTGTTCTCAATTCCAAGGAAAAGGTACCATAGCACATGTCTAAAGAACAGCAGAACAAACTGCTCACGGACAGAGCGGCTCTAATAGGTGCTCTAATAGGTGGCCAGACTTCGCTTCAAAGCTTCTGAGACAGACAAGAAGGGAGCTGGATAAGTAAGCAGGAATGTCAAGTCAAAGGAAGGACATGAGCAGGGCTTAGGGATGTGGTAGACTGCTTGCCTGGCATGCACAAAGCCCTTGGCTTGGTCCTCTACACATAAACAGGGCACCATAACTTAACGTCTGTTACTTTAGCATTTGGGAGGTGGAGGCAAGTCAAGGCCATCCTTAACTACAAAACAAACCTGGCCTGGGATACATAAGACCCTATTTCTTTTTCTTTTTCTTTTTTTTTTTTTTTTTTTTTTTTTTTTTTTTTTTTTTTTTTTTTTTTTTTTTTTTTGGTTTTGGTTTTTTGAAACAGGGTTTCTCTGTAGCTTTGGTGCCTGTTCCAGAACTAGCTCTTGTAGACCAGGCTGGCCTCAAACTCCCAGAGATCCACCTGCTTCTGCCTCCCAAGTGCTGGGATTAAAGGCGTGTGTCCCCACCACCCAGCTGACCCTATTTCAAAATAAAACAAAATAAGCCAGGTGATGGCACATGCCTTTAATCATAGCACTTGAGAGGCAGAGGAATTGGATCTCTGTGAGTTTAACGCCAGTCAGGGATAAATAATAAGGTCCCTTCTCAAAAAACAGTAATACTACTACTGATAATAATAATAGGAATAACATATGCAAAAAATTCTAACAACAACAACAACAACAAAAAAAAAACAAGACAAGCAAACCCCACATACATGACAGGAGTCCCTCAAGAGCCTCCATTCTTCTAGTCTTGGGGTGGAACTCAGAGGCTTGGTGATTTACTAGCTTCTGAGTTTGACCACAACACTGCAAAACAAGTAAGACATTCTGGAAAGTTCTGAGTGAGCTGGGTATTGTGGCTGTAATCCTAGCACTTGAAAAGCTGAGGCAGGTGGATTACTTGGAGTACAAGGCTAGCCTGGACTATGGAGTAAGATCCTGACTCAAAAAAAAAAAAAAAAACAAAAAGAACCAACAAAAACTTTAAAACGGAAGCGGAACTTTAAATGCCTGAATGTTCCAAATGGTTTAATAAACAGCCCCAATTCACTGTGAAGTCGGGATCATTCCAGATTGCACCAGAAGCCTCTTCCCCAAAAACCTATAAACACTGACCACAGTCAGACAGGAAGCCACACACAGCACCTCTGTCTGCCACACAGGCGGATTTTGCTCCATGGCTCACCTTGGCTTTCTTTCTGCTTGTACGAACTGGGTTTTTACAATAGGCCTGCTTGCTCTTCTGAAGATAACGCTTCCAAAAATTGTGTAAAACTTTGTCCTAAGGTAGAAGGGAAGCAAGGGGTGCGTCATCATGATGGCAAACACAGTCACATCTCTACCACACACGCTGTCCTCCTGTGCAGGTCACCTCCAATCAAATGCCTTCTCACCTGCTTTCCCTTATCAGGTACATGGGGACACTGAATCAATAAATGGGAAACTTTGTTTCCCAGCGCAGGAGACTAAATATAGTCCTCAAGAGATACTTCTAAATCTTGGAGTTAGGGGAAGGAATAGATAGACATTAAGATAACCACAGAGCCTATTCTTTTACACAATCTGGATCACAGAAAGGAAACAATTTATCCATGACTACACTTCTAGTCAGGGCCAGAGCCGGCTCTTCCTGCGGATTCCTCCCCGGGTCTACTCAAATCTCACACTTCAAACAACAAGGAGCCAACATCTAGACACATATGACTTACCTTTAGCTCTGGGCCTACTCCAAGGGTCTTCAGGGCCTCCGCCTGGTGGTAAAGTATGCACTGAAAACCTTCACACACATACCAATCCCAGCCTTTCTCTGAAGAACAGATAAAAAGCTTTAGATGCATACATTTCTAATTTATTATGGCTCCTCTACATAATGCAATTTCTGCTTACATATGCCAAAAGACTATTTCTGTGTCTCAAATAGTCTGTTCTTTCTTTGTGTGTGTGTCTACGTGTGGCATGTGTACTTTGTCTTTTTCTAAATGATATCTATCTATCTATCTATCTATCATCTATCTATCCATCTATCTATGCATGCCTGCATGTGTGTCTGTGAGGGTGTCAGACCCCTGGAACTGGAATGGTTGTGAGCTGCCACGTGGGTGGGTGCTGGGAATGAAACACAGGTCCTCTGGAAAAGCAGCCAGGGCTTCCAACTTCTGAGCCATCTCTCTAGCTCGTTTTTATTTGTTTGCTTTTATGTTTGTTTTGTTTTAAAATAGGTCTCACTATGTGACTTTGTCCAGCCCAGAACTTGATTATGTATGCAGACCAGGCAGGTCTCAAACTTGTACCAGCCTCCCCACCTCTGTCTCTTCCTTCTAAGTGCCAGGAGCACAGACATAAACTACCATATCCAGCTATGAACAGGTTCTATCTATATTTTTTTCCAATCTGATGTATTCTTGATATATTTGTATATATTTATATTTAACAAAAGTAAGCATTCTGTTAACATATTGAATTGTTTTCAATTAGCTATCATAAAAGCAAAAAACTTACTAGGTGGCATATTTAAAAAAATAAACAGGTGAAATTTACGTTTGTTTGGGGTTTCTGTTTGTTTTTGTTTTTAGTTGTTTTGTTTTTGAACAGGGTCTTACTATGTAGCCCTGGCTATCCTGCAACTCAATATGCAGGCTGGTATGGAACTCACAGGGCTCTGCCTACCTCTGCCTCCTGAGTGCTAGGATTAAAGGCTTTCCCACCACACTCAGTGAGATTTAAGCTTTCAAATGTGTTTTACAATGCTCAAGATATTGCTATGTTGGAATACTTGGCCACTGCCTCTACCAATTTTCTGCTCCATTTCAACACATATTTTGGTCAACAAATGTAAGTGACAAGAACCAAGAACTGATGTGCAGAATGGGCAATAGGCATATTTAAAGAAAATAAACTCCAAGTGGCATTCTGCTTTTGTGAAAATGGTTCTAGGTTATAGAGAAACTGAAAATAAGGAGTCTAGTACACACTGATGCCGAGGTGGTGTAGGAGGTCCTTCTGTATTTGATGTATTGATGTTTCCAGGCTGCACAGTGCTCTGCATGGCAGATTTGGCTGTAACTCAGATAAAAAGATTTTACGTGCTGCTCGCTCATTCTCAGAGTTAAAGTGCTGAGCGTGGCTCCTACCTGGCGGCCCCAGAGCTAGCAGAAATGGTACAAACACCATTTTGAAATTGGAGAGAGATGGAGCATACAGCGCAGCTGCAACCAAGCTGCTTAGCATTTTAAAAGCTCTTCTAGACAGTAGAGAACTACAGACAATGTAATAAGGACAGATTCAGACATAAACAACCTCTAAATAAATAAATGTATGTAGGCTTGGGAGAGTATAAAAAGTCATAAAAAAGTTAGTGCTTTAAAAAAGGGGGTAAAGTCTTTAAAGAGACAGAGTACAGATAGTTATAGATTAAGAGAAATAAAATAAGCCATGTAAAAATGGAAAATCCACAGAGAGTCTGGATTCTGTATATTGTTGTTTTCTTTAAATTTTTTGACTGTGAAGGAGCTAAGTACAGAGAGACTTTTCATTGTATGTGCTGCTAAGCTAATCTAACATGTATATTATAAAAGTATTAAGACTTCAGAATTTGGGTCTAAGGATATGATGCTTTGGAAAAGAGGTTCTTTTGTTTTCACAGAAGATGAGACCCTGTGGATTGCTTCTAGACCAATATGGAATGATAAACCATGCCCTCCTGAAAGGTTGCTGTAAACACCCTCAGAAAATTACTTCACCCAACTGCTGACTGAGATGAACCTAACACAAAGGATAAACCAAAAAGCACCTGATTAACAGCGCCGCCATACAGCGCGAAGCAGTTTGAAGAGAAAAAATTGTGCCCATATTCCCAAATATTGTTTATAACTGTTTTTATACACTTAAAGGGGGATATGATATAGATATGAATAATTTGCATTGGTATGGATTTTA
>NW_026067922.1:12301817-12305733 GCF_014885135.2 Alexandromys fortis
GGCATCGAAAAGGCTCCTTATGGAGTTTGCTAGCCATTTGGGCAAGAAACTGTTCTTGCCTGGACTGCTTCACTGGACATGCAGTACCCACAGAGAGAGGACTGCTGAACTTGCCTAAAGGTGATATGGTCTTTCAGGGTTCCTATTTCATGATGGAGTCTGTGAGACATTCTACAGGACACAGAAGAAAGTGACTGAACTGTCTTTAAAATTTGCTGCTTCATGAAAATGTCTGGTGGATACTATGGGCCTGTAGGATGAAGATGGATGCCCCAACAGTACAGAATAACTTTGGGTGACTGTCTAGGCAGCAAGATGTCTCTGTCAATTCTAGAGTTTTGGAAGTTGTTTATAATGCACTTCTAGTTTACATAGGTAATATTATATCCTTCTGAAGTCCTTGATAGAGCTGAAGAATAGATAGTTATAGTTTTCCTTTGTTATGATAAAAGATAAAATAGACATAAATATTGCAACTGTAATTCTTGCTTGATAACTGTTTTGCTATATGTAATTTTACTATGTTAAAATTAAAGCCCGCAGCTCCCTTCAACAGAATGGCGCCCAGACGTGGATGACTGAACTCCACGTAAAGCCTGAGAAAGCTTGGGAAAGAATAGAGTAAAGCATGTTTTCTTGGTAGCAACAATTTCTTGGGTCTGCTCTGCTTGCTAGAGGTAAGTAAGTGCTCTCATCTAAGAGAGGCTTCCTGACTCAGCTTTAGCTGCAAAACCCTACAGCTCTTAAGAGGTCAGACATGCTAAATCTTTCCCAGGAAGCCACGACCTCGTGGTAAATACAGATTGATAGGAATGGGTTAAATCAAGATGTGAGAGTTAGCCAATAAGAGGCTAGAGATAATGGGCCAGGCAGTGATTTAATTAATACAATTTCTGTGTGATTATTTCGGGTGTAAGCTAGCCCAATAATGGGAACAAAGGACTCGCTCTCCTTGCAACACCTAGGTACCAAATGTGTCCTAAGCATTTTATTTTTTCCCTTTTAAAATGTGTATGTGGGTGGTTTTGTGTACAGTGTTTACAATTGTTGGTATATGTACACAAGTAGGTGGGCTGTATGTGGCTATGTGCGGGTATGTGTAGGTCTATGATCAGTGGCAAGGTCTTCCTTGAACATGATACATCTTTTAAAAATTACTATTATTTCACTTCATATGTATGGATGTTTGCTTGTATATACGTACGTATGTATGTACCACATGCATATGCATGCTACCCAAGATCCCTGGAGCTCATTTACAGACAGTTGTAAGCCACCAATGAGTGCTGGGAATTGAGTGAAGGTCCCAACAAAGCAAGTGCTCTTAACCACTGAGTCATCTCTCCAGTCCTTCCATCTCTATTTTTTTTTTTTTTACTTTTTAACATGAGGTCTCTTAGTGAATCTAGAACTTACCGATTTGGCTAGGATGGCTGGCCAATAAGCTTCAAGCATCTACCGGCCTTATTCCTTTCAATACTGGGGTTACAGACACATGCTATCATTAGCAGCTTATATAAGTTTTGGGGATCTGCCCTCCAGTTCTTTTGTATGTCAGGTAGGTCACTGATGGAGCCATGTTCCCAGCTCCTAAGTATTTTAAATGGACTATTCAACAGCCTAAGAAGGCATATGAAAATCTGCCAAAGCAGTCAGAATTACATGTTAATTACAGTAATGATCAGCTGAAAAAATGTCACAGTGGTTATGATCCTTGTGCTTTATCTGCCGCTGCCGGACAAATACAGAAATGTGTTCAAAAGCATGCTATTCAAACTTCTCACATGGCTTCTGAGGTCTGCCTGACTCCCACGTAACTTCTCTGCACAGGGCGAAGATTCGAACTCCTTTCACTCGCCAGATTAACGCATAACGCAAGATGTCCTTGTCCCCACTAACTGTCCAATCCTTCCGGGAAAGAGTCTCAGGGATAACCAAAAGCCTGTGGTTTCTGATGACCCAGAGGTTAAGAGGGTTTGACCCCTTCGAGCTGTCTGTATGCACAGGGCTCCCACACAGCCATATAAACCTGGACACTGATGTTTTACACCACCCACAAGCGACTGCTGTAACTAACAATGGGCGTTACTCTCCTTTCACAGGTAAAGTGCCAGTGACTACCGCCTTGACTATGAGACACACCTAACAAAGCAGAGCGTCCAAGGTTCTGTAGACAATTTAAGCCCAAACTATACATTTTAACTACTTACATATATGAGTAACAATTAATCAAGTTTTACTCTGATAAAACTGAATAAAATTATTCAGGTTTTAGGCTATAAAAAGTCACTACTGGGCTAGAGAGATGAACGGTGCAGTGATAAAGAACATTCACTGCTCTCAAAGAGGACCTGGGTTTGGTTTCCAGCACCTCAAGAGTGGGTCACAGCCCTCTTTAACTCCAGTCACAGAGGGTCTAACACAGACACTGGCCTGCACACACACAGACATGGTACATAGACATATGTGTTGTAGGAGGCCGCTTGTTTGTTCCCGGCTGCTCAGCCCCAAAATAATGACACAAAAACCATATTATTTACAATACTGTTTGGCCAATGGCTTAAACATATTTCTGGCTTCTCCTGACTCCGCCTTCTTTCTCCTAGCATTTTGTTTAGTCCCCTCCCCCTACTCTACCTACCAGGCCAAGCCAGTTTCTTTATTAACCAATGGTATTCACAGTATACAGAGGGGAATCCCACATCACATACGTGCAGACAAACACCTACATACATATAATACATAAAATAATCTTTAAGTCGTTTTTTAAAATGTGTTAATATTTCAGCATTCTCTCTGATACTCATCTAAGAATGTCAATATGTCATGTATGTCTATATGTATGTTTATATATATGCATACACAAATATATTTGTATGTCTGCCTTTATAGCTACCTTCTGTAGAACTATTTACTGTCATCATTAGGTTGTTGGTTTCTATCTTAAAAATCTAGTCCTAGATAAATTACAAAATAAAAATCACCAGCCAAATGTTCCCAACCCTTCTCCATGACGGCCCATGGTTAGGGCTCACTGGATCTGTAGCTACGCTATAGCCATTTTAGGGAAAATTAATCTTCCCTATTTTAAGAAGGCATATTCAAGATTCAATGTGAGAAATGGTGTTTTGAAAGTTGGATATAATGTTTAACTTGCCTAATGACAAGCCATAGCTGAGTCATTTCAGAAAGTGACATCCTGGTGACGGCACAGACTGGACATCCAGCATGGGTACCACCTCCTGCACGCCTGCTGCCCACCGAAGAGTGGCTTACCAACACGTGCTGCAATGCACTTGCTTCGAATTTTACCACCAGCCATAACTTCAACTCGAGTTTGGGATTTCTGCTTAAAATGTTGGCATTTTGTCTGGAATTTATTTAAAATTTCATTTTGTAGGCCGTGCAATGGTGGTGCATGCATTTAATCCCAGCACTCGGGGGCAGAGGCAGGCGGATCTCTGTGAGTTCAAGGCCAGCCTCATCTACAAGAGCTAGTTCCAGGACAGCTAAGGTTGTTACACAGAGAAACCCTGTCTCAAAAAAAAAAATCTATTTTGTGTCCTCAAAGCGTGAGGAAAAATGTGAGGAGAACCTGGCAGTGCGGGTGCTCACCATGCCTGCTTCTCTTCCTCAGCCCCCTGCAGATGGAGTTGATCTTGGTGTTGGGAATAACTGCAGTGCTCACAACTTCCTCTGACCGCTGCAGGAAAAAAACAGACAGTGAAGAAAAGAGAGCTCTATGCCCCTGAAGCAGATTCCCAGCATGCTCTGGGAAGTGTCTGGAAACAGACAGAGACTAGGCAGATGACAGTGAAGCCATACTATGCTGGTTAATCTTTATGCTGCTTTTTCACATAAAATGTTTCGGTTTCTAGGCCGGGCGGTGGTGGCGCACGCCTTTAATCCCAGCACT